>NW_024582371.1:3684856-3835798 GCF_018398535.1 Haplochromis burtoni
CCCAGGGTGGCTGTGGCTACAATGTAGCTTGCCATCACCAGTGTGTTAATGGGTGGATGACTGAATGTGTAAAGCGCTTTGGGGTCCTTAGGGACTAAGTAAAGCACTATACAAATACAGGCCATTTACTGCATTTGCAGTGTGTTTGGAATCTTTGTCATGCTGACAAATGAAGCCATTGCCAGTCAGAAGCTTTTCAGGTTTTTTATTGCATGGAGGATCAAAATCTGACTCTACTTTGCATTGTTCATAATGCCGTCTGTTTTGATGAAATCCTCAACACCGCTGGCTTAATTGCAGCTCCGCTGTGTTTTACAGATGGCTGTAGACACTAACTGCTGTTCCTCTCTGCTGACCTCCTCCGTACATACTGACGATGATCTGAACCAAAAATGTCAAACTTGGACTCATCACTCTATACGACATGTTGCCATTTATTTTCAATTAAGTTCTTGTATAATTTACCTCAGCCGTTTTAACTGTTTTTCTTTCTTAAGAATGGCTTACTGACAGCCACCATTCGACTGAGACCATTTCTGATGAGTCTTCAGTGAATGGCTAGATGCGTCTCTCAGGTCCTGTGCCAGGTTTGCCTCAGATTTTTTAAGAACACACCGCACACCATGCTGGGATATGCCAAGTTTTTAGCTAAGAGCGCTTTAGAAATCACCTTGCTAGTTCAATTTTAGAAATTTGAACAAATGGTGTTTTTTTTTTATCGGTCAGGTAAAAGGCCTGCTCTGAAAATAACTGAAAAAGCAATCAATGTCCACAGAAGAACTTTGAAAGACCTACAGACAGCCTGGAGAACTGTTGCTCGAGACAAGTCTGGCTCCTTAGAAGCCAAATGTAAAGAAACGATGGCTAGCTCAAGAAGAGGGGTAGAGATAAAAAGATGCTCTTACTGGCTCTCCGGGAAGACCACGAGGTCCATCTTTTCCAGTGTTCCCAGGGGGGCCACGGGGACCTGGAGGACCTGGGGGACCGGGAGGACCAGCAGGTCCAGCCTGACCCTGATCACCCTGATAAAAAACAAGAAGAGGAAAAAATGCAAAAATAAACTACCAACTACAAACTTGTAATAAATACATTATTAAGTACACACGATAACGTAATATATTAAAATAAAACCCCTTAAACTGATTTGTTTTTGGCAACAGAAGCAAACACTGACATGCCAGCGACCTGTTAAGGTTATACGGCAAACATCAAAGAACTACCCCTCAGCTTCTGCATCTGTCTTTGTGGGCAGTCAAGGTGTATAATCCTTAATCTGTTTATTTATTTGCCCAACATTTATTTACAGTTGCCTTTCTCTCCACCTGATAAACATGACTGCAAAATTCCCTCGTATTTTAGACCCCGTCGAGTTTCCTGAGAAAAATATTTGGTTCTTTATCTGCTAAATGCTCCACATATGTTTAACAGCTAGTTGAGAACACTGTTTGCTGTTTGGTGCTTGAGAGGAAACGCGGGGGCCTACAGTTTCTTTCTCTTTTTGACGCAACGACTGCCAGGAAAGAGCAGTGAGAGAACAGAGAGTGAAAGTAAGAAAACAGGGAGATAAAAGACTCTCCAAAGTTCTGTAGAGCTGAGGGAAACTGCAGAGTTGGGTGATAATTATCTGTGTGTCACTGTAAGCCACGGATCTCACAAACACATTTATTAAGAAAAGCTTTAAATATGCTTTGTGCTATGAGCAGAAATCCCTCAAACTTAACTTGCAATTACTGGTATGCAGCTGGTTAGTTAGTGTGGTTTTGTACCAGGGCACTGGTAATAAAGGACAACAGCAGGAGGAACTGGCCAATAAGAACAGTTTTTATCTGGTGAGTTAGACTGACATTTCAAACAAATCCATGCTGGCAAAACAACTTCATTTGTAAGTGAAAAATACATCTGATCACTGGATTTATACTGCGTGTCATCTTTTTTTACTGAAAATTACCACCATCCCACTGCCTATTTAGGCTAAATTAGGCACCAGTTTTGTCTCCACTTTGATGCTATTCTCCCATCCCTACAGACATGTGGTGCATTATGGTTTGCTTTGTCAAAAACACTTTCATGAAAATGATATAACCAGTGCCTTAAAGCAGACTAGAACCTCATTCCTATGCACTGATAATTATTATGTCCCTGTTAGGCTCGAGCTTGAACCAAAGTGATGAAGTGATGTCGAAACTGAGGAGTAAGATTAACGAGAACCGCACATTTCTACAGTGTGGGTGGCTCATCTTCCAAAGATGTTTTCCTATGTTTCAAAACGCTTTGGAGCTCTGAATATAAACACTTTTAATTAATCATTCATGGCAATACATTTTTAGTTGACCAAAAGACAAGAAACACGAGATCAATTTCATGCAACATGACTGAAGAATGTGGAAAAAGTGGGAAAGAAGGGAAGACGCTAGTCAGAACACGAAAAGGAAAAGCGGGTTAAAGTGTTAAGGAAACAAAAGAAAAAGCACACATGCCTTTTAGTTGTGGTCTACCTTCAGAAAGAGTCTCTGAAAGCTGTTGGTCGGCTCTCGAGAGAGAAAGCCGTGGTCAGTTCTGGGGAAAACCATCTACGATGCAAAGGGGTGCACCAGTGATGAAAAGAAAAGAAAGGGGAGAAAACAAGGAGAGGGGATACAGAAAAAAGAGAGAAGAGGACATGGAGTGGATTAAAATGAGTGCGAGAAGAGTGTCAGTTACATAAGTTGGAAATCAGAGGTCCGCTGTTAACCGTGAGTCCAGAGTTCATGAAAACAAATGCTGCAGGAAAAACAGATACGAGTTCAACAGCCTCTTAAGCTCTAAGCACAAAGAAAGGAGGGAAAAACTGCAAGAGAGGTGTTTTGCTCCTCTGTCTGCAGGGATAGCGGTAGCTCGGCAGTCCGACAGCAGTTCTCTAAGAGGCACAAACCTTAACAGTGAGAATCTGATTACTGTGCAGGCTTGCATGTGTGCCGTACATAGGAGGACCCTGAAGAGAAGAGGAAAAGGTGAACAAGATAGCGCAGCATTACAGTCATGTTTGCAGCTGTTTCAAATCGAATTATATATGCAGTTAAAAACCCATCAGGTGCAAATAAAATGCATCATCGGCAAATCGTGAGACAGACATCCGTAAAATCTGCAAGTAAGGCCCAATAGCTGTCTTTTGACCCTTGAAAAATCATTTTGGAGTAGTGTGTGTGTGCGTGCACAACATTTAGTGCCTTCCGATCATTCCCACTGTGACCAAACAAAACAGTGGTGGTTTGGCTCTTTCCAGTCAACACAGTAAATGTGTTGATTGTCTGTCAGGCTGAAAGGAGCAGAGTTTTCCTGCTGCCGCAGAGCCTGGAACACTGTGTCGCTTCTTTGGTTCAGCTCCCTCAAAAACACAAGGGAGGGAGGGAAGGATGGGGAGAAGATCTAAGGGGGGGGGGGGGGGGGGGAGTGACAGAAGAAGAAGAGCTGCTAGAGAAGGTTCTGCTAACAGGCTCTGGTGAGGGCTGGATGGCTGAGGTTTTTGCACCACCGCAGACTCCACCTCCTCCTCTCTGGGCCTGTGCAACCCCTCTCTGCCCACTGTCACAGTCGCTTATTCACACCGTTCCCACCATGAAGACCACTTATGCATATGCTCCTTAAACACTGCATAAGAGAATAGACTGTTTCATGGTGGGTTTCCCCTTTACATTGTTCTCATCAGACTTAAGGCTGATACTAAGACAAATGGCCATTCATCCCTGGAGGCCCGTCTCACTATGGCCTGTTTGCAGATGCTCTCAGGGAGGCAAAGGCAGGATTTGGCAGGGGATCAAACTCTCATCAGAGCTTGTCTTTCAATACAGCCCCCAGATGAACCTAAACATGCAGTGACAATGTCCTCCGTATGGATTTGACTGTATGGAGGCTTGGGAAAAATAGCTACCAGCTTTACTCCACTCAACAAAAAGTTGCTTTGGAGAAAGACGCAACACTATACATGACCTTTTTCTCACATGATTTTGGTGGTTCTTTAACATTTTGTTTTAATAACCCTGTTATCCTGTTTTGGTACCCTGGTCTAAGACCAGAATCAGCCTGGAAGAGGCACTAAAAGTGATGGACTGACAGGAAGCGGCACATTGACGGAGATTTGCGGTTGCTTTCTGTTTTCACACATACGCTTATCTGCCCGTAAAGGTCAAAGCTGAACCTTTGAATACAGTTTTGAAATCCCAGTAAGGTGATAAATGAGCATATTTAATGACCTGAAGACAATCAGACTGTTAAAAATAGTACTGAGCAAGCAAGAGATTTTTGTTTTCTAACCCATCTACAGCCGTATCTGTGACAACCTATATGAGGGAGCCAAACCTCATCCACATCTACAGTAGCTTTAGGAGCTGTTGGGTTTGATTTGAACCAAGCTTGAGGTTTTTGGGGCTGCAGATTTATCCAGGGACATCAAAGCTGCAGAGGCCTGGGCCAAGTGCAATATTTATCATTTGGAATAACTATGTAATGCGAAATGCCAAAGGAGATTTAATTCTTGCACAAACTATCTGAAAGGATAGGTGGGGAAATCAAATGGCTTACGCCTTGATAGAAATCAGGAATTTCTGTAATTTTTTGAACCGCATCATAAATACTGTTCCGTTGAGTAGCCACATCATATTTACTCTCCATTTAGCTTTTGGTATAAAACAATAGCCAGTTTAACTCCAATAATCGTAGACTCTTCTGTGATTCCATTACTGGGGTTCAAGTCATAGGAGATGTACTTCCACATTTCTAATCTACAATCCATGCACTACCAGACCTAGGATAAGCAGTTGAAAATGGATGGATGGACAGATCGAAGGATATTGGTGGTAATAAACACAAGAAACGAATGGCTATGAGAAGATTTTAGAGCCATTAGAAACATGCTTGTAACACATTTTCATGTTCATCCCTACTTTAAAATTCATGTGAAGAAGCGGCTTTATGTGGCATTCTGATCTAAGCGCTCTAAAAAAAACATTCATGGGTATGTGACCTCTTTAAAGATTTGAAACTGTTTACCATGTAAAGAACAGAGGTTTTATTTTCAAACCACACTAAATGAAATGGGAGCTCTCATGGAGGGAGGAATGATATCAGATGAAAAGGCAGCACTGACAACATAGACCAGATGCAGGGTGAGGTTTCTCTGTAATGTTAAAAAAAAGTAGCTTAGCTTGGGTAAGAGACGGGAGCTCTGGCACGCCGCCCCGACCACTGAGGTAACATGGTGAAGGTTTAATGTTTGCTAATAACGTCATTTCTCATGTCTGGCTTTGGCTTTGGAGATGGGCGACTCCAACCTCGTGTGCTGTCAGTGCAGTTGTGTGTGGGGAAGCCACACTGGGTAAACACACGTTTGCTTTTGGATTATTAAAATGCTTTGTGTATGCGTTTTATAGACAGACCGAGACTTTTATCCTTATTTATCCAGATTTTTCCCGCATTGTGATAACAAATAAACCGTTTAGTGGTTTTCAGATGACATAAACACTTCAGTCTCCCTGACATTTGATTTTCAGTTTGTGATAGCAGACTAGAAACCAGCTGAGGAAGCTCTACAGTTATAATGAAGCTAAAATACATTAAGCTAATTTCAAGCATAGCTTTTAAAACTGGTGGTTCTGTCTCACAAAAATCATATAAAAGGAGTGTTACCACTCATCTCAGACAGCAGCCAATTAGCATACAGACAGCTCTGCATTGGGAAAACTGTAACTCTGGCTCTACTTAACAGAATTTCTATTTACTGACTTAACACATTAAAGCGTTGCTTCACATGCAATAGCCAAATTTCTAAAATGTCAAGCGTCTGTTTTTCTCTTTAACTTCAATAGGACTGTGTAAAAGCCTCAAGTTACCTGTCATTTTTGTAGGAATCACCTCATTGTGGCAAAAATGATATTTTATGTCTGTCAAACTGTGTTACCTTTGGCAGTTTTCATCGATTCAACTAAAGAAATGTGAACAAATGATGTGTTTTGCGACAGGCGGCTAATAACAAATTGCCTAAGGACACAATCTAAAACTGGTTCTCGGTCCAGTGTTAAGTGGCTTGACAAACAAACAAGATCTGGACTGAAAAATGAGTGAAAAGGCAGCCAATGTCCAAACAAAAACTTTGAAAGATCTTTATAAAGCCTTGAGAGCTATTGCTCAAGACCACTTTAACAATGAGAAGACAGTCTGGCTCCTTGGAAGCGAAATATGATAAAAATGAGGGTTGGCTCCGGACTTTTGCACAGTACTGTATGTCCTTTGTTTCAGTCGAAAGGAAAGTGCGGCTTATGACCTTTAAAAAGGGTGAATGTTTAAGAAGAATACTAACAGACAAAAATTCAAAATAAAAGGAGAACAAAAACTGGAAGTAAGGTTTAAATGGAAGGTCATTTTTAAATTACACAGAGAAAAAAAAACATATAAAGGACAGCATCTTTTCTCCAGAGTCAGCTGCAGTGAGGACATAATTTCCAAAATGTGCATATAACAGCCAAAAACAACATATTTAACCTTCTCTGATGAATACAGAAAACACAGACTTACCCTTGGCCCAATGTCTCCTTGGTCACCCTGGAGGAAAAACAGGAAAATAACAATTGTCAGCAGTTATTAGCCCTGTATATGTGCAGCAGACCAGTTATCCAAAAGAGCTCAGCTACTGTGGAGCAGCGATGACAGACAGGCTTAAAATGGAAGATTTGGTTTTGGGAAGGAAGTGGTTCAAAGGTCATCTGTCTCCTAAACAGCTCAGCGTTTTGACATTTATTGTATAAATCATTTGGTAGGCCATAAATCATCTGACAGCACAATATCAATGAAGTTGAAATGCGGAGTGCACATGCTGAACACAGCTGATTTCTGATCAACTTTTTGGAGTTCATGTTCTCATCACAGGGCTACTAGCATGATTACATGAAGTGAGCCAATTTTCCGAACCTCAGCTTCATCTGTCAGATGCAATCGCCTCATTAATCAGGCTGATTCCCGCTCTGACAGATGCACTTTAATGCAGTCGTGTTGCCCTCCTGATTCTGCTAAAACGCAGTCTCGAACATATACACACAGCCAACCAGCAGCCTCAAGAGAAACGACCACACGACGAGGCTGCTCTTGCCAGCACTTACAGCTCTTACGGTTGCTAAGATCTTAGGCTGGGCAGAGGTTCACAGAGCGGGAAAACATCTGGCTATCATCGAGCTTTGCGGAAGGCCTGTAAACCTGCTTAGTACCTTGACGTGAGAATGTGCAGAGACACATGAGCTCCCGCATAGCTAAATGTAATCTACGGCTCTTTTGATGGACACGCAGCGAAAACTCGAACGTGGGAGGGCGACGGCAAGGTTGTCCGAGCACCTTCTGCCCATAAATAAATGTTCGAAATACACTCGTATAGTGCATTGACTTGTCTAGAAAGGCTTTTGAAATCCATATTGAAGCATACCTTTTCTCCCTTGGGTCCGGATGGTCCCTGTGGGAGGAGGGGGGAGAAAATCAGAGACACTTGGTCAAGATAAATCAGTTATCACACATCACACGCATCTTCAATAGCCCTTCAGAAGGGAGCTTTCAATCAAACGGTAAGACAAGGCAGTTATTCTGCTTAATGGATTCATGGCATTGAGACCGCTCAATCCAAACATCACTTTTGTCTGAGTGTATTTCACAGTAAGAATACCAAATGACTCAAGCTTGTCCCAAGAATCCCTTTTAAGAGTGCTCTTTGAGAGATAAAAGTTTTCTCAGAGATAAAACCTTTGTTCCTCCATCAGTGACTCTTCGGAGCTCTTGAGATGTTTTAGATGAGGAATGCTGAAACGCTAACTAAAAACACGGGGTATCAAACATCCCTGTGCGATCCTACACTGGTGCACGGTCCCCACTTTGTGACAGCTTCAAATCCTCATGAGCTCTATGTATGAGGCAGGGCCTTTGTCCATTTCTGTGGTGAGCCATGTCTCAGTATGCTGCTGCTGCTGGTGGTGGTGGTGGTAAGGAGCATAAGGATGCCAAATGTGAAAGCACAAGCAGCAAACTCACTGCGGGCCCTCTGCGACTGTGACAGGCAGAAGAATAAGAGGTGGAAAGCATCCACTGTCCATCTGTGACAACAATGGACAGATCATACCTCTTAAAGCCAAGTCACCACTTAGGTTAGACCCTTCGCACTCAACTTGTCCCCTCTGTCTGCCGTTTCTCAGTCCCCTGGTTCCAAATCTGCCTTGAACCTTTTGAAGGCTTTCGTTCTATTTTGTACCTTCTTCCATAACTTCTTTTGTCTGGCGACAGTTTTATCTTAGAGCTATAAACGCGTTCAAGAGTACAACAGTGAAGACGACAAGCAGTGTGTCAATGTGACTATCTACGCGATGACAGACAGAGCTTATCTCCCGTGCTGCTTGCTCTTCCGAGCGGAAGAAAGCCTTTAACTCAGAGTCAAGCCGCAAATTGTTCAAACAAGACTAACTTTACAGTCAACTTCTTCATTCAAAATGATCTAAAACACAACAAAAAAAATCTGTTGAATTTCAATAAACTGATTTCCCATCTGGTTTAATTTCATTTATTGTGTATTTTATGTGCAGGAATGGCATTTTAAAAGGGAAAATGATAAAAAAAATCTTTAGTTTTCCAATTGATTCAAAAAGAAAAAAACCCAAATGCCAGCTCATAAAAACCTCAATCATTAATTTTGGAAACAGAAGTCCCTCAAAGATAAAAAATGTGCTACATGTTTCCCCCCTTTATTATGTTGTTTTCATGCCCCCCACCCTTTGGGTTTGCATGCAACTCTGGTCATGAGTCACGCCTTCTGAGGGTTTTATGCCAGACCCTTGTTGATGGGGAGAAACCTATTAAAGGATACACCCAGCCTCAGGACTCCTTTCACAGGAACAGGAACAGCTTAATGGTGTTTGGAGAGCAACAGCTCTCATTATGCTGCGAGGGGGTTTACATTTCAGCTGATGACTTATGCCTCTTGTGGGTGAGCGCTGCGATGTGCTGAAGGAGGGGCGGAGGGGGCACAATAATGACTTTTTAAAGAGTCTCTGTTTGAAGGTTATAAACTAATCTCTTTCTTACTTTCCCAAATGGTGTGTAACCCATTCGCTCTGCTTCACCTGTTTCCACGCTGCACCTGGGCGTGCCTCTGAGTGCACCAGCATTTCAGGCGCGAGTTGATGGATGGGAGTGCAAAGGGGATTTCAACACTCAGCTCAGCTGAGCCCAGACTACCCCCGTGGCTGTGAGCCATTGGGATGACTTAAGAGGTGGAACAGGAAGTAAGATGGCTACCGGGTTTTTCACGCACTTGCAGTGACTCCTCGGGGCGAGTAAAAATGATTGATGAGGTATAGCAAACTCTCACCGGTCTTACAGGACAAATGCAGAGTCCAGCTGGATTTATAATAGGAAAAATCTTTAAATAGGAACTGAATAAATAAAATAAAATAAGAAAGTAAGAATAAGAGGCGTGTGACGATGTACCTGGCTGCCCTTCAGACCTGGTGGACCCTGAGAGGAAAGAAAACAGAGTTAAAAATCAAACTTGTTTCTTTCATTTTGGGCATAGTTGACAAATGTGGCTGAGAATACTCACTGGTTTGCCATCTAAGCCAAGTGGACCCTGTTGGGAAAGAAACAAAGAGAAATTATGACCAACACAAAGTCCCGAGAGCCCTGTCGCCACTGAACCACTTTAGGGGCTTCATTTATAAAAATGACTCAAACAGGAATAAGCAGTCGTTTATAAAAAAAACCTTACTCTGACATGGAAATGTAGTGTAGACTTTAGTGATTTTCCTGTCAGTTATGTAAGAGCTATAGCAATTTTGGACACACATGCCTCCACGCCTGCTGTGAACTTTATGCTTTATGATAGGAATTATCAATAAATTGCCAGACCAAAGATGTTTTGAATTAAAAGCAGGATGCAGTGTTCTGTAATTCATATATCAAATTAGAGACACGTAACCACGGCTGCTTTTGTGTTGAGACGTTTTTTAAAAAGCCAAACACGCTTTTTAAAGGGTGGATGAAATTTTTTGGTGCACAATGATCTCATCTCAGAAGGACTTTGCTTTTCTTTTTCGGTACATGCACTCAAAAAAATAAAATAAATAAATAAATAAATTCTTTGCTGTCTTTAATACGAGGCTATAATTTGGAGTAAACTGAAATATATAAAATCAAAAGTTTATTTATTTAAATAATGAATCATTGTGGAAAATAATTTTGGTATCAGCCAATCAATAAAAAGTCATTTTTCTAGAATTCATTAAATTGTGAAAGTTTGACATTATAGTTGCACAACAAAATTACACAGAAAATATCTATCTATATATCTCTCTCTGCTAAAGCCTCCTTTGTGCAGGCATTATATAGGTATCTTTTAACAATGAGGGAAAGATGTTATAAAATATAAACTCATGTAGAAAGTATGAGAACTTTTTTATAAATGAAGCCCAAGTAGTAGCGACATGACAGCTTATCTTGTGTTGGGAACATTATATGAATACACACTGGCCCACTGCTTGTTGAGAGTCACATTAAAGCAAAGGCACCTCTCTCGGTAAAGAATTGAAGCCAGAAGAAGGTAAGCTCCACACTGTCGTTTTTAAGTGTCGTTTTTGTGCCGATAAAGTTGTGATTATTAGGCTCTAGAGATTTCACCTTCCCTCAGAGCAATTCCAGCAATTTCCCCTTGTTTGCAGTGTTTATGCAAATCAAACTAAGTCAGGCACTTTTGTCTGGAGCTTATATTTAACCTGCAGACATGAGAATGGTATCAATCTTTTCATTAGACTCTCAACAAGAAAGAAAATAGGCCTATTTAAAATAAAAAAGAAGAAGAAGAGAAAAGTGCTCCTTTAATTACTGGTTTAATAAGGCATAATGAGCCAATAATTATACTTGCAGGTCACCCGACCGAGTCTGCTGTGAATAAAGCATTGCTTCAAAACACTGAAGTCACTATTTGTTTTCAGTCCACGGACAAGACAACCTTTCCTCGGCAAGATACCCTACACCAGCTGTTACTTATTAGTATTTCAGAATGTTTTAGTCTTGTCTCCATATCGCTTATGAAAAAATGTAAATTGTGTTAGTGTTGGAAAAAGCAATTAAGTGGATTTGTAGAGGCAAACATTTCAAGAGAGGACAGCAAAAATAACCGAAACTTCAGAGTGAAAAAGTAGGAAAAAGAAGGTTTTTCATTATTGTATTTAAGTAAATGTGTAGGTCTATGTATATCCTGCCCAGTGTGTGTGTGTGTAACAAGTAACATTCAGATAAAGGCCTCCCAGGCTATGTGCTGTATAATTATATTACTTGAGTGGACTTGTTCCAGTTGCATCAATTTGACACACACCCCCACATCTCCTGTGTGTGTGTGTCTTTGTGGTGCTTAGATTATACAACAGGCAGTTAAGAAAGTCCCTATTCATCCACTCTCCAGCACTGAAGCAGCAGTTGGAGATGTCTACTTTGTTTACCTCGATAAAAACAACTAACAAGCAGTCACTGAACTTCCTCTATGCTCAGTTCAAAGGCGCTCAAATCTTTGGATTTCTTAAACATGAAGGAAGAGCCGGCTCTTGGATCAAACTTTCCTGACAAACACTTATATGTGATGTATGTGGTAAGGGCTAACGTTGACTTCCTGCCGCCTTCCTTCTTAACAACCCTACTCTATGTTAAGCTAACTGTTTTTACAGGGTCCCTTAAGTACTGGCTTGCTGTTCACAGTCCTGGTGGCTTTCCAGGGTGGAAACCATCATTAACAATAATCACTTCTGGCCTTGGATGGTGCACACAAGTCTTGGCTTTTTTCATGATCTCCTGATTTACCAGCCCCACGGATGCAACCCTACCTCAGTCTCATCTTGGCCTGCTTTGCTGGATGGGCAGTAGGTACAGAGAGGGAGCGATACGTGAAGCTGCTCTCGTTACCCGCTCATCTGATCATTTACTGCTTTGCTTTTGCCTCATAATTTGCCAGCGTGGCTACAGACTGCTGTCAAACTTGAAAGCAGCCTGTAAAAGAGATTTATAAAAAAGCATAAAAAGTGCGTCTTTACAGAATGTCTTTTTGATTAAGGAACCCTTGTGAAGTCAGCAGTAGGTAGCCGAGACCAGGGTGGAACAAATGACTGGGACCAATTGGACGGCAATAATTTCACAGCACAGGACAGGCTGGATGTCCATCGCTCTATTGAAAACAACATCCTGAGTTTCCCATGAGAATTTCAAATGTCCCTCTGAGTTTTCCGAGGCTACATCCCTACATGCACACTAAGCTCTACCATGTATACATACATCTATGCAGGGACATCTCTGCATCTGGGAGCGTTTATGGGGGTCTGGCTCCTTCAAGACTCGTCAGGATGAGCAGGAGAGGTGAACAATGCGAGGTCAGCGGCTGCTGCACAATCTAAAAGGGACTGATTTATGGCCGCTAACAAGCGACAAAGAGCCTTATGAATTGTGGGTACAACTGCTGCTTGGGTCTTTTTCTTTGCGACGAGATGTGTATGAAAGGTTTATTTTCAGTAATAAAACCCTGTAGCTAATGTCTGACATCGGACTGCTTGCATTAATAAGTAGTAGCATAGAATTTCTACTAACTTGAGGAATTGCTAGAGCTGCCTGAAGCAATATTTCATGCAACGAGCAGTGGAGAGAGCTCTGGTATGTCTGGTAATAAAATACTTTAAAATATACAAGCTTCATTAAATCAGCAATAGAAATAAGAGTCGGTGTTCACTGAAAACCAATGACAAAATGGGTTTAAATAACTATGAAACAAACAAATCAAAGGGAGTTAGGTACCTTATCTATTGTCTTTTTAAAAATATATATAATAGCTTAACTTTAAAACACTCTGCAAGGCATGAAACGTGTGCTGGAATTCAAATAAAACTAGGCTGAACTAAAAAAACATGAGCGATGTGGTGGGTTTCAGAGTGTTGGGGTGAGGGGCTGCTGCTAAATTTCTGCATCTCAAACCACAAACGGATCAGGCTGGAGAAGAAAGGGAGGGAAGGATGGAGGGTAAAAGAACACAAAAGGCAAAAAAAAAAATAAAAAAAAAATAGGAGATTAATGTTTAGAAAAAGTGAGAAAAAGAGCTGGAGATTACCGCCAAAACCTCAAGTAAATGTGGGAGAAAACAAAATAAAGAACCACACTCGCATAAAAAGAACTTGTATTTCTAGTCTGCAGCGCCACATTATCCTGCAGCATCCCTCAGCAGGTCAAACAACAAAAAAACCAGCTTTGACTCACATTCCCATCAATTAGAAGGCTGTTAAACAGATCTCTGGGAAATAACATGGCCTGCAGGAGGGCACATGTCTGTGTTTGCTTATGTGTGAATGCGCGTGTTGATTCAGGCGTGTGTCTGTTTGCATGCGCTCGTCTCTTAATCCCGGTGAAAGAAGCCGCAGGCTGTTTTAGCTGCCTTTACTGTACTCCCTATGGCGCAGACTGCTAATTATCCACGAGGGTGTGATTGTCGAGGATGCAGCATGAAAAGCTGGTGTCTGCACATCAGAGCCGGCGTCTCAGCGAGAATCGCACGCTGCTTATGCTGCAAACTGCAGGCTCGACAAACTTTTATGGCATTAAGGTGAAGGTGAGATAGTGAGAGAGCGCTTTCCTCTTTCTCTTCCTGGGATATGATTAATTTTTTCCTCTTGAGGCTGCCCATGAAAACCTTTGTTTAATGTCACCACAGGGACAGAAATCGGTGTTAGCTCTACGTGTGCGCAATTTGTGATACACGGCTCTTAGAAATAGTCAGTGGCTACAAGCAGAACCAAAGCGCACAATAAAGCATACCAGAGTGCTGTTTGTTTGGGACAGAAAATTGCCAACATGTTGCCGGGTGCCCGGCAGGCTTTGATCTGCGCCCTGCAGCCTTGAAGGCTGAACAATGGCGAGCCTGGGCCCTTCTCGCTGATTGAGGTCTGCTGTCTGTCTCCGTGTTGCACTCGCGAATAAACACACTTGTGGCTGGGCATGCTGCACATGTGAAAAGGAGTTAGTTGGTGTGTGTGGGTGTGTGTTTACCCCTCTGCCCTGCTGTCAGCCTGCCTGACTGTGATTATTTGACAGGGGGAAGACTCTTTTCTGAATCTCGCCTTGGCTGTGATTTATGAGAGGAAGAAGTGGCAAGGGTTACATGAGGGGAGAAAACATACATGAGCGCGCACGTCGTAGTGTTATGCTTGAGAGACACGCAAACCGCATTTCATTAACACTGTTTATCATACAACTGATGATTCTCTGGAAGTGGGCTGCTGCAGTCTGATGAATTCAACATGTGTATGCCACCTAAATGAAGTGCAGCTCATGTGCACTCACACTGCACACATGCATGCAGTTTCTTTAACAGGTCTTCAGTGGTGGATGAAGGGATCCAATGTTTTTTCTACCAGTATATATTTTTTTAATTCCAATATTTTAAAGTTGCAATTACAACTTGGATTCAGGATCAATTCCCACCTGTGGAACAGAGGACTTGATCTTCACTCTTGCAGAACTTCTGGATAATTCACAGAGGTTTGAACATTGAAGCTAGGTGTGTTTTGGTGGCTTGGAGAATGGTTATGACCAGGTCCCCCGGGAGCACCTGTTGGGGGAACTGCAGGAATACGCGGTTGCCACCATCATGTCCTCTTAAAACCAAGTGTATCCACTTACTCTCTGCAAAGTCGGGCCTGTTTTCACTGGAGTTTGACTCTGCTAGGATTCTCTCTTGTCTTAAGTCCTGTTTGAGATATTCATGGACAGGATCTCAAGGCGTAGCAAGGCTTAGGAGGGCATGTACTTTGGGAACCTGCAACCTTCCTCATGTAGATGATGTGGTTCTGTTGGCTTCATGTATGGGTAGGATATGAAAGAGGATGGACCAAGCGATGGAATTCAAGCATCTTGAAATCTTAATCATGAGTAACGGAACGTGGAGTGTTACATTGACTGTTGTGGTAAAGAGAGAACTGAACCGAAAGTCGAGGCTTTTCCAAATCATCAATCCATCTAAGATCCGACCCTCATCTATGGTCACGGCATAAATGACTGACAGAGTAGGGCTGCAAATACAAGCTGCAAATTCATGAGTTTCCTCTGTAGGATGGCTGGACTCCGCTTTAGACCCACTGTCAGATGCTACACTGCTGCTGCGGGTCCTGGGTTCCTCCTGGTGGACAACAATAACTGGACTCATGAGCCGTCATATGCAGATAGTTCCTGGAGGATGAAGGAATTGATACCACTGACTGGGCCCCCAGTCAGTGGTAGCCTGACCTAAATCCAGTCGAACACCTCTGGGACGTCATGTTTCAGTCCTTTTCAGCAGTGTACATTTCATCTGGCTTGAGAACAGCTCAGGTTCTCCTCAAGTTTGAATGAATTGGAAACTGTTGCTGGTGAGAAGGACGTTTGCCTAGTCGGCTTCAACTGAAACCCAACTCAGGACAAATTGAAGATAACGGATTGATGGAAAAATTGCAATATCAAAATGTAAAAAATAGTTGGTTACACTCCAAACCAACCAAGGTTAAGTATCAAAAGTAGCAGCACACAGTATTCAAAGGCCATTAAAGGGTACAAAAACGTGTATTTAAAAAAAATGCCTCTAAACTGCAGTGCAGGAGAATAAATTGCAGCAGAAAATTGTATTACCAGTAAATCAGGGACAAGTACCTCTAATTAAAACTTGATTAGATGCCCTTTGTTACTTTGGACTTTCACGGCTGTTATTATCATCTTGTTGAACTGTTTGCTAGTTTGTACACTTACAGACTTTTGGCTCGGGAGGGTTAAAAGCTTGAACTACATTGTATGTAATTCAGAGAGACATAATAGGGGTGAGAGAGGACATGAAAAAACACTGGGAAGCAATCTAGCTGTTTGTTTAAGGAATGGAAACAGAAAGAGAAAAAAAAAGTCTTGTTGGCACAAATCTCTGGCACAATGCAGTTAGCAGCGCAGCGGTCTCCGGTAACCCACTTGTCTCATTTGTGCTGATTGCCCTCATATATGAGCATCTGAGAGAAAATACTGGTGTGAAAACACATCTAGCACTCACATCCACACACACACATACCTCTGACCACTTCCACAGTCCTGGCCTTTGTTACAGAGACATACATAAACAATAGGTGGTTTGGACAGCCTCCACACATATGCACACAGACACACAAACATTGATACCCAACAGGAAGAACGGCCCTTTTTAAAGTCAGATGTTTGAAATTCTATCATCTCTGCTCCTGCTAAATGTAATGATATACTGTCCATGATAATTGTCAGCGTGATTAATCTGCTGTTGTTTCACTGTGACCTCAAGCACGCAGCATCCTCAGTCTTTATAATCACACACACACAGACCAGGAAGCTGCCTCTTGCAACAGCAGACTGAGCTCCTCCAGTCGTTACACTGTTTCATCTATGTAATCTTAGCACTATACAGATTGATTTCATTATACTAACTAGACTGGGAAGAATTAACCAGATTGTGCAGTGTTTAAGCAATGCACAAATAATGGCATCCCAGGACAATGTTAAATGAAAACAAGACAATAAAATGTGCAATAACTCTGGGGTTTCAAATGGAGACGGCAATGGAGATGAACGGTCACAGGCAAAAACAAACAAGCAAGCAAGCAAACAAACAAAATCCTCTAAAAAACACAAATGTGCACAGGCTTATCTGTGCACCGAGTCCACCTGTGTGTAATTAGCAGCAGGCATTTCCCGTCAGCAGGGCTGTGCAGTGCCAGGCAGACTGTATGGGAATATGCCTGAGCGAGAGCCCGAGATACCCGCATTCCCAACATCCACAACTACACAGCTAGCATGGCAAAGATGTTGTAGGAGTTAAGATGGCGTGACTATTTTGGGTCACCATGGAACTAGTCAATGAGTGAAAAACTAAGTGCACCCCATGATTCAGGAGCTTGTAGAACCACCTTTAGCATCAATTATCTGAAGTAAATGTTTCTGTATGACTTTATCAGTGTCTCACAAGGTTGTGGCCTCTTGGCTCGCTCTTCTTTAAGCGTTTTGTTTTGTGCACAGCACTCTCAGACTATTCAGTCCTGCTGAGGTCTGGACTTTGGGCCATTGCAACACTTTGATTCTTTTTAAGCCATTCTGTTGTAGATTAGCTGCTGTGTTTAGATTTAAATTGAGTCCTGTTGCATGGCTCAATTAGACCAAGCTTTAGCTATCAGACAGATTGCTTCTCATTTGACTCTAGAGTACTTTGGTATACAGAGGAGTTCAGGACTGACTAAAATACAAGGTGCTCAGATCCTGTAGCTCCAAATCCTCCCTTCACTACCCTGCTTGTCAGCTGATATGAGGTGTTTGTGTTGATTTATTGTGTGTGGTTCTCAAAATGTGGGGCTGTGCATTATGGCCAAACAGATCCACTTTGGTCTTGTCTGTTCAAAAAGCACATTTTTCCCAGAGTCTTTGGTTTTTGGTGTTTTTTTTTTGTATTTTTCCAGAAGCAACTTTGCAAATTTAAACCATGCTACAATATTTTTCTTTCTCCCGCAACCCCTAACAAACAAACCATACTTGTCCAGTCTTTTTCTAATTGTACAGTCGTAAAATTTAACATTTAACATGCTGACTGAGGCCTGTAGAGTTTGAGATGCTTTTGTGATTTTGCTATTTCTCTGAGTACTGCATCGTCTGACCTTGGGGGGGATTGCCGAGACGTCCACTCAGGCAAGGCAAGGCAAGGCAAGGCAAGGCAAGTTTATTTGTATAGCACAATTCAACAACAAGGTGATTCAAAGTGCTTTACAGAGACATTAGAAACAAGAACAAATAAAAAGCATGATTTAAAATTGATTAAAACAAGCAAACTAACTAACTAACTAATTAACAAACAAACAAACAAACAAACAAACAAACAACAGTATATAAAATCAAAACAGATAAAATCAGAACAGTAGATAAAATCAGTAGTTAAATGTAAGTTTTGAAATTTAAGCTTAAAGGGAGGACTGTAGCATTGTGCACACTTTTCTAGAAGTCACACTGTTTTGTGTAGGTGTATTCATAAATGGATGATAAGCTAGAAATCACCGTTTCATCTCATAAATTATGGGAGAAAGAAAAAAGAAAAGAAAAGGTCTAGCTGTCCACTAGAGGCCGCTGTATCTCTGGATAACATTAGGCATGGCTCTGTGTTTTTGTGGAAATTGGTAACCTGCTTTCCATTCAGTAGCTATGCATGTACATCGTTGCATTACACCAAGCATATTAAAGCCCAACTAGAAGCTGCAAGCCATGATTGGAGCCTTGTGGATGACTGTTTCACATTGTGGTACGGTTTACACTCCTGTGGTTTGTGTTTACTGATGATATCTTAACATTATTGGGCATTTATGTCTACTGCTCTTTATGTTTACTCATATGAGAACTAAACGTGCTGCGTTTCCCCCTGCCAACTGCCTTGGGTTAGTCATATTTCGTGTGATATAACCAGTCTGAGCTTTGTATATCTGTGAGCTTACTTCTCATTTATGAGGCAGGATACATCACTGTTGGTTATTGGTTATGAAGAGGAAGTCATGGAAAGGGTAAATGAGTTAATTTAGTAATTTAGAAAGAAAAAGCAGAGAAGATGATGGGATAGAAAAAGGCAGAATAAATGTGGGGAAAAAGTTAGAACAGATCCAGGCCCAGACACACGAGTAGGTGAAGTGAATAGAGTGACAGGATAAATAAAAATCTAATTTACCGGGTATCCATCCCGTCCAGCCTTGCCCTGGTGAGGTTAGACATTGAAGCATGAAGCATTAATCAAGGCTGAACAGACACTAACAGCTGCACACAACAAACTCAAAGACCAACATGTAGCCTGGTATCCTACATAATAAAAGGAGACAAGTGGTTAATGATTTAAAGGATTGTGGCTGACTATTTATTTATTCATATAAAATATTGAATTCTTGAATGAAATAATTTACTGTAAATGGAGACTAAATTTGTATTTGGAAACGAATGAACTAGCGAGGACTTAGTCATATGTTTACACCACAGCTTTTGACTCACATTTTCTGGGATTTTTTTTTCTCTTTTCTCATCTGCTCTCAAACATGAGCCACGGTTTTAAACTAAAAGCCACTTGGACACAAAAAATAATTAAAAAAGAAAATCAGATCAGTTGTTTTCATTGTGTCTACAGTACCAGCCACTGCACATTACTTAGATAAACGGCACTGACACATTGCTACTTTGCAGAGTAGCGAGTGACTGGATTACCACACCTTCCCATCAACTTTATGAGATTTAGGCTGTAAGTTTTGTGGGGGTCTTTAAGAGAAGACATTGTTTCATGCACGCCTAGTGTGGATCAGATGCAGACCAATCGAACAAATCCCGGTTGGCCGGACATGCTGTTTTTGTTCTGATGTGTCCGGAAGCTCGTCACGGTACGTTTCAGAGCATTTCCAATTCTGCATATCTGATCAGTGCCACATGGGACAATTTAATAAAAAAAAGAAGGGAATAAAAACTGAAATTGGACATTTAAAATGCAGATGGAAAAAACAAAACAAAAAACAAATCTGAAGGCAGCTGCATCAGTTTCCACTCTGTACAAGGCTTTGAGTAACGGTGTGTTTTATCTCCCGAGTGTGTCAGAGTGTCAGCAGGAGTTACAGTCCCACAGAGGAGAATAACTCACTGCAAATAAGTCACACCTCCCTAACCATCACCATGAAAGACTCAAACACACAGTCATGGACACCCACATGCACAGGTGGTCCATTTATTGGCGTTCTCTGTGGATGCATGTGCGAGTGAGTCTGTGACAGTCTGTATGTCTGTGAGTGAAAGGATTCCTGGCAACTCCCGCAGTTTGCCGGGCCGTGCAGGACTCACAGCGAGGGATGATACAAGGGGGATGCGTGTGCATGCGTGACTGATGTTGAAACCTCTCTTTAGTTTGTTTCCATACTACCTGGATGAGGTGGAATGGTACTTACAGGAAGCCCTGCAACACAAAAGAGAAACCAAGCGTTAGAAAGTAAATGCTACAAGTCTCAGACACATGAAGCACAACATGCGAGAGCTGCAGCAGGCTCTGGTTTATATAGCAATCAATTCCTCTGAACAGTGGTCTGCAACAAAAAAAACAAAACAACAAAAAACCTGCACATGCAATGTGGTTCGTTAGATGATGGCTGCAATTAACCACCTAAATACAGTACAGAACAAACATATTAGAGCTGCCGCCAGCGCAGTTTGTGGTGAACCCGTTATGATAAACAGAATGCTGGATAATGGGTCATGTTTTGCATTAGGAAATGAAGTCATGTCAGGACTTTGCTTCTTAAGAAAATAAGGGCGTATTGGATGGCGGAAAAACAGCGAGTAAAAAGGTCGGGGCGTGCTGGCAAACTGTCTGTCCCTTTAAAGTTGTGGGGGGAGAAAAAGAATGAGATGCTTCTGAGATTTCTCCAGGGCAGTGTTTCTGTCGTGATTGAAATGCTCTGATGTTGAGCCTCAGCAGCAAAACTACATTCAGCTTTTCATTCTTTGCCTAACAGAAAACAAAAGTAATGATCAAAGAACTCCTTTTGTTGTTAGTGGCCTTTTTTTTTTTTTAATAATCTCCTTAAAGTCCGAGGCTAAGACCAGGAGCACTATTAAATCACTTAAATCCCTACAAAGTGAACGCATCATTAGCAGAATTTTTATTAGCTATTCCTTAATATGCTATCCGATAAAACCGATAATGATGCTGATTAATGCAGCTTATAGTGTATGATGTCACTTGGGGCTCTGCCACCTTTGCGGCTTCAGTACAGCATACCTCATCAGCATGAGTACGACATCAAACACCAACATAAAGTCAGCAAGACTGAAAACAGGCTCTCCTTAAAACACACACAAAAAAAATCCTTGTTAACATGAACAGATTCTATTGTGGCCTTGAAGTGGGCTCTTTGATTCAGCAGGAGCTTTGCATACGTAGAGAGAGATGAAAATGCATGTTTTAGGGGCGAGCATGTGTCAAGAAGAAGAGGAGGGAGGCGTTTAGGTTCATGAGGGATGAAAGTTTATCTGTGTCTGGATGCTTCGACGGGGACCTCCCGGGCCAGACGGTTAGGCAAACAAACACACTAGCTTGGAAAGCCACACAGAAAGACAAGCTTTAACTACTGAACTTGGGACAGGTGTGTATATGTGCTTGTAGACTACTGAGAAAGAAAGAGACGCAGGAGCAAACATAAGAGAAAAGGAAACAATTTAAAGAAAAAAAAAACGAGGCATGTAAGAGAGAAGACGACGGCGAGGGCTGATTTTAAGATGCTTAACTACTCTGTCTGCCCTCTTTCCTGTTATTCATGTTTGTGCGCTCCCTTCTCCACTCTCATTAGTTTTTTTTTTCCCTGAGAGAATGGAGGAAAACCTCTTCTGGCCTTTTAAAATGTTGTCCTGGAGTCATCAGCATCAGGATGGCGAAACAGCCTCTCCATTTAATATACGTACTCGCTCTGAGCCAGGATGCAATGTGAGGATGAGAGACTAAAAAATACAAGCGATAGCCTAAACAGAACCACGACGGCCCTTCAGACACGGACCATCTGCCTCAAATAGGCGTCCACTCTCGGCTGAAACCTTAGCAGCACACATCCTCCAAATCAGGGGTGGGTAATTAATTTTCCCAAGGGTGTGGGCCTCCACAACAGTTCCAGTTTCTTAAATTAATTCCCCACTCCTGCTCGTAATAATGAGGTTTCCATTAAATGGACCTGGAGAACACCCAAAGGGATTTCCACATTTTATGCTAATATAAATTTAGTTAGACAGTAAACTGATTATCGAGATTTGAGACCGGTCACTACTGCTCTCCAAAATCCATTAAAAGCATGAGTAAGGTATAATGGTAAACTGGGTCAGTCCCGCTGAGACCGTAACGCTGCCGTGAACACTTACTAGTCCACCAAATCTGCCACAGCAAATTGACCCTAACAAATCTAATTTCACTTCTTGGTTGTTTTTAGTAGTTTCAGAAAATGAGTGAAACTCTGTAAACGGTAAGATTAAGACTTAAGATTTGCATCTCCAAAGAAAACCAAATTGCGCAAACCACACACAGGCCGTTCATGCCGGCAAGAGACTAACACATTGATGGTGTTCACCTTCTGCTGCGATTTCTAGTAAACAGAAATATACTGTTTGGCTGCCCTCTAGAACAGAAAAAAAAACATGCAATTCCGAGTCGAGATTTATGGGACGTTTTGCTCAACCCGTCACCTAAAAGATGGACATTTGATCAGATAAAATAAAGTGAGCAGACAAGCAGAAAGGGATCACTGATGATCTTTCACTTAGTCACCGTGTTCACAAGAACAGATCCCATCTGTAAACATCCACCTCAGTGATTCACAACCACAATGGAAATTTTACGACAGTGACACATATCCTGCAGGTTTTGATAAAATTGCCTAATACTGTCGTGGAGCCCACTTTTAACAAGAAACATTTAAAAATTGGGATGAGTGAGACTTGTACAACATCCGCTCCATCTTTCACGATGACATTTGTGAAACAAGACTTATGTCCTTGCTCTGTTTTGGTTCCTCGTGGAGTGTTTTTGTGGTTTGGATCGATTGAAAAAGCAGCACCATAATGGTGGGTAGCGATGTTGGCGAGGCAGACTCATTAGGCTCGTACTACAGCAGCTGCTACCGCTCAGCAAGAACGACTGACATCTGGGCAAAGTTAGTGGAACCACATGGCCAGAGTTAGCACTATGTCGGCGCAAATGGAAAGGGACAGGGAGAAGGGCCAACTGAAGCCCATCATCCAGTGGCCTGACTCATGGATCACTGCCTTTGCTGGGCCCTTGCCTCGAACTTACCCAGTCACACAGGAAAAAGAGGGATGGTGTGTGAGTGCGATGAAGAAAAAAAAAGTGTGTGTTTTCCAGGAAAAGAGCTTAAAAGGAAAAATAAACCGTTAAATGATTTGATGGGCATTACTTACCAGGTTCCCCTCTTCTTCCCATCCTTCCACGTTTTCCTGGAGGCCCTGTGGAAACACAGACAGAGCGATGAATTGCCAAAATCAGCACCGCAGGGATGAGTAGAAAACGACTCAACCTCACTCGCCGTTTCGCTTCTGCTGCTCGAGCGCTGTTTGGCATCAAATGCGTACGAGCTGGCAGAGCGCTAAAATGTCAGCGCACAAATTGCACATGTAGTTTCAGTTTCAGATGCGAGAAACAAAAATAAAATGACAGAAAAAGATTTCTTTAGAGCTAAATGCACTCTGTGACTTTCAGTTTGGCTGGACAAAGACTTTCATGTGTGTACAAGACTCTTCCCCTCATGTTGGACGACTATCACATTCATCTCTGGCCTTCATGCAGCAACTTTCCTCTGGTCCTGTTATGATGCAGCCTCCACTGTGACCTTTCTAGTAAAAAGCTTTTTTGTCATTGTTGGCGAATTCTTGCCAAGCTTGGAAAACTAGGAAGAAAGCTACAGAAGGAACGGGAGATGATGTGAGACGTTACACCTCATGCTGCTAGAAGAGTCATTTTCTACACTTCCATTGATTTGCGTCAGTGTCTGCTCGGTGATTTCACAGAGGTACTGTTCTTACAACTAGTGCACTTGATTGCACCCCAAAGAAAAATAAGGTTGTGATCAGGCTCAGAAAGATCACTCAAGCTTCCCATTTGGCTTAAAAGCTGAAGCTAGCCACAAAAGGTTTTCCAAGTTCTCTCCATATGTGCTATGCACCAAGCTGGCTGCTTGGTGCATAGCAGACCAGCTTGTAGTCTCTAATTAGTCTCTAATTTACACTGAAAATTTTTAGCACAGTTTGCCACAGTGTTATAGCTAATTACATTACACCCAAGCAGAATATTACAGGCTGAGTATATTTTGTGGGCTTATTTATTTAAGTAGAGAGGTCTCAAAGTATTTTTCTTCTGCACCCTTCATTCACCCATAAGCATATGCATTCACATGTCCGATGTCTTTAAGCTGTTTGTTTAAAATGTACACTCACACTGTGATGTATCCATGAGGGGCAACTTGGGTTTAGGATTCTGGCTAAGGACACTTCAACATGCATGCAAACTGCTTCTTTTTGCCTACTGCCCTATCAGGATATCAGGATAAGGTCCCGTCAATGCTGATGCACATCAACTGTGTGGTAGCAGCGAGCGATACTGCAAATATAGGCATCGATCTGATACTGATCACTAAATCACTGTGGGTTTTCCTTTTCACAATAATGAGTTACTACAATAAAACACACCTTTCAGTTTTTCATGCATTCTGAAACTTGGAGACCTGAAATGTAAGGGGCTGTCCCTCACTGAGCCTGGTTCTGCCGGAGGTTTCTTCTTGTTAAAAGGGAGTTTTCTTTCCACTGTCACCAAAGTGCTTGCTCATAGGGTATCATATGATTGTTAAGATTCTCTCCCTATTATTGATGTGTCTTTACCTTACAGTATAAAGCGCCTTGAGGCGACTGTTGTCATTTGGTGCTATATACCAAAGTGCTTGCTCATAGGGGTCATATGATCGTTGGGTTTTTCTGTGGGTGATTTGGTGCTGTATAAACAAAACTGAATTGAACTGAATTAAATGTGCTTGTCCCTAAAATACTCTGGGTCAGCTTCTTTTGTTTCATTGCGCCATAGGCTATAAATCCAAAACACATGACAGTCAGCACAAAAAGGTTCAGACATTTTTCACACTGCATGTTTGAGGTTGTTTCTTTTTTTCCTCTCAAATAAAGGAAATACATTTAACACAGTTCAGTGGCTACAAACTGGAAAAAAAAAAAAGATTGCTCAGTTGGTGCTAGTATCGATCCGATACAAATATCAGCGTAATTCTTAATCCACTTCTACTGTGTGATAGTCAACCATAAAGCGGATGTGTCCTGAGAGCAGCTCCCATGCACTCTGCAATTTCAGTTTAATATTTCTCTTACGTTGGGGACATGCTAGCCACAGGTTTGTCTAACACACAGTTGAATGTTCACTCCATTTCCTCCTGCAACATTAAAAGCAAAACACCAAAAAAATTTCTGAATAAACTGGGTCGGCTATAAGGAGGCAATAGGAGCTGAAAGGATGTGTCAAGAGAGGCATCAGAAGGAAAGAATACTCTTTGGGGCTTGTGAGAAGTATTTGAAATATTTTGTTGGTAGATCATCGAGAGTATTTTATTTTAAAAGCCCAAAACACTGACTGGCGTCCTTTACATGTCATTATTCACCTTACTGAAGCTGCCATGTAAAATATTTTTGTGAATTTACTGCCAAAGTAATAGGAAAACATTCTTAATCGAATCACACGTTCTGATATAACTTTTTGAGGTTCTTTTCAAACTTGCGAGGCAAGATGGAAGAAGAATGATAATAATCAGAATAAATAAACTCTGGACTTTGACTTACTTGTCCAGTATTGTTTTTTCTAATCTAAACGGGGTTATTCTAGTATCAAAAATCTTTATACTCGGCTGTATACACCATGTGCTTACACACCATTCTGCATTTAATCATTAGTTGTTGTTCATCTCTAGCTCTCTTCCACAGTGTGTTTTTTGTTCTGTCTTCCTCCCCTTCTTCCCAGCACCAGAATCACCCTGCATGAGCCTGGTTCTGCTGGAGTTTTCTTCCTGCTAAAAGGGAGCTTTTCCTTCCCACTGTCGCCAAGCGCATGCTCACAGGGAGTCGTTTGATTGACACAGGACTTATGGTAGCCTCAAAACGATCACTTTCTTTCTGCTGCATGTCAGAACTTCTTTTGTCAACCTCTCTGTGAAAAATAAATTCTGGTTGTTCTAAAAATGAATCTCAAAAAGCAAATCTGCCGTCAATTTACTGCACAGGATCCAGACATGGCAAGAAAACAGGGCAGCTAAAGTAACAAGTAAGCCTTCAGCTTGCTTTCCCATGGTCTAAAACCCTTCTGTGGGCAACACCTCACTTCTTCTGTCTTTTGTTCCATGTGACCGTCCTCCCCTGCTCTCATAGTGAAATCAGAACCACACTGGTTCCACATAAATGGCTCTGAGCATGTTTTCTATTGTCATTATTGGGGGTATTGTAGTGGCCTAATCACTTCCTGACTCTGTCAGCCCTTTCAAGGAGACCTCAATCATGGTCTCCCACCTCCTACGCATGTCTGCCTCTCCTACTTTCATCCTCCTTAATGCAACAGCAATGAGCTATTAATGACACTGGAACTCTGGGATTGAAGGAATAGTAAAAAAAAAAGAAAAAAGTAATAACTTTAATTAAAGAAATGAAGATTGACCCTTTTTTTTAAGTGCTCGACTAAATCATATTTTTATGCTGTATGTAAGTGATTCCATTTGCCATTTTAAGCTCCCACAGGATTTTGCTGGCAAACTAAAAAAACAAAACAAAGAATAACAAAGAAAACTGAGTGGGCTACAGCTGTGCACCCACTGCACTGACTCTCATTTAAAATTTATGTTTGAACAGTTTTACACTTTTAACACCTCTACACCTTCAAACCTCAGGCACAGATGCCAGCCGTGTTATAATAGCCTCCATATTTCACAGTGGGCTTGACTTCCCCTCCCTCAGCCTCCACCGTCATAAACAGGAGTGGGAGATGCTAGAGTAAGCCCAAGGCCTCTGAAAAGAGACTAGATGGAGAGAGATGCTAGATGACAAGTTGGAAAAGCTGAAAAAGCTGGAAACAGGGAGACAGGAATGTGCATGGGAGTGATGGGATGGGGAGGAAAGACCAGGAGGTAGAGAAATTAGATGGGAAGGACAGAGAAAGAGAGCCTTACAGATATAAGAAAAATGACAGAGGAAAGGATTGGCAGACAAAACGAAGTCAGCAGGCATCGATGGATGAATGCTTTCACAAGTCTTGCACGTACATGGTCTTTGGGTGCATAAAATTCTTCCTTAACCAAGCACATACTTCATAAGATATGGGTCACCACGGGCCATGCCTGCTCTACCTTTGTTTGAGACTTGAAAGGCGGCCGTCTGCATGTCGACAGGTTAGTGGCCAAACACTGGCGGGGCAGGCGTCAGAGTGACTGAAATGTGGGAGCGTGATTAGTCCTGAGTGGCATAGTTGAGGGGGAATTGTGGCGGGTGATGACAAGCTGATGTAGGACTAGATTGACTGGAGGAATTAATGGGAAAAGCAGCAGGGCTGGAGAGCAGAGTGTAGGCATGTGTGAAAGCAGTTCAGATTCCTGCTCTAGAACAGCGAGGTGAGCGCATATCGGCTGAGATGCAAACAAATGGCCGTGGCTTGACTTGGGTTTCAGCTCTGTCTTTCTGTTTCACTGTGGCATTTCTGGGTCAGCTGAGGTGAAAGGAGTTGAAAATGTCCCACGGGTCTGCAAGGACACTCTTCAATCTAGTAGAGTCAGCAATTTTGAGGTTATTTGAATAATCACATGTAAAAAAAAAATCTCAGCAGGCATCATCCAGTCAAAGTGTGCAAGGCATGAAACAGAAAGGTCGTGCAGGCAAATGTAAAGTTGAAATGTAAAGCAGATTAAAAACAACGAGTCTAAAACAATGAAAAATCAAGTATCACACACGTATTCCTGGGTGACATTCTGGTTCCAACCTCCATATGTCGACTTGTGTTGTTATTTCAAAGTGGACACATGCTCATTATGTCATTTAAGCAATGCTGCACCAACTCCACGAAGTGATAACAGCCTATTGAGCCTACAACTAGGTGCAGGCAGTGATGACAACTTATAATGATGATTTAATGGGATGATAACACACAAAAGCAGGTTTTCATTATACTCTTTAGAGGTCTAGGTTGCTAACTGACTAAAAGATGACTGTACAACTCCAAGACAAAGCAGCAATACATTTCCCAGAGTGACTGGTTGATTTGCACACTGTAAAACAGATGGGAGGATGCTAAACAAACAGACGTATGGGATTAAGGTAGAAAAATGTGAACTGATAAATGTGTAATACTGGATATTTAGGAAATAAGGCTACATATAAACATGTGTGATGTGTGCAGATCTCTTTAAGAAATGCACAAAAAAAAAATGCTGGACATGCATGAGCTCACTCAGCTGAGCACATGTTAAGAAATCCCTGGGAACAGCACGATAACACGGAAACATACAACGAACTTCATTTGAACTGCAGATAAGTGCGCGTGTGTGTATGTGCACGCTCGCCGGAGGCACTTGATCTCAAGCTCCACACAAGGAGCATTTAAGGTTTGACCGGGAGACCACAAGTGAGCCAATACCCCCCTCGGAGTGTCTATGTGTGTGAGAGAATGTCAGAAACCAGTGAAAAACAAACACATGGATCTCTGTTTAGATACAGCATCCTTCTCAAGTCTTCACACAGTATCTTTCAGGAAGCCACTAAAGATTGACCAATACTGAACATCACATCCTGTGGGTAAGCACACACACACACACACACACACACACACACACACACACACACACACACACACACACACACAGGCAAATCCAAAATTCCTGCTGATAAGTGAAATCGACCTGAGCGGCGCCGTAAGCCATTTTTCCATCAACGTTTTTACAGGTTGTAAAAACTATTTAAACCCACCGTGGTCTCAAATCAACAAAACATACACGCCAGTCCATCTTCATCTACTCCTGTTTGTTTCTCATAGCTGAAGTTTGGCACAATCGAGCTACTGTGACATTTCTCGGAAAGAGGGAGCTTCGAGAGAATAAAGTGCACAATGTTTGAGAACTGAGCCCACCTTATCTTTGTTAAGGTCCTATTTTGTTTAACCTCGGTGGGATCAACAAGAGCTAACTAAAATCCATCCGTCCACCTTCCCCACACACAAATATGGGAAAATTAAATTTAGTGCAAAGAACGGGAAAAGTGGGCTGGACATATCGAGAGGAAGGTCGAAAAGGTCTGTTTCTTGCTTTCATAATAGCTTTAGGTGGTGAACCTACAGCATATCATCTCTTGATTTTGCAATTCAAACAAAAGACGCTGGGGAAGAGAGCCAGAGATGAATAATCACTAATGATAGATTTTTTCTATCTTTTGTTACAATCATGAAAACTTTGAAGAGGTTTTTCTGCGCAGATACCTGAATTTTCTACACATGCTGGTGAGTTAAAATCACCTTAAGCCAAATTTTGACCACATTTGTAGAAATGCTGACACTAATATTGCAACACTTGACTCAAGATTATACTTGCAAAATATGTTTATAGCAACTAAACGAACTGTTTCCCCTTTTGTCAAAGACAGAATTTATGGTCTCATAAGGCGAGGTTAAGTACCGTCGCTGCAAACCAATGCTGACATCAGGCACGATTGCAAGGATTCCCCAGTTTCGCAGAAATGTGGACAGCTGTTAAGCTTCTTTGCCCGAAACAAAACTACTTGTCTCTGTCGTCTCCTGATCCGTCCACGTTCGTGTTTGTCCAAGTTTTGTTCCAGCAAGCTGGAGGACACATGCTGTGGGTGTAAACAGCTACAAAAAGACAAAAAGACAACGGATGTGAATCACGTAACGATGATTCGTTCACCAGCTGCCCCGCATCTCTCTTGTTCTGGGTCAGGCGAGGTTCAGTGGCTCAGTCTGGGTTCATGAATATCCGATCTCAGAGTGGGTACAATCAGATATCCAAATTAAGCAGGAAAAATAGTTAGAAAATTCCAACCCAAACCTATTAAATCTCGTTGTGACAGATGTCATAACAACCTTGCATATCATATATATGTGCAAATGATTACTTAATATTCTTCTTACTTTAGTCAGAGAAAATTATTATTTCTGTTCGCAATAATTTATTTTTTATGGCTCTGTTCTGGAACCAGCAACAAAGACCCCAGTATAGTCACGGCTAAAAGCGGGCTTCCAGTAGCTTCAGTTAATTAAATCTAACAGGCAATTTAATACATAAAAATATCCAATAAGTTCATTTTTCATATGCTGCAGCCTCATGTTGTTTCCCACTGATGCCGTGGAGATCTCACGTAACAAGTCATAAAGTAACCTCACCCCATGGTTCTGCCTGCACTGGATCCAGATCCTTCATTCACGTTAGTAAAGTTTTGGCAGTGTTTCATAAAGCTCTAGAAATATCACCAAAAGCACAAAGTGTTCCTGTGCCGTTTGGCACTCATTAGGTCTCACTAGTTATGTCCTCACTCTTAGTCCGAATACAGATGGAGAAAGACATGAGGAAGAGAGCACAGGAGAGGAAGATGAGAGATTGCTTTCAGGGGTTAAAACTGATCAGCAAGTGATATATAGTAAACTAAACATTTTAAAGCTTACATGGACTGTTGTTATTAATTTTGATGTTTTTTCCTCCTCATCAGTGGGGAAAATACACATTATCCCTAGATCTTAGGGTCCCTCCCATCTACCAATCCCCCTTCAATCCCTGTTTATGGGGTACAGAAGTGAGCAAACATCACTGACTACTGTCAGAAAGAAGATGAAAATGGGGTATAGGTGTTCATGTTTTTTATTAGTTTGTGGTTTTGGGGGATTGTTTAGAGCTTTTTTGTAAATTACTTTCATGCTTTTAGTTTTTGAGTTTCTGAAGTCTTCCCCAGCATTTCAGTTAGTGTGAAGCTGCTGTGTGTTGCTTTGTTTGTCCACCCTTTCCTGTTTTATTTTGCTATTTTTTTTCTGTGCCTTGTCCTGCCACCTATTACCTCTCCTCTCCTTATCGGCATATATATATGTTGTCCGAGTCTCCCCTTACCCTTTGTTGTGCTGTTTCTTAATGCTATGTGTGTATTCCCTGTGCTCTGTGCTTTCTGGTATTTCGATGTCCTGACCCTGTTCAGTGTTGCGTTTTGGACTTTATTTTTGCCTGACGGCATTAAAGCTGATTTTTTTGAGTTACTCCTGTTTCTCCAGGTCGACATCCTGTCTGCCACACAGCCTTTCCTTGACAAGAAAAGTAGAAAGTGTGAACAGTGAGCTATATATAAGGCTGGATGTATAAAAGAAGGTGTCAACGGAGGTATCAGGTTGCACGGAACTCAACTATACACTGCTGATGTACCAGGATTGCTGGCTGAGCTGGACTTTCTGGCATGACGTCGCCACAAACCTCTTGTTTTACACAAAACACGACCGTTTTAAAGAAAATGTACAAAAAATGTCCCTCATATTCCAAAGCTTAGTACAAATGGTTTTAAGAAATAATCTTATTCTTGGAATTCCTGCAGATAAGACAGCAAGTCGTAAGCAGGGTAAGAACTGTTGTTGGAAGTCTCACCAGATGATGAACAGCCTGAATCACATCAGTAATACAAACCTCTTGTGGATTAAATTGTCTTTATAAAACTTGTCTGCCTCTCATGTGGGTTGAACTTTGGCTCTGCGACTGTTGATATGTGGTTAGAGAGAGATGCTAGTAAACATCTCTCTGGTATTCAAGCAAAGGTCATCTTTGATTGGGAAATAAGATGCGGCAGAGTTTCGGCTTTTGTGTTTGAGTTTCTACAAGTGTTGCGTGGCAGCAGAGCGTCTTTCTCCGAGTATGTTTGTGCGAAGGACTGGATGCCTGCTTCACGCCCATGAGTGTGATCAACATATAGTTTTCTTAGCACGCTCCGTCAAAGCTGAGTGACGCCGCTGTAAACCTGCATGCGAGCGATGTATGTATGCATGCTCTTAAAGTTGCAGGGTTGTTTAGTTGTCTGGTGCATTATTCATTTTTCCCTAACGAGCTCAATCTCTAAAAACTCATCAGGTCGGCACTGATGTGGGTTCGCATAATCCTTGACAGGTCATTTGTGTTTTTAGGGTGACACAGTGTATACTTGTAGAGAACTTTGATTGCGTGTTTATATTTGTTTGAAAGTGCGCACAGGTTGGAGAGGAAGACACAAAGGAGCTCTGCGCTGGATCTGACGCTGCGATGTCTGGCAGGTGGTTTGTGTTGAGCGCTGGGCTGGTGCTGAAGGCTGCCTGGGCATTTATCGTGTGACACACCTAATGAGACGTGAAGGCAGGGACGGGACTGCCCCACACAGAGAAAGATGCAGTCAAAACAATGACAGTATCCTTGCAAAAACACAGCCAGCCCCAGCCAAGCATAGCAAATACGTCAGATCACAACAAAGAAGACCAAAGCACCCAAAGTTCAGCAGACAGAGGACAGAGCTTTTGCCTTTAGGTGCTACCAGCTTTATTTACAAACAGGCACAAACTAAGGCCAGAAAGGCAATGGAAGGGTGGAATTATTTTTTTCCACTTTTTGGAAAAGTTTTTTTCATCTCAAGAAAATGTTTACGACGAGCATGATGAAAAATATCATCTCATAACTCATTGCCTGAGTAAATAATGGCCTAAACTTATGTGACACTTGGCAGAAACGGATGCGGACATGTTTATGTGCAACAGTAAGAGGAGTGACGTCCCAAGAAATGTGGTAAAACACATGATAGCACATGACAGTAACGTAAACTGAAGAAATATTATTTTTACGTTTTTGTAGATTTTATATTGCAAAACTTAGGGAGGATGCAGATTTGTCGCTATGGCAACCTGCTTTTTAATTTTCACATTGCGTCTGGCTTGTAAAATATTAAAAACTGATGCCAGCAGCAACAATTCAGCGCTCTTGCTACTCTCGCTAAGAGTGGACATCCTGCAAAGCTTACAAAGAGTACAACACGCAACCCTGAAAGAGGTGAAGACCTGAAGAAACGGTGAATACGAATCCCACAAAATCCATGGCAACACATGTCAAGTTTGAAAAAGACAGGCTGGATATTTAATAGCACTTCTGGGACGGGGTTTTTGTGTATGTCCTTCCAACATTGTCATTCAAAAAAGGCACAGATACCAAGCCAAAGGTTGTGAGTTAGGAGATGCAGGTCTTTACTGTTAAAAAGCAAGCAGATAGTAAACAGCATATCTGATATTACCAATACAGACTTCGTATATTTGAGGCACAATCCTTTGTTGAAGAAAATATGTTAAAGTATCAGAACTCCTTTCAGCGCATTTGGACAACAGTTTTTGAAGATAAAAGTTTCAGACTCTTTAATGTGACAAACATCAACAGCATCAGTGTGTTCAGTGGTAGTTTGACGGGGTTATTTTTGAAGTGTTGGTTTCGTCCGGGGCCAGCCTATGGTGAACGGTGGTCTGTAACAGGATAAAAACTCTCTTTTATCTTTGTAGCCTTTATTCATTCATAAAATGTGGTTCTAGTTTCTGGAAGTTCTGGAACATGTTAGGGCAAAACTGGAGACCCGGGCATGGGGAGCGCGGGGGTGGGTCTTAAAGTGCGGAGGCATAAAGAGAAAATCGCAATAATCACCATGAATACTCCAGTATTTGTGGTGTGTGTGTGTGTGTGTGTACACACCATGGTTGAGGAAACATGGTGTGAATGTTCAAAAGGCAGCTTAACTCCTGCTTTAACAATTATCTTATTGCAAAAGGCTTCCACCTTCTGTCGTTCCCACAGCTTTCTTCAAATTTCTTCAAGCCCTGCATATCTGTGCAGTTCCAACCATTTGAAAGCAGTTTCTAATTTTCACCATTATTTCCACCTCTCTTCTTTTTCGTTACAGGTGTTTCACACCTATTGCCCTTAGACCTTACCCTTGAGCTAGGTCCTCTGTCTGGTTTGCGCTTCCTCTTTTCTTAAACCTGAAATAGACAGGCCAATTACAGCTACTTTGGAAACCAAGGTGAGAGCGTGTAGATTACACAGTCATGACTGGGCATGCTGAACCCGGCTTCGTGAAGGAACTGAGAATGGGCATCTGGATCTAAGAAGAAGTGGTGCATTCACAGTCCCTGTGGTTTTTTTGAAGTTATCTGTTTTTTTTTGTTGTTTTATATGTAAAATTATATGAAAAATACAAAATGTTTTCTATGCAGTCCTGTGAAAAACAAAGTAAGGATTCAATATCTTTACATAACGTCCCACCACAGCAGTCAGGTTCACTCTTTTCTTTTTCAGCCATACTGTTATATATCTACTGCTTTGTTTGGGCTTATTGGCTTGCTGCACGACCCAACTTTGTTCAAGCTTTAACTGTCCGACAGATGACCTCACATTTGACTCTAGGATACTTTGAGAAGGCTCTCCACCCTCCACCACTGTGCTTAACAGTTAGTATGAGATATCCGTGCTAATATTCTCCATTTAGTTTTTGACAAACCAGTGAATTATGTCCCAATATCTCCACTTTGGTCTCATCTTTACAAAGTTTTCTTTTTCTAATTGTACTGTCATGAAATTTAACATTTAACATGCCAGCTGAAGCTAGTGGACTTGAAGATGAAGCTCTGGAGTTTTTTTTGCAAATTGCACGGTTTGACCTTGGTGTGAATTTGATGGGATGTCGATTCAAGGAAGATGGTGGCATGGTGTTACCGCACACCTGAATGTAGCTTCTCTGCCTGGGTGGTCTGACCTTGCAGTGAATTTCTGCTTTTATAGAGGTGGTCACACTTGCTGATGATCAGTTCATAAAGTGCATTTGATTAACAGCGACTAACTGCTTCTTACATTCTCTGCTGATGGGCTTCACGTGCAAAGTATTATGAGTGTACTTTTACTTGTACATAGAAATTTGCTGTCAGATCTCCTCCTCCGACTACCCAAGTGGTCTGCCAGAGTGCTTTATTTGAGGACCTTACTAAGTTAATAGCAGAGTGAATGTACTGATTAGAAGCTGAATATTTGACCCTACTTATATTGTTACATTTAATCTAACTTTCTTCGTCCCTCACTCATCTTTTTCACATATACAGTAAGTTCATCAGCATCATGTGTTCTGTACATTTCCAATCTCCATGACTTCACCAGCAATGATATGTGACCTGCTCTATTTGCCAATATCCTGTCTCGGGTCTCATAGTAATTCCATCCCAGTGAACAAACCTTCTCTGTCAACCCAACCTGACTTAAGTAAAGAACCCATGATGCTATCTGACACATGGATGAATCAAGAATAATCAGCGTTATTGTGGAATTAAAGCTCATAGCCAAACAGGCACAATGTGATTGATTACAAGGAGCAGTTCCCAAATGAAGGCGAAAGAAAAAAAAAAAGTTGTGGTCAAAAAAAAAAAAAAAAATCAGATAGAGGAATAAAGAAAACTGCAGACTTACAGGCTTACAGACAAGAAAATGTCCATGTTGGATGTGATTCACAGTGCTCCAAAAACTCAGGGGAAATGTGTAAATATGTAGAACTTGTAGAGGTCTTGGCTTTGCATACTGGGCACACTGTACTAATTCTGTACATTTACACTCAATTTATGTGCACACACACGTTAAGCAGTGCACAAAGGATCTCTAAAAGCATGCACTGTTGGTATGTGAAGGCTCACTACTTTTCAATGCCCTGTGCAGCTGCAATGCTGTCAAAACTACTTTGGGGGCCTTAAAATCATAGCGATATATATTCTGTGGTCTCCTGCTCAATCATAATCTGCATAAATACATTTTTCAATACAAGAGAGAAAATACTGGACTTTTCCAGTTACAGTATATATGTTCTTTTCCCGTCCCACTTCTGCAGGTCCAGGTCGCAGAGGTCTACACAGAGAAGCCTAGACCTGTCTCTCTACACAGCCACCTTCACCAGCTCATTCATTGGAACAAGGCAGATGTCAGGGCAGGACAGAGACTGAGAAGTAAATGGACAATTTTGCTTTCACACTCTCTCTTCAATGGATTGATGCACCATCCCATCACTGCAGACACTGCACCACTCCTCTTGTGAAACTCTTCTCGTGGGTGCATTGTGAATCAAGGGTGAAGACAACAGCCAAAACAGCAAGAGGTTTCAGATTATAAATAATTATTCCTTTCACTGCATGTTAATTTTTTTTCTTTTCTACTACTTGAGCATTCGAGGCACTTTTACAACATGCACCGTTTACCGATTCACACACATTCATGCAAGTACTTTTTTCTACTTCTATCTAACGCCCGTGCTCCAATGAACGCATCAGAGAGCAACTTGGAGTTCAGGATCTTGCCCAAGGACACTTTGGCATGCAGACCGGAGAAGTCAGAGCTCAAACCATCAAACTTCCAGTTAGCAGATGACCTGCTTTACCTCCTGAGCTACAACCACCTCATAAATCAACACAAAACATGTTATAATGGCTAAATACACTTTATAAAATACCCTAATGTGTCTCTATATTAAAACTTCAGGATCAACCCCCAGGACTAGTGATTTTTATTTTTTTAAACCGTAACTAGATCAAGAAAACTCAGACTGAAGTTCACCTTTACTGGGTCAAAGTTTCATGTCATGGGAGTGCCTGTTGCAGCCCGTTGGGACACGAACTTCGTCAGTCACTTACGTCAGTAGCGCTGCCTCTGTGATCGCTCATAAACACTTTAGGATTTCTAACAAGAGCCCTCAGCTGCTTCTTCGTAGATCATCATCTCTTTATTTCAGACTTACACATACAGGTGGGTGCAAGGAGGATATCACTTCACGCTGCCGTCACCGCGGGCTTTCTGAGTGCCCCTCGCTCTCATTTCGCTACCGTGAGATCTCAGAGTTGGGACAGCATGGTGCGTCTATGCTTGTGTGTTGTGTTGTATGGTGTGTTTTGTATAGTCCTTTCCTGTGGCAGGTGCAGACTTGCCCCAGTGTGAACTTCATGGGTAGGGTGTCATGCGTCACTTTATCCGGTTGGTGGCTCCCATTTTAGGTCCAATCAGCTGCTCGAGTTCCTGGGGCCTGAACATGGCTGGGATGGCTGTCGAGCCTTTAACACAGTTGGTGATAGACTGGGATCAGTCTGATGTTTCAGCCTGTTGTGAGTTTACTTACAGTCATTCAAACACTCACCATGGATAAGATCACTTTCAATAAATATATGTTAGGAATATATGGAGTTTTGCATTTCTTTGAGCAGACGGCTCTATTAGAGAGTCCACCACCAGATTTGCAAGTGAAGATCTTTACAGCGTGTCAGTGTGCGTGTTGAACTTTGCTAATGTGTGTGAGCTCGGCAGCTGCAACTGTGATAGATGGCTGACACAGCTGATATGCCTGATAGGCTTCATGTGCAGTGATGAAAGTTAAACACAGCTGGGAGAGGTATGTGCCATTCAACGCTGTAGACCAATCGCATCTCTGTGTGCGCATTCATAACAAAGTGACCTTGCATAGGAGTTAAGATGGAGCACGTTCATATAAAAGATAGGAGACAACAGCTGCAGAGAGCATTCGTTTAGCTCATCTATTGCCACACCAAATCATCATGTCGTGATTATTCGCTCTATATAAAGCGCTGTTTTTTTTGGCTTAATAGGATTCTCTTCTTTACACCAAAGATGAAAAGCGACCCGCCGTTCGCTCTCCTGCTGCGCCACCTTCTTGCCAAGCCACCTCAGCCCAGCTGCTGCTGGCCAAAAATCCAACAAACTCCCACATTTGCGAGCTTGCCAACATGTGAGCGTGAGCAAAAAAAATAAAATAAGAGGAGCTGTATATTTAATCATAAAAGCCCTCATCTGGATATCAGAACATAATTTAATGACCCTTCTCAGTGGAGCAAAACGGGCCCAACATGGAAACTGATTACAGTCTGAAACCATCCTGATGTGCTGCCCTAGAGCAGGGCGTGCTTTATGTTTCAGCATTTGGCTGCCAGGTCAAGTGGAAGAAACCGCTTGTGGTTGTAACGCCCCTCTGACCAACAGACAGGTTTTTGGATTAAGCTGGAGTCCCAGATCAACAGGCGTTGCGGGTAAACTGATATGTCAGAACAAGAAATACATTTTGTGGTCACTTTGAAAGTGATTTAGGACCCTTGTCATCTGCTCCAAGAAGTAGCGCTTTCAAAATGTTTCATACTCACAGAAAGGTGCCTGCCTCATAAATCGGTCAGAGGAGGTTTATGGTAAAACTAACTATCTGGGTTTTTCAAACAATGGAGGCTTTGTCTGAATACACCTGACTGTAGCTGAGCCAATATGGCCTTACACAAAACCAAATACGGTCAAACGGCACTTACAGCACATTTCTCCTCTGTGAATCAACCTTCTGTTAAAGGAATTTCCAAACAGATCCATTGTTGGAGGAAATTACGGGTGCAACAAGGGAACAATTGTTTCAAATTTACCCTGCTTGTTTAAAAAAAAGAAAGAACAAAAAAGACAGATTTTGGCAAACTATACTGTATTTTTCTATATAGATTTGCACATGTCAGTAAAGCGCTGTGCCTTTTTCCCATTTTCCCAAGAAACTTTAAAAACAAAAGTAATGAAGGGAGGCTCGAGAGGACGAATGGTGAATCAGTGCAAACACACAAATAGTTACTGTCAGTCTGGTAAGAATAATTAAAGAACAGAGCAAAAAAAGAGGAAGAAAACATAGCAGAAAGATGTACCAAGGATCACAGGATAAATCGTTTTGTAAAGAAGGAGCTGATGAAAAGTTTATAGATTTGACTTTTCACAGCTTAACCGCCCCGGAGGATAGATAAGAGCTCCCTCTGGACAGTCGCAGAAAAAGGGAGGGAGATAACAAATGAATGCACTAGAGAGGGGCAACACTAGATCTTGAGAAGCTGTTTTTGTTTCCCCGCCATTTTTCATCCTCTCATCCATCCGTGTCTGGCCGTTTTAAGCTTTGCACTGCTCTTGATAGATATTAATGATACCAAGCAACACGATCCGATTTTGATCTTTCATCTTTTGTCCAGAAGCTTGTTATCGATCAACGTCCAGTGTCCTCCATCTTAATCAGCTTTTTACATGTGGGCCAGATGAGATGAGACGGAGCCTAACGCACTCACATTTACTCGCACACAAACCTCATTCCATGTCTTACCTATTTCTTGGATCTTAACACACATGATCTGACATCAGCAGGGCTGATATTGTGTGTGTGTGCCACTACTTTGGGGGTGAGTGTGATGGTTAAAGCGTGTAATTAAGTCAGGATGTGACCTCCAGCCTACAGGTTGGTGGAGCCCATAAATCTGCCAATGTACTCCAACACACCCCACCTCTGACCCCAACGTTCACATTTTCTTTGCAGGCACGGCTGTGAAACACACATTAAACCAATAAAATACAGACTAGAGATAAAGTTTTATAGTGCGCACCCACACGTTGCGACTTGGTAGATGGTTGTCACATTTCTGTGAAGATCCCTCAGTGGTTGTGTCATATTAATACCAAGTCTCCCTCTCACTATGTCTCCATCTTTCTGAGCTGAGGGTTAAGAGCAGGTGTCAATCTGAGAGAGATCTTCGTGTCCCCGTCACGTCTTACAACTTGGCTTTCAACCTCTGCTTTCCTCTCACTTTTCTCTCAGACGTCTCCGTCTCAGAGGCCCTGCTTCTCTGTTCTCATCTTCTGTCTCATATTCAAGGCGGCCGACAGTTGTCCTCCGGTGTTCTCTACTCTCGTAAACAGCACTTGTCAGAGTATCACCTTTCACCCACCACCCCATTCCTCAAACACCCTCCCCACACCCAACATATGGTGTGTACCCACCTCTCTCATCCTTACTCTTGAGCGTAACTCAGCTTAATGGGGAAAAAAAACAAACTGCAAATGGAGCCAGTGAGTAACCCCACACACGTTTTGTGCTTACTCATCTCCACCCTGCCTGCACTCACTTCTTCACCTCTCTCCTGCACTGTCCGTTGCTTTAGATGGTTGACCTCAGCTATTTAAACTAGAGATGTACCGATCCGATATTAAGTATCGGTATTGGTCCGATACTGACCTAAATTACTGGATCGGATATCGGAGAGAAATAAAAAATGTAATCCGATCCATTAAATATCAAAAAAGCACCTCACAAAACTTGCGACATGGCGTAACTCGGCTCATAACCGTAGTGCGTCGGATGCATCACGTGATAGAGCGGCTGTGGCGTGCGAGATCTGTTGTCTGGTTCTGCATTTGGAGCCTCGCTAACAACCCGGCATTTCATCTCTGACAAAGTTATCCCAAAGAGAAGTAAAGCAAGTGTGAAGTTCATCTCTGAATGTTTGTAAAGCATTAGCGTTAGCTTAACAACCGATATATGGAGCGACTGCCTCTTCTCCTCTCCCTCTCCTGCTGCTACTTCAATCATGAAACTGATTAATGATCAGCTGATCGGCTTTTCTGTCGAGTCCGTCTCTCTTGTTTGTTTTTCCCCACTTTGCCCAGAAAGAGGAAACCAGCGGCTGAACAACAGCAGCACGTTTAAGCTTGATAACTGTTGTTAGAATTTATTTAATATTACTTTCTACACCAGGATCTTTTTCTACGTAGCTGACGCTGGTAACTGTGCAGGGGCGGATCTAGCAAAGTTTAGCCAGGGGGGCCGATAGGGCATTAACAGGGAAAAGGGGGCACAAAGACATACTTTTCTTTCTTATTCTCATTTAAAATGTCTAGCTTTTAATAAATAATTATCTGAATCTTACACCCAAAGTTTTAATCTGATGTAAAATGTATAGAAGTCCATTACTGTATATAGTAACTGTTAAGTCTAATATACCCTAGTAAGCTATAGTACTTTTTCCTTTGGGAAGATACCATCTGTGCAGTCTGCATTCTGTTGAAGAAAGATGTTGAATCTATTTAATTATTCTTGAAAAATAATTGATTTCTGTGCATTTTTTTCCACACTGCATCAAATTAAAGTTGATTACGTCGATTAAGCATCATGAAGGTGGAGGGTGGTTCCCTATTTTTATTTTTTTTTTTTTGCTGGGAGTTTGAACCCTATTAGTTAGGTTGCTTACTCTTTAAAATACCAGAATAGGGAGGATGGAGTAGGTTTAATTTATTAGATTGATCAGTATTGCTGAACTATGAAATATTTTGGGTGCAGTGTATTTTTTGCATACAGGTATAACAGAATAGCTTTAGTGCAGCAAGATATTAAAAAAAGTTTTAAGTTGAAAAACACACTATATCGGATTCACATCGGTATCGGCCAATATCCAAATTTATGATATCGGTATCGGACATAAAAAAGTGGTATCGTGCCATCTCTAATTTAAACTCATCTACTTTAAGTCTCCTGCAATCTTCACCTATCCATCCGTCTCCCTCTCACTGAAACATATAAACCTCCACCCTCTCCATGTTCTCTTCCACCTGCTCCCCCCTCTTACTACAGATCACAGTGACATCTGCAAACATAATCTACAGAGACTCCTCCCTGACTTCATCTGCCAGTCTGCCCATCATCACTGCTAACAAGAAAGTGCCCAGAGCTGATCCCATCTCCACCTTGAACCCATCTGTCACTCCTACGCACACCTCACTACTGTCCTGCTGTCCTCATACATGTCCTGCACCACCTTCACATACTTCACTACACTCCAGACTTCTTCATGCAGTACCACCCTATCATATACTTTCTCTAGATGTACTGCATTATATTTCTTTTGTATAGTTACATATTTTAACAAGTGAGGCTACTGCATTTGACTTGTTTTTGAAAAAACCCTCCAGTTCCCCATCAAAGTAACTGCAGTTTTGGCACTTTCATATGTTCAACCCCGTCTTGGTAAATTGTTACCACAGTCACTTAATTTAACATTTTAGCCTACTGACATTTGCTAATTAGCCCTATCTGGACGCAATAATCAGAGTGAGGGGAAAAGGAAACGCAAAGTTCTTATAATTCATATCGAATGTCTGGATAAAATTTTGTGACCAACCACCTCATCACTTTTGACACATTTAACTCTCGACCACAACTTGTAACCTGGCGGAGGTCCTTGAGGTTAAGGATCATCAAAGTCTCATCATCTAGTATATCTACATTAAACGTCACGTCAATGATACTGGCATGCTACCTAATGGACATTGTAGCTTAAACAAAGTGCCGGCTTTATTTACCTGGCTAAACTGTCACTGTCATCCACCTTGGCATCAAAAGTGGTCGACATTAAAAGCCCTGCTAAGAAAACAGAGACCATAGATCTTATAGTGGAATCGATTTGTTTTGAAATTTACAACCAGCATATATCAAAATCTTGTGTCACATCCACCAAGACTAAATAAATCCACCGGGCCGTTCGGCCTCGTGCAGACTGTGTCTGTTTGCCTTGGTGCCACGAGACATCACAGCAAAGACACCCATGGGAAACTGGAGCTTATGTGTTATGCTGGGAATGGATACCACAAACAAAGGCAGCTTCCTCTCCCTTTGGCTCCTTTGTAATACCATACAGTAAGATGACAGGTATCAAAATATTATGCACGACATTTAAGAGCTTTTAGCAGTGTTTGGACACGGGATGGTGCTTATAAAAAGGTGAGCCTGAGGGCCTGAGTTTGGTACTACACTGTCAATAGATAATAGACATATTACACACACACGCAGCAGTATTTCAGAGTGTCCAAGTCACTGCATGGTTGTTCTGCCATCCAGGCAGACATCGTTGTAGAAATAAACACCGGGAACATGCTTAGAATAATTCACCAGTGCATAAATATTCCTAGGAGGGAAACACAATTGCTTCCAGGTGTTCTTACAGATTCCACCGCTGTTCAAGTGTGCGGCTGCTAACTATCCTTAACCCCACGCTTCAAGTAACCCTTCAACTATGGTGAAGACTTTCCATCAGTTTCTCCAAGAGAAGCTGAAAGTGACCGAAAAACTTTGGGCTTCATATTAAGAGTGTATTCTGTGTTCTCTTCACCCCTGCACAGCCTGAATCGGGCATTGCCACAGAGGCAAACAAGTTCAAGCGTTAGTTTAAACGGAAAACCTGATGACAATAGGTGAACGATTTATTATATATACATGTCAGAGCTGACTGAACAGGATTAAATGTCTTACAGGGTAAAAAGCTGATACGAGTTGACAATTCAGAGCCATGCTGGTACCAGGCCAACGTGTAATTTGGCACGCGACTAGAAAAACACACACAGCAATCATGTTCTTAACTATTCAGACTCCTTTTTTCTGCCTTCTCCTCATTTTCAGTCATTTTTCTAGTTCCTTGTGGTCGGAAATGTCTTGTTTCCTTAATGGTTTCCAGTAAAGTTCCCAGAGTCCCCAGTGTATAGCCAGCCATCCTCCAGGGGAGCTCCTCTGTGCGTCCAATTAGACTCTACATCCAGAGCAGCGTAATCAAGACATGGACTGCTGAGCCTCATGCTATCTTAAAATTTAGACTTAATCTGGGATCAAGCACTTGTGGAATAACGAGCATGCCTCAGCACATGAATGCTGTTAGTCATATTTGGCTTCAGAAAATGTGACTAATATAAGCCACTAAATGTGTGCTTAAGGTTCAGCTACTTGTCTTGTGGGTTCTCTCAGCAGGCTCTCCATAGTGATCCACTGTGTGGAGGAAATGGAGCACCAAGCAAAGGACCATTGAGACTTTGCATTTACATGTGCACTTGTGTGTGTGGCTGCCTACCAGTACAATATCAAGTTGTGTGTTAAGTTCCTGCCTTTCCAGTCTGGGTCTCCAGCCACATGCCCTAAACTCATTAACCAGATGCCCTGCTGAGGAAGCTCTGCTCAGAGCTTCACCTCTCTGGGACCCTGAGTAATCACAAAGCATCATCACCCAGGGGCACGAGCTAGCCTGCTGCACCACTGCAGATTCAGCCAGGCATCGTCTGGCATTAGCCGCCTCCTCTGGGACTATGGTCACAATAGCTGTAACTGTTGGCATTACAATGAATGGGTATTTAATAGCACTCAATGCAGAAAGACATTAGGTAATGTAGGGATTATTAGGGTGGATTATTAGCAGCCATCCATGGTGCTCTGGTTCAGTGAGACCTGCCCAGCTGTTAGGACACACACACATACACACTACATGAAGCCTGACTGACTCTGGAGAGAGGGAGGTATAAATGTGGAGAATCCATGTTAGGGGGAAAAAGGGGGAGTTCATCATGTCCCCATTCATCTTTGTTCTTGGGGAATTTAAAAAAAAAGGGGGAAAAAAAGCTGGGAGAGTTTTGGACATTTGCGTGCATAATTTTGGTCTTGTGCCTGAGGTTTTCTATTCATCATCCAGCCTGTTCATTTGTTAACAAATCATCGGCTTGAAGTTGCAGAATGATTTTAAAGGTCACTAATTGATCACCTTCACATGAAAAGTTTCCCAGAACATAGTTTTTCCTTTTTAGGGTAGTATATGCATTTGCACCTGCATCACCCTTACCTCCGACCCTTTGCACCTTGTTGATGGATTCCCTCATTACGGCCCTGCAGGCTGCGCAGTCACACAGTTGCACTCACGGTCAGTGCAGCTGCACGGTCACCCAGGTGGCCGCTCTAACATTCAGGATGCGTCTTATCCTTCATGTACAGTAAACATCGAATGATAAAAAGGTAAAGCAAATATGTACAAACTACCATTTATTTATGCATATATCATGAGTGGGCCGCAGAATCACCGCGCAGTCTGTTGGAAATGTTTTTTTTCCTACTCCAAGACCAATGTGTTTCTTACTGCAAGAAATTTCCTGATGGGGCTGATAAAATGCGTATAAATATAAAGGTCTGTCTTCCATCTTGATTGTTTTTTCTCACTGTAATAACACGTTGATATAATATGCCATGTTTCCTAATGCTGGGATCAACTGAAGCATAAAAAATAAATTATGTAAATATAATAATTCTTTAGTCTTGTTTTCAAGTTTTTGGAGATCAAAGGTGTGCAATCATGTGCTCCACACTTCATGATTTTCCTCATGTGAACCCATGATATGTTTTGTGATAACCCCACATACAGGACACTCATGAGCTAGCTGTTTACACTGATTTTACCACAGTGTGAGCCCTCCTAAAGAGCCCCACAACATAGACCTGCTTCACATTTGTGCTACAGATCCCCTTTTCACTCGGTGACATGCTGTGCAAAAGTCCCACCGCGCTCTTTTACTTCTTTCATCTGGCCAGTCCAGATCTTCTCAGCTCATTTCACAGCAGCAGAAACAAAATCACTTTGAAGACATTCCAATATCCCCAAGGTCCTTGCAACGTGACTCACCACAATGACACGAGTACCTGTTAGTCAAGGAGCTGCACTTCTTTTCACGCACACAAACTTGTACACGGGATACACTAAGGGAAACATACACCACATGCTCTGTGGTGCACAGACCCGCATCACAAATGCCAGGCACACACCACAAGGGGAAGGTGTGCGTGTAAATGCAAATGAGAGCAGCTTAGAAACGAGTGGCTCGGGTTAGTGGAGCCTGAGATTTCCTCTGCTGGGGTACACAGACTATCACGTAGTCTAAACTTTCACTTTCTTTGATGTTTGTTTGACCGAAGCGGCAGATTAGACATTGCTGCACAGTGGCCCAAAGAGAGTTCGGGGACCATATGTGTGTTGTGAAGTGTTTCATATATACCTTAGTAATCCATCTGACACCGACACACTGCAAGGAATGAGGAGGCTTATTTCTCTTTATTCAATAGTGTTCTGAAGTTACCAACGCCGTAAACACGGGTCAGACCAGAGGCTTATGCTGATTTGATAACAAGTGTGTTCGCCATATGTAGACATCTGTGAGGACTTTAATTTTCACGGTAGTGCAAAACAGCCTTCATGTCAGTAGATGTCACCTTTTTCCACTTAGGGCCGTGTTCCCGAGGCTTCTCTGTTACTCAGTAGACATGTGAACGCATATTTTATGTGTGTTCTGACTTCCACATTAGATGAACACAAATGTAATTTTAAAGAGACATATTTAAAAAGGAAAGAAACAAGGCAGTGTGCTCAAATACATTTTTTGCCAACTGTTTTCAAGGACAATGGAGGACAATGGTTGACCTTTTTTTAAAAAAACAAAAACAATTTTCTTTTCATATTATGGCAGGGGTTCTTTGTAAGCACTCTGAGTGCTCAATAAAGTGCTTTGAATGCTCAGGTAGAGTAGAAAAGTGCTATATAAGAACCATTCCATTTACCATTTCACTAGGGATGGGAATCGAGAACTGGTTGTTTGGGAAACCGATTCCCAGTAGTCCAATTCCTAGAAGTTGTTAGTCTGCCTGCCTATGGATCCTGCTTATTGGTTCTTGCACTTGCACTACAACCAGCATGTGAGGAGGAAAATAGTGACACCGTCTAGAGCCTGGACATGGAGATAAAATAAATAAAAAGTAAAGTAGAAACCTGAATCCAGGACAGAAACAACTGCATTATGCTGCTAAAACAACTTCGGTTCTTTGCAAGTATCAGTGAAGGCAGCATGCTAACGCTAAGCTAGCCAAGAACCTGGAGTGAAAGCTAAGCGAATGCCGAGCCCAGCAGCCGGACCCTGAAGTTCAACAGGTAACAAGCAGGTGAGCCATCAGGCTGCAGCCTCGCTTTCTACCTGTTCACGTTTCTAAAGCAGAATCATTGTGGCGATTGTTTTTTTGTGCTGGTTTTCATCTTTGCTTTGCGCGGTCAACTTTGTATTCTACTAAGAGACAGATCGTAGAGATGTGTGTCCTCATCAGGGACTTGTGTTAAATGGTAATTATGAGAAGGTGTAATTCAGCTATTCTACAGAGTAACATGAAAGTAATGTAAAGAATACAAACAATAACAATAACAAATTCATTTTTCCAAAGAGTAATTAAGTAAGTGTTCTGTGTAATAATGACTTTTTTGATTAACAACTCCAACACTGATCATAACAAAGAGGGCAATACCTCAACATTTGACCCACAGCATGTAATTAATTTGCATGAATGCAATTTCTTTATTGCTTCTTAGCAAAGGTGGTTACTTTCAAAACGGAGCCAATGAGAACCCAATGACAACTGATAAGTGATATCGTTAATGGACTCACAATACTAATCTCTTTTCAATCCCCATCCCTACATTCAACATTTCCTAAACTGCATGTGTGGGTGTGATTGGCCTCTCTTAGTTACTTTGTTTCTTAATAGTGTTCTTGGATTCTTGGTTGTCTGATTATTTTCACCTGTGTCTTGTTTCCCAGCTGTTTTCACATCTGTGTCTGTGCATATATTTGGAGTTTTTTAGGAGTCCGTTACCTTCTCTCAGTTTGAATTTTTCTATTTTGTCTGAACTGTCCACTGACTCAACAAAAGTACTCTTTCAGTTTATTGAATCAGCTTCAAGAGTCAGGATTTGGGTCTGCTAGTTGTGATTTATTACAGCAAAAGTGTGGATCATTACAACTGGACCATGTCCATGTAGTTTAGTTGTGTACAATTCCCACATTTCTTTCCCCCCTTTTTTTTGGACTGTTTCAAAAGGATCTTACGGCTAAACAATGATCAGTCATTGTTCTGTTTGTATCTTGGAGATGTAACGGTAATATATACCTCCCTATGACAGTTTTTTTAATCAGTTATATATACTACATGGAAATGATAAATTGCATCCTCATGCAAGGTGTGGAAACATGCTGGAAGATATAACTGGTTCTCACTGGAAACAGTATAATGATTTGGCTTTTGTCTCTCTGACATCAGAGCTCAAATCCCTTTGCAAGCAGTTGTACCTACCTGTCTCTGACCTTTTCTCAAACAAAAACCATTATCTCATTATCTGCACCACCGACTTTTATACAGAATCTTTTCTTGAAGTACACAAAACGCAAGACACAGAAAACCTGATGTGTAAAAATGATGACCAGTACGGTCTATAGACAATTACAAATATTTGTCCCTAAAGTCAGAATGGAATTAGGTAAAAAGTCTTTTAAACACACTGCCCGTTTTTCCGGGAATAATCTACAGAAGGAACTGAAATTGTCAGAACTGGTTAGGATTGAGGAGTTTGAGGAGCAAGAAAATAGTTCCCTTGGTCATGATGACCGTTATTTTCCTTACTCGTTATATTTGCTGTAATTTCTGCTGCCCTCTTTCTGCCAGATCTGTCTTGAAAAATATACTTTTAATCTCAATGAGACTTTTATTCATATATAGGGTTCTGGGTGTGAAGGACAGGCTTTGGGTTCATTTTACAGGAAAAAACAAAAAAACTGCACTTAAATGTGCATGATGAGAAATTTAAACCCTCAGACTAAATTCCAGCAAGATCTGTGCTGGAAGGAAGCTTGTGATTAATGTTGTTATTTATTCTTATGCATGTGATGATTGGTCTTGGGCATATGCCAGACCTCGAGTGAAGAACAGCAGCAATAGATAACAGAGCTGTCAAATGGCTTCTGTCATGAAGCACAGTAACAGAAAGTTGCTGTATAGCATTTACATCCCTCCCCATCGCTGCTCATCCTTCTCTTTCCCTCACTGTCTGTCCCTCCCTGCTTCCCTGGAGGAGGGCAGTTAGGATGTGGAGCGTGAGAGTGTTGACAGAAGAAGATATGGCCAGGACCAGAATTCATGGACACAACTTGACACGGAGTGAAGAGTTCAAGGGAGTATCACAGGGTACGCATAAACTGTTTCAAGATCACTTCTGTTAGCTCTTACCAGGTCAAGGATGGCCAAGGAGGATCATGGGTAATTAAAAACCTATCTTGTAGGAATCTACCTTACATCTCCCTGAGGGTGATCAGATGAGAAGAAGGTGTGCATGTTTTGAATGAGGCTTTATTTGTTTGCGGTCGTCAAGCGGAGCGTAGGACAAGGGGGAAAGGAGTGTTTACAAAAGTCTGAGATGAATTTGAATCTGCACCTGATGTTACAAACATGCGCACAAACACACACACAACCCCATCTGGAAAGAGGCACTTAAAACTAAAGAGCGGAGGAGAGGAGATTAAGGTGTTTTCACTGAAAAACACACACTTGATTACACTACGCAACTCTGTTAAGACTTATAGCTTCTGTATGTTTGTAGCACCCACTGTGACCTGTACACAGGAGGCAGACGTTTTCCAAGATTCTGCTGCCCGGCCCAAACACCAGCAGTGGGGTGGTGGAGTGGAATATTATATCTGTTGACTAAAAGGTCGTTTTAAAGTACACAGATGAATGAAGTGGACAGGAGAGGCTGTGGGAAAGGACAAAATGAGCTGGTCTGCAGATGAGATCATTTTGCATACATCAACACACCTGAATAAACTGTAATGATGTGTGGACAGTAAAGACATGCAAATAAAAGTAAAAACTACAGTGTTTTGATGTATTTTTAATTACCCTAAGGTCACTAAAATTACATACAGTGGGTGGCAACCTTGCTACTGGTATTTTACTGCAAATTTTAGGGTATTTTTTTCTCGCCAGATTGTGTGTGTGTGTGTGTGTGTGTGTGTGTGTGTGTGTCTGTGCGATTTGTAATGGAAAAGACATGGCTGAAAAGTGGAAATTTGCAGTGAAGAGATTTCCTGTTATTTCAAAGTGTATGAATGAACTACAAGAAGTCCTTGAAGTGTTCGAAGAAAGAAGCCATAACCAAGTAATTTTTCAGCGCAAATCATTGAGAAGGACCAACAAGGGGCTGCTAATCAGGATGTGGCCAGTGAAGCGTTAAGAAAGTTTAGACTATCAACAGTTTCAAGAGGTTGTTGGGGGCACATCTGCTTGCCGTTTTTTTCCTCCTCCACCACCTACACACACACACACACACACACACACACACACACACACACACACACACACTTTTCACTGAAACTCCTCTGCAGCGGGACGGTTGTAGTCCTCTGTCCGGCTGACTGACTGGGTGCAGAGCTGAAACGGGGCCGGTGTGCTGGCTCTGATTAGCTTGTTTGCTTTCTATAACCCGGGGAGAAGGAAGCTCCCCTGCTGCAGCTCAGTGTCAACAGGCCACCCCTCGCTGCTGTGGCCACAAGGTCTCCGTCGGTCTCACGCACACAGAAGAACGTGTGAACGCACGGCATGTACGCGAACTGCGATGGTGAACATACAGAGCAGAGACCAGGCAGAGGTGAAGGTGTAAAACCTAAGAGACCTAAGAGAAAGCATGCCATGTGCACAGACGGTAAACAAACAGGCATTCTCCTGTCTGCACAGAGCACAAATATACAAGGAGAAGGCCTGACAACCGAAACAAACGGGGCAAACAGAGACAAAGCACCAGGCCCTCACTCCTCTACTATCCTTCACCCAGAGAGGTTAAAACCTCGGTGAACTTTGGAATCTGGTGAGACACGCCACAGCAAAGCCACAAATAGCCCCTAATAGAACATCCCATCGTGCACACCACCGGAATGTGCAGCTAATGCACAGAGACCAAAGCCAGGCACAGTTAACATACCTGTGGTAACTGCATGGTTAAAAGCTGTGGGGAGTGTCTGTGTGTATTTTCTGTTGCAATTAGCAGAGGGTGGGAATAAGGGATGACAGGATTATGTGGGAGATATTCTGGGGATACAACAAATCAACTAAAACTGACCGAAGCCGGAGTACTACTGTAAACAAGCATCTTTTTAACATTTCTGCTCGGCTTAAAAGTCCTCGTATTCTCATGACCCCTGAAACTTTTAAGTATTATGTTCTGCTTTATATTTTCCAGTGCATGCTACGATCATAAAGTATATGCCACATTCTGTATATGTTAAGCCTTTTTCACACGGACGTAGTATTACCAGGGGACTTTTTGTGATTTTGAAATACATCACCCCCAACCCACCACACACACATACACACACACACCTCAGTGTTTCACGTCTCATTTATCAAGCCTTACAGAGTGATATATATAATAAATAATAATGCTTAACTCTCCTGTACTATGATTTGCTTGTGAAGTGCGCCTGTTGGGAAATTCAACAGTAATTACTGTTACTGTATTATCGTTTCAAATATCTTAAATGACTCATAGGAAATTTTTTTCTATGTTATTTGAAATGCTACAGGGGAATGAATGTATAAACAGTCATGAGAATGCATACAAAACACAGATAAGCTGGATCAGAGGAGCGATTGTAGGATGACACAGAGGTTCTAAATAGCAGGTAACAGATGCTGCTGGGTGTGCACTTCGCTGTGTGAGTTCATTCTGCATGTATTCATGATGAGACTTTAAAACATTGCAGGGAGTCTGGAATGATTGATGAATCACCAGTGACTGATAAGTACAAGAGAGTGTTAATGCCAAGTACATAATTTCTTGATATCAGTCAGAACTGGTGTTTAGTTCATTTTAATCAAAGTAACACTTCATATTGCGACGTCTCAATAAAAAAATTAAAATCAGCTGTTTTGTTTTACATTACAATATGCATTTCAGAGGACAAAAAATGGAAAAACATTTAATAATTACAAACTAGTAAGTAATACAGAATAGAAAATCTATTTTCAGCTAATTTATTTAATTCAGTTCAATTTCATTGTATAGCGCCATTTGACAACAGTTGCATCAAGGCGGTTTATATTGTAATGTAAAGACATATCAATAATAGGGGAAAAAAACTAACAAAACCTAACAACAGATGACCCCCTATAAGCGACAGTGGGAAGGAAAAAAAAATCACTTTTAACAGAAAGAAATCTCCAGCAGCATCTGCCACGACCAATTAGGAGTGAGGACAGGGAGACAGGACAAAAGGCACTTTGAAACAGAGCCAGAAATTAATGATAACTAATGATGAAAAGCAAAGTAGCCTATAAACACATATAATGAAAATCGATGAGTGAAAGAGATGCACTCAATGCATCATGGGAAGGCACCAGCAGCAATAAAGTAATTAAGACTAATAAGACCAGCTAGGCCTATTGTAATGTAACTAATCGAGGGTTCAGGCTCACTTGATCCAGCCCTAACTCTAAGCTTTATAAAATAAAGGGGAAAGTTTTAAACCAAATTTTAAAAGATTATAGTTTTGTTTCCTGTCAATCAGATGAAGGTTCAATCTTTTTATAAAAGGTGTTTATTCTAAAACGAAAGATTTCCTGCTGTGGTCTTATACACGATATTGAATTCTGCAGTAATAGTTGTAATGTTGCTAACACAGGTGCAAAATCTTTCTAATATTTCGTCCCTCCACATTTCATACCACATGTGAGGAAAACAACCACATAAGATTGCAAAAACAGATCTGCTAACTCTAAATTGATAAAAAAAAAAAAGAGAGAAATTCATCAATGAAATCATCACAGCTTCATGAAACTGGATATTTGCAGAGATGCTGTGCCGCAGTGCAACAGCGTGTACAAGTGTACTTAATAAACTCAGTGCACAGCCAGCTGACCAGACAGCTGTCCTTGAGGTGCTCTCGTAACCATTTCACTCTCAGTTCCAAGTATTTCTCACTGCAGCTGCAGTATAAATAACCATCACACATGTGACCGCAGGACGATATCATCCACTCCGCTCTGGCTGTGGGCGACAGCTCTTAATGTAATTCACTTTAAGTTCCAGGGTTAATTCACAAACTTTTACCGTGCTGTAATGTCTGCACTTCCCTGGAATTCTCCCTCATTGCCCTCAAGCTAGGTTTTAATCTGCAGAACCCATCCATCTGCATCTCACTGTATCGCCCATGCTGTATCTGTCGCCCTGTGCTATGCTGAGCAGGGAGGGCGTGGGGTGGGTGTAGTGTTACAGTCCATTTGTCACAGGTCAGTGCGTTGTTTCACTTTAATTATGACCTACAGTACCGTCTGAGAAATGGAAATAGAGCCTCTTAAGTAGCAGCGCAGTCTGGATATGGTTAACTGGAGTCCCATGGTGAAGATCGCATGAACAACAGACACTTGATTGAGATAATATTATTGTACCTGAGACCAGAGCCAGGAATGTTATGTGTGCACAGGATAGGGCGGTGGTGGTGGAGGTCCAACGTGAAGGAAAGGGAGGGAAAGCAGAGCAGACAAAGCAACAGGGATTAGATTAAAGTTGCACAGAAACATAGACAGAGTGTGTTATGGAGGTCTAATGGCACCATTGGGTTTGCAAAAATAAAGAAAGGACTCTATTCACTACTCGTACACTCAGGGCCCCATGCTTTGAGGAAACGAAGTGATAAAAGAGATATGACATCATTGGAGTCTCCCAACAAAGATATCAGGCAGTTGAAAGGCCCAGATTAAATTATGCTGAGATTAAATGATTACTTTGACCGTTGGAGGTCCCAAAGACTTGGTCATACATGCTGAACCAGCACTGTTCAAATGGAGCGTCACAAAAATATTACAAAAACATGTGGTGGAAGACGAAGCCTCTGTTAGCCACACGCTAAACCAACAACAGTAACAGCCTGACCCTTTCACTACCTTTGTTCTATGTAAAAGTACTGTGGCAGCACATTTTTAGAAAATGCCATGCGCAATAAGCGGTGCCATGTGGTGAGTCTGGTAAACAACGTGCTACTTTAAGGGTTATCAACAAACAAAAGAAAAACCCTTTGTAATTGGTCACAGAGAGGTCTGGGATGTCTTTGTTTATTGATGTGTTTTATTATTTTTCTCTTCCTGCGTCCTTCTATCATCTCTCTGTCGTTTACCATCTCTGCTGATCTCCTCCTTGTTCGCTGCTTGTTTTTGTGATTTCTCCCATGCCTCATCCTTCATCGTTTTTCTCTTTGTTTATTTGCGTTGTTGTTGAGATGGCGTGAGTCGAAGCTGGCCTCTGATCAGTCGTGGCCTGCAGCTAACGAGCATCGTGGGGCGCCCACATCTTCAATGCGCCACATCCAGTAAGCAGGGAACTGGAAATGAGTTGAGCTGTATATTTGGAAAGGGTTTCCCTACCCACACTCAGTCTATCACAGTTTATCCATATCCGTTTCCACCTGCATAAACTTTTAAAATGTGGACATGATTATCATAGAAAGTGATGGTGGTCTGATGTTTCCGAACGCTGATCCTTCATTTATCCTCACCTGCTTACGGCTGATCAAACCTGTGTTGTTGATCTCTTCCAGAAAAGTTCAAAAGCGAGTTACAGATCTAAAAATTCACCCGGCCTCCATATTTCATTGAGATAATGACAGCCACTAATCATTACAATAAGACATGACACAGTAAGGCAGTGGACTTTGTCTTTTTTTCAGCCAAAAAGATGAACAAAAGCAGATTACCTCCCCTGTGTCCATCACTAGAAATAAAAAAGTAAAATAACAATGATGACTTGAGAAACCTCTTTTAGTGACCTCTAAACCGAGGAGTTAAACCTGCGAGGTAACTAGCCCTGTGGGATTAAATGATTGGCAGAGGTCGCAGAAAAACTTCTCTGACAGTGCAGAGGAGGCCACATGTTGGACGGAGACGCATCTGATGATGCAACTGTTTAAAGACGACTGACAGTTTTGACAAAACAAAGGCATCATCAGACGTGTCTAGAGAACATGGATCTGGTCAACTGGAAACCATACGATCACGGAAAACCTTGAAGCTACCTCTTGTGGGGGCGAGTTGAACATCTTCCAAACATTATGTCAAATTGGAAAATAGAGAAATAAATAAACCGACCGATACAAATAAGAATAAATTAAGTCTTTCATTTAATCAAGGATATTTGTGTAAACTACAATCATCATGTTCAAGACAACCTGCCAAAGTTTAAACTAAGCATCAGAATGAGGACAGAGGTGATTTAACTGACTTTGACTTTGTGTAGTATATTGTCTTGGCACACTTTGGGGCCCTTAGTACCAGCTGAGCACCATCTGAACACCACGGCCTATCTGAGTTTTGTTGCTGATCATGTCCATCCCTTTATGAGCACTTTACACTCTTGTGATGGCTCCTTCTAGCAGCACCTTGTCAAAAAACTCAGATCATCTCAACCCTGTTTCTTGAATATGCCAATGAGATCACTCTAGTCAGATGGCCTCCACAGCCACCGGATCTCAGCCCATTAGAGCACCTTTGGGATGTTGTGGAACAGGAGATTCATATCACGGATTTACAGCCAGAAAATCTGCAGAAACTGTGATTCCATCATGTCAATATGAACCAAAATCTCTGAGTGACATTTTCAGCACCTTGTTAAGTCGGTGCCACAAAGAATTAAATCAGTTCTGAAGGCAAAACGTGTCCAACCTGGTACTAGCAAAGCGTACCTAATTGAGTGTCCAGTGAGTGTATTTCCAGGCCGGTAGTTGGCTGCAGCCACAATTTGTTTCCATTTTGTCAAAGTGTACTCAATTAAATGTATGCTGAGCTGGCTGTTAGTAGTTACTGTTTGCAGTGGATAGACAAACAAGTTTCACAATATTATTTTGAACTTCAACCAAATCTACATCTGTCAGTTGAGACCGAGTCATTGTGCAGAGGAGATTTACACGATTTCTGAGGCAAACAATGTCACCCTGTGGCAAAGACTTAACGATCTGCTTCCAGGAAACATTACAGAGAGAAACCAAACCTCTGTTTTAACAGTAACACCAACAATTTTCCTTCTGTTCCCTCCACCTCTCTCCTATCATGGCTCATATAAAACTGTATCTTGGGGACAGGTCATGTACCTTGTCCCAGTCAGCACAATACCTTGGAATCGGATGAAGAAAGTTGGGTAGTTGTTAGCCCGAGGGGAGAAATGTTCCTTTGATGGGGAAAGTCAGCTTTAATTCTCTTCAGTGACTCGGAGTAAGACCTCGCAGGCCTGAGGCACGCCACTGAGAGAACTCATGAGGCCATTCCAGACATCTTGTTGGTGTTACATTATCTTCACTCTGGGTCGGCTGCCAAAGTTACCAGAGCTATATTATCTTTAGTCCATTTTGTGGCTCTGTTTTCTGTGAATGCCAACCATGACCATCGAGGCTATCAAGTCCCGGGTCGGACTGCCACTAGGTTCTTTAATGTCTGATAAGAGCGAGGGTAGAGATAAAGGGGGAGGCTCTACGAGCAAATAGTTTACATAGTAAGTTTTTTCTAATGTAAAGTGTGTTTTAGCTGACCTTTACTGAACGAATGAGCATAGCAGCTGTTCAGCATGTTTTTCCTCTTAAAAAGAAAAGAGATCAGATACAGGGTTTCCTCATATTAAAAACGTGCAAACGCCAAGCCAGCTTGCAAGGCCTCTTCTACTAAAGGGATTATGGATTTTGGACTCTTGGAAAAAAGAGTAAGGTTTGCTTTCATTGTCCTCCACAAAATACGAGTACACCGTAAACAGGCAAGAGGATTACTCTACCGAGACTGCAGGCAATTCATGTGAAAGGGCACAAGTGTTCAGAACAAAGTGCAAATGTAGTATTTTATTATATATTTATTGCACGGAAATATGAGAGTGTAATGCGAGAAGATGGAGAAAATTGTTGCTTCAAAGTAAACATACTGTTTCCATATAAATCAAATCTTTCCCTAAGCCTTTGGAAATCAGGACAATGAGCCTTTCACGCTATTCTGCTCAGCTAATCAATGATGCAGACACATCACGGGCTAAAGAAGCACCTGGTACTCGTCCATGACCACTCACCACATGTTTTCATTTAGCCAATGTCCAGGAGGCGCAACCTATCTCACTAAACATGTCTAAGGGCATCCGTCACCGCCATCGCCTGCATTTCATTTGCCTTTTGGTGAAAACAGCTACAAATTTTGCAGAACACATAAGAGCAGATTATTTCTCTCATGAAGTTACAACAGAGCAATAAAGCGTTTTCCTTATTTGATTAATTCATTAAATAAAAGTAATAAAAACGGATTGGAGGTAATGTCTTAAACTAAAGCTTCCCAAATGCTTTGCTCTGTTCCATATTAAGTAGAACATTAAATGAAATATGTTCACTATGACTACTATTAATATTAATAGTAGTCATAGTCATCTTACTACAATGTTCGTAGCAAATGGATGTATATGTTTCTCTATGTATCTCCTCCTTAATGAAAGGCCAAACTCAACAAACTCTACACAAACATCATGACACTTACAGTTATCATTATTATAGATGTGTTTTTTAAAACATTTGTTATAAATTACAAAAGATTATTTAAAAGATTAATTAGATTTCAACTGAGAATGCTACACTCTCCATGTGTGCCTGAAGGTAAATGACCAAAATCTTTATCTGCAACAGAATTTTGATTGACTCACCACAAATAAGGAATTAAGAATTTAAAAAAGCATCGCAGGCCTGGCAAAATCAGGGCTAGCAATTATAATGATGATAATGATGACCATTAATTATTATTATTATTGTCATTATCCTAATAGAGAATGTTTGCAGGGAGGCGAATCCAGTCTTGGATCGGATGGACATTTCTAATCTGAAAAATAAAACCAATTTAAAAAAAAAGCAGTAGCTGGTACATTTCTGTATTTCTGGTATAAACCTAAAGCCAAATATTAACAAACAGGGTGTGGGTTTGACAAATTACTAAACTGACAATAGTGTCATACCGTTTCTACAGCTTTGACTTCAAAAGAAAATACAACAAAGTAACGTGCTAAAAGACGAATGACAAACTGCAACGAAATCTCGGTCGACTCAAAGTAAACACGGCAACGTGGAAACCCCTGCGACTGTTTTGGTCCGCTGGGCCCGGCTGAAAGTTTGGAGACATGAATATAAATCACGGGAACATTAGATAAACACTACCGTTCACATTTCAACAGAAACAACAGTAAACTAATAAAGAAACTCTCGCTTTATTCCAAGAATGGGGTCTAGCTTTGATCTGGTCCTGTTTAATGGCTCCCCGGTTGACAGCGTGGCAGGCCTTACCGTCTTGTGGTGTCTGAGAAGACTTGCATTGTATGAAGGAACGGCACAAACAACAGCTGAACAGATCGAATCAAAGTTCCTAATGAAACAGATAGATACTGCTCAGAGAACAAACAGTACTTTTAAAGGGAAGCTTTGTCTTCTTCAGTTGACCTCAGAGAGAAGAAACAACACCTTCTTGTCTCTTCAACTCCAAACAACACCGAGGACCATCAATTGGACGTAAGAAGTCGCAGGCATGTGGGTTCAGGTTTCCCGGCGCTCCGATGCAGTGACTTGCACAGATACACACATCGTGACAAAGGAACAAAGAAATCCATGTAGTGATCTGTTCTGTTGCAGCTTTGCACTCAGAGATCACAGGCTCGTTTTGACATATCATTCAGCACAACATCTGACTGGAGCCCAATTGCGGTTTTCACAGTTAGGACAAAGTTTACTAACGGGGCTTCCCATCCCTTCCTGCTCCCACAAATTTGTCCACGTCATCATCAACCACCACCGCCGCCATCATCTTAAGACTTCCCACGCACAATATTAGTAAAAAACACAGGGAAAACAGTGATCCTTTCTCAGCTCTGTTCAGTGAGTCCCTCCTCACAACAGGCCCTTCTTCCTCCGTCAGGCGACAGTGTAATTCAATTAGTGAGAATGCAGCCGACAGAGAGGTGAGGAAGGATGAGTAATGAAGACAAAAGGGTTTTCTGGCACGGTTGGAGGTGTGGGAATGGTCGGGGAATGTCCGGTCTGGGTCTCAGCATCAGCACAGATGCACAGAGCAAACAGACACCTCTAGGGGCAAATGCCGCTTCCTGTTAGCAGCTAAAGGAGAGAGAGCTGGTGCCAGAGGTTAACACAGCTGGGGTTAAGAGGTCAGGAGGGCTTGTGACCTCACCTTCCACTTCTCCTTAGTTCCAGGCAGTGGAACAAACCTGCTGCAGCGCTTGAAGATGGACAGACACAGACCATCCCATGCTGGGATGGAAGAAGCTTCCTGCTAGGCTGGAGATGTACGCTGGTGCAACAGTGTCTGCACCTTTACAAGGGGTTTGCTGGTATGCTGTGCCTGGGGATGTATAATTAGAGAGAAAGTATGCATGCATGCTTTTGGTTTAAAGTTTTTCCTGTAGTTATTGCAATTTTTTTGCAATTATTTGATTTTCATGGTCCCTAGGCGATGGATCCTAATGCAAGTTTAGTTTTTCCAATTTACGGAGATAAAACTGATGCTTCAGGGTGAACTATTGGATTGATTTTAGTGAATTTTGCAATATATAATAATCCTTCCTTGAAGATACCCAAATTTTTGTGACTCTCTATTCTCCTTTTCTGTTCGATCTTCCCTACCAGCAGGACAACGCTAAAATATTCCATAAAATATATCAACACTAACTTGATGACACGATAGATTTGTGCAGATGTTGATGGTTCCCAGATGGTTTTAATGACTCTGGTAAATCACTGACTGCCCTCTAATGATGAAATAAAACAATATCCATTTCAGTACTAGAAAACAGACCAACCACATTTATGGCCTCATGCTGAATTGCGAACTTAAAAAAAAAAAATTACAGCATTGATCTACCAGTCACAATCGTCATCAGGTCAAAATTTGTATTTGTTTAATTTATAGCGAAACAAGTATGCTAAATCATCAAAGTCGGTGAACATGGTACACTATAGGGAGTAACTAAAGGGCCATCAACACTTTATAGCTACAGGAGCTACTTGGCTGTTGAAGCTTATGGCATAAAGGCACAGTTTCTGTGCCCGGATGCTCTGCGGGGTCATTTTTCAACCCTCAGTGGCAAAAAAAAAAAAGAAAAAGAAAAAAATGCACATTTACACCGTTTCAAATCGATACATGTCGACAAAAAGTTTCCTCAACAGCATTTTTAATGCTGCAGCATTCACTACACAAGAATGCCTACTAGGTAACAAGCTATGCATACATGCTTTTCCATCACACTCCGCTGAGCGCATTGGAGAGCAACTTGGGGTTCAGTATCTTGCCAAAGGATACTTTGGCATGCAGACTGGAGCAGCCAAGAATTAAACCAACCTTCTAGTTAGTAGATGACCTGCTCTACCGCCTAAGCTGCAGCCATCCCACAATATGGACGAGTATATGTGTAGTACTGTGTCACCTACACATTACACCAACAGGAGCTGCTCAACCACAGAAACCCATGCCATGAAGCTCAATGTTTGTGCTGATGTTAAAGCTAGAGGAGGTTTGGAACTGTATTATTGAGCCCGCAAAGTGTCTGCAGCTTTCAAACACTATACACCAGCACCCACTGACCCCGCTCTGTGACTTTACGTGGTCTGCCACTTTGTGGCTGAGTTGCTGAGTTTCCTAAATTGCAGTAACACCACTTTCAGGTAATTGTGGATACATCGAGAGGGAAGAAATTTCAGGAACTGTCTTCTTGCAGTGGTGGAACCCAATTATAGCTCTTTAGAACACGCCATTCTTTCACAAATGTTTGTAAAGGCCTGACTACACGATGAGGTCTTTGATTTCATTCACCCGGAGCACTGGTACTGAAAACACCTGAATTCAAAGGTTGTGTGGTCCAGTAAACCTCCCTGCTAACCATCAGTATATAGCATCTTGACTGTTTGTGAGTCAGCATACTGGTGTGAGCAACTGGTTCAACATTCCTGCTAACATGGCTATACACGACCTGCAAGGAAGTACTTCCGTATCAGGAGACACCTGACACACAGAACATTCGGTGGTTTGAAGAACACCAAGAGCTTGTGACAGGCAAAAACTGAACAACACATTTCTAGATTAGGCAATCCAAGTGTTTCCTCATGTAAACACTGGTGGTATTCATCTGTGTGAGTCTTGAGTATATTTGTGTGCCTGCCTAATGAGTCCAGATCTGTCAAATCTAACAATTCTCAAGAAATGATCTTTGATGTGAAACACATAGCACAGTCTGTCCACACATCTGGCCGATCATCTCTCCCCTTTCTCACCGGGCTAGGCCCGTCGATTTCGCGAGCGGTCGAGCATGTGAGGGCTCGGAGTGCCAGAGATAAATACAAAAACAAACATCTGGGCCAGCTGTCAACCAGACAATCAGACTGCAGCAGAGCAGCCGATGTCTCTTTCATCACAACTGCTGAAAACAGGAGAATGAGACATACGGAGAGGGAACGAAAACAAAGAGATGTGACCTGAGAGGAGAGAGACTCCATTTCTCATCGCAAGGAACAAACAGATGAAAGCAGGAAGTTAATGCACATTGATAGAAATGCCTCCCAACCCGTCAACTGGGGTGCTGGAGGTGTCAGCCACTTTAAATCATTATCTCTGCATGGACAAAACTGACAAGTGCACGAAAACTGATGTTTTGTGAGGTTTTCTTCACATTTTGAGAATCCCTGCTGAACTGGTGGAAGGGGTTCATTTGCTCTGACACGATCACAGAGCACTTTGTGTTGTCTTTAGTGATTAAACCTCAGCTGATACACGAAATAGTAGCGTCTAAGGGGTATAATTGAAAGTTATGCTACTCAGGCCCTCAATGGACATGTAGCTAAATGGCTCTTCCATCCAATTTCATACAGATATGTATGCATAAAGTTTATGTGATCAGTAAAACATCAAATATTCTCAGTTTGGGGTTCTGGTATAGCTTTCTGGGTCGAGCCTGCAATCCATATCACATCAGGCTACTTTACTGGGTATCCTCCCCCCTGCTCTTTCTTCTCTCCACCGTCTTGACTGATTAAAGGCTAAAAAGTCCCGAAAAATACAACAACAACAACAACAGAAAAAAAAAAATCTCAGCTCTGTGATGCACACATTGATGTCCCCTGCAACCTGGCAGCTAGTTTTAATTTACCAGTCATAATAAAATCCACTACAGCTTCAGCCCACAAAGCTCTTTATGTGGCTGCCACAAGAAAGGGATGACAAGGACAGATAATTTATCGTGGAATTTCTCTGTAGGGTCGCCAGAGAATACAGGGGAGGAAAAACTGAGCCGAGGAGGCGGCCACGACTCAAACTAACTGCATTATTAGTTCAACTTTCTGTGCAAGCACAGGTGTGTAAGCTAAACGCCTCAAATTTCCCGTTTCCCGTCACCAGATGTCCATATGCTTCCTGCTGTGTTACAGAGAAGCTCCGAGGTGAAGCACGGAAGACGCATCAACTACATCTAAGCACAACAGTTCTTATTTAAACTTTATCTTTCTCATAGAAGCCCGGCCGGCCCAGCTTTGCAGGTCACAGAGAGTCACGGTTGCAGAAGGTTTTCATTACAGGAAACAATGTAATTATTCAGCATTATCCACTTCATACGCTAACCATTTGGTGTCTCCAGCTCGTTTAAAGATGGATCTACACAGAGGGTAGTGGAAACAATCGTGTTTAGGGAGGAGATAGTGTATACCTCTCCGACTTCGCCCCAAACTTAAGAGGTTGGATGTATTTTATTGTCTGCATCTGTTGAGTGCAAACTACTTTCTGGTCATTTTCTTGATTTTGAGTGAATTCAATTACGCTGCTGAAGCAGACATATTAGTCAGCATCACTGGATTTGTAGTAGAGTTTGTGGCTAATTTGGCTAAAAAAACCACAAACACAAGAAACATTTATGTCATTTATCGACAATTTTGTTTTCCTCTTTCAAGTTGTGAGGTACTCTGAGGTCTGCAGCCAATCGCGGCACAGAGCAAAGCAGGCCTAACCTATCAAAGCCAGTGAACCAAGAAATGAACCTCCAGGGAACGCTAAGCGATCTGACTCATTCAGGTAACATCATTTACAGTGAAAACACGGCATAATTATAGTTCCCTGTTACGAGTTAACAGCATCTGGCGGAGACTTGACCACAAACTGCAGCTTACAACAACAACTGGGTTCAACTCTGACTCCATTTGCATACGTTCGATATTGTATTTTATGCTCTGTTCCAGGCTCTCGGGTGTGGAGTTGGTTAACCATGCTTGACAAGGACTCAGATCGGGTGTCCTAGTCTCGCCACAGGGAGGAGGGCCTGTAGTCTGAACATGAAGATCAAACTGTGGCACATGCTCCTACATCACCCTCTGCTCCACAGGGAGAACAATCATCCATCTCTGACACTTTAGCCTGAACTTTACCACAATATCAAAATACCAGCACCTTCTTAATCGACTTCTTTTATCAGGAGAATGAAAATCAGTTTGCATTAGATAGCTCATTGCAGGAAAAAAAAAGCTTTTAAATTTTATTATATGTCACATGTCAGGCTTTAAAAATTCAATATGGGATCAATCCAGCGCATGTAGAAACCAAGTTTCACTTGGCAGGCAGTTATCTCTGTTCGCCGTCTGCATCACCTGCCTTCATGAGATCAGAAAGGCATTTGTCAACATGCAAGTGAAATATTACTGGAAATACTTTTAACGTTTCTCGTGACTGGTCTTGGCACAAGTGATGACGAGCTTTATTAAATTTATTATGGTTTATTTCATATTGTCAAACTGGTTTGAAGGCAAATAAAAATGTGTTGAGGGACGCTAAGCTTGTCTCCCTGCTGTGGAGAAACATCTGGACAAAAACAGCCTTACGTCATCTCACATCCTGATAAACTGCATTCTAAAAAAGGAGAAAAACTGTCTTAACAATTTAACTACAGTTTGATAACCAATGCTTTCATTGATTGGATGGCCAACACTAACCTTTCAGTGCTATAAAAGGATACTATTGTTTTTTACCTGGACATACAGTCTACTTAGCTGTAAATTATTAAAAGTCTGTAATTACTCAATATAGACACCGGAATCTTTATTCATAGCCATTATAACAGATTAAAGGAGCTAGTGAAACCTTATTCTCAAAGTTAAAGTCCAAATAAAGTGAAACAGTAAAGTGAGCTGGAAGATCCCGTCCGTGACATCAGCACCTCTGGCTCAGCTGCTTCTGGCTGACAGTGAACGGCTCATTAATGTGAATCTGGCAAAGCCCAGAACAGCTTTCGGTTACGCTCACTTCTTTTGCATTCTCTGCCAAAGGCTTCTTCTCTTCTTTTTACTATTAGATGTTCTTTTCCTCTCTAAAATGTCCACTTTCCATCCTGTCCTTTCCTTCCAAGTCCATTTAAACTTAATTTCCCCAGCACTTCATCCCTACTGGACCAGGGCAAATGGCAGCAAGCCCGATGCCCAGCTGCTCCGCGAGCTAGCGTTTCACCCCTCAGTGGCAAACAAATGCAGACATACGCACTTTAAAGTCGATATATATGTAAGAAAGTTTCCCTCATTAGCATTTTTTAAGAAAACGAGGCCTCTCAAGAGCAAAAATGTGCATATGAATGCACATGCACAAAAGAGAAGCGGGGGGTGTGTGCATGTTTCAAAATCTGTGTAAAGGAAAAGCCACAGTTACTGTACAAATAACTAGAAACAAATTATACTGTAAGTAGAGGGAACAGGCTGTAATAAGCAGTAATGGGCCATCTGTCCCTGCTAAATAAAAGTGATGCATCACCATCTCCCCACTCCCCCTTTCTAAGCAAACCCACTGCTCTCTTTGTACTTCATAGAAGTTACATGTCATCGAGTGTACCTTTAGTGTTAGACGAATGGGCGGCATGGGTTCTTAATCAGAGACGAATGAGCGCTCGCCTGCGTGTTTGACTATTGGCGCACGCAGCAGACGCACACATGTCGAGAGAGCTGCGCTCCAGCTGGGTTTGATTCACAGTCAGTGTAATCAATTCATAAAAGGGATTTTCTCCAAAATACAAATATTGACACACATTTGGCACACCAGTCAAATCCAACTTATTGTGAAACAGTAATAATGAATGCAGCACTGCTCGTGCACTTCGGGGTATTTTGTACATTTTGTACACTCACCTTTAAAAGTGATGTAACTGGTGCTGCCTGTAAATGCAAAGTTCTGCTTTTAATAAGTCTAAACATACTGCATGAACACACAGACACACACATCTTTGTCTGACCAGCTGGGACAGTGGTTTCTTTTTAAATTTAATAACTTTCTTACTGCCTGAGGAATCTAAAGTCCTGTTACTCTTTCACGCCACAGTCTTACAGCACACAGTGCTCGACATTTACCTGTAAACCTGTTGACATTGGAATTTTTGATACGTATTTGGCTTTAAATTACTGATGACTTAGCACAGATGAGAGAGGAAGTACAGAAAAGGATATTGTAAGAATAAAAATGACAGTTAAGAACTTGATGACATGGGGAGAAATATAGGTTTTAATGAGCTCAGGTCCCACAGTGAGACCCAAACCTTCTCATTTGGGTAGAGGGTTTGGATTTATAGAGCCCCAGAGTGCAAGGGAGTTTCGGACCGCATAAGAAGTCCACCAGAGAACAGGCGGGGATCCAGCCTGCATATACAGAGTCTATTCGATTTTTACACCAAATTTATCAGCGTTGAAGTCAGCATCGGAGCCAAAGGGCTGCTCCCTGTTGCTCCATGTGTAGGTTACACCTGACACTCACACAGCTCTTCTTTTTCTGTGCATTTTTTTCTGCCTATTATATTCTTTTAATATTTTTTTCATCTGTGGATGAGTTTCAAACCTTGACTGGAGATGACTGAAGACTGGAGATGTGAACATGAATTGTATTCTAGGACCACAGCGCGACGGTAAAGTGCATAAACTGTCCATGACAGAACCTTATCCTGCTAACAATACATCAGCTCTCTGCAAGCATCTGCAAAAATATGCTAACACTAAGTGTTGTTGACTTTGTGTTCAAAGTTAAACACACACAAAAAAAGACCATAACGTAGGAACTGTAGCTTAGCTTTATAGGCTATTACATGGTATTTACATGACAATGCATTTTAGGACATGTTACAGAGTAACACGAAAGTAATGCAGTAACGAATAGCATACCAAATTACTTCTCCAGTGAATAAATAATGAAGATGTGATACATTAGCTTTAGTTGAGTATCGATCCCCAACATCGATTACCAATGACAAGAAACAAGACCTTACAAATATTTAATCAATCAGCGTGCAACATTAGACACTTTAATAGTCACTGATCATTTTTTGAGACAACCCTCCCCCATCCCAATCTACAGGTCTTTTGAGGGTATTAACCAGTGCTAACAATGTAACACCCTAACCTGCACCTTTCCTTTGCCTCTTTTCTACATCACTTCTTCCTTATAGAGGGTTCAGCTTATGTTTAACCGTTCAACCTGACGTCTCAGTAGGGGGCTGATTGTTTCTGACATGATATTATGAGAACAGCTTGATAGAGAACAGTGCGGAACAGTGCGATTTTCATAAAAGCTCACATTCAGTGATAGAACATATGGTTATGAGCGGATGCTGAGCCAATGCATCAGTATGAAGTCACCGAGGGTAATTTGTACTTTCCGATGATTTCCTTTGTCTGTGCGCTGTATAAACACACATGTAATAATGCTATACAGCCAGTATTAAGTCTCATGGTCAGCGTAGTCACCTTCATATGCCTCCGCACTTCATTAATCAGGACCATTTGGCGGTTTCAGCAAACTTGGCAGCATGCATAAAGGAGTAAGGGACAGTAACAGGATGCACACATACATGTACTTGATTGTGTCAGCATGGTGAGATCAAACTGATTAAACTGTGTAAAATAATGATTTAAAATAATAAATTGTCTAAAGAACTGTAATAAGCAGTGACTGAGTGAAGTATTAAGATGGTTTATAACTTAAAGAGTTCCCGATAACTACTAATGGTAATGTTTTTAAGGAAATTAGTGAGTTTTTTGCAGACGTACATGGAAACAATGGACGATTAGTGCTGAGGTCACGTCAGCCTCGCGCACGAAGGATCCATAAAACTCATCAGCTGCTGTCACAGTCAATTTTCAGCACAAAGCCAACTTGGATTAGTCAGATATTTATGAGTGGATACATTTTGACAAGGTTCCTGGACATCTGCTAATTGTTGGAAGTTGTCTTTAATGACGAGCATCCATGTTGGATTATTACGTAATTTCTTATTTGCTGAATATTTAGACAGGTGTTATGCCTTATGTGATTGTTTATGACGTGTAATGCATGCAGCTGTGCAAAAATGGCACATTTGGAGTAAAGTGGCTCCTGATTGCTTAATGGGGGTTTGGACACTGACCAGGGAACGTATTGTTTACAGTATGCCACGAGTGATTTCCCACCGCCTCGATAAATTGTAACATAAAGATAAATCCCCATACATTTTTGCCATCCATTCATTTATTTTCTTCTTATAAAGCCCATCCTGGCTGTCATAGGAAGTTTCCCCCCCTAACACAGCACTCACACTAGCACTTGGAGGACACCAGTGCACTTAGTCTGCAAACAGATGGGATTAATGCAGGTGGCTCAACAATCAGTTTCTGTAAAACGTCTGTAATAGTTTAGCTTTCTTTCCTCGCTTGAACAGGATGGTATGAACTGAAGAGAGTGAGAATGAAGTGAGTTTGTTGTTTGTTTGAGATTAGATATCCATCTTTCTTTCTTTCTTTTTTACTGCAGGCAAATATTGTGCAACCAAGACTAAGTGAAGCATGATCATGCACTTTTAGTCCCACTGTTGCGTATTAAAAGCACAAAGGTAAACTGCAAGGCTCAACCTAAGAATAATTAGGTAGCATCAGTCTTTAGCTGAACCCTTGACAGAAGTGGATGAAAACAAATATGCAAGTCTTTTGGTCTTTGTTTAGGATTTGTTAGCAATAAGAAAAATATGCAATATCACCAAAATCGAATCCTTTAACAGAGTAGAAAATCAATTTAACCAAACTTTGCTGGAGCAGTTGCTTTGATCCTAATATAAAGGCTACTGTGCCTAACCTGAAGTTTAGACATTACATGGTGTCTTTTATTCCAATTCACCCCCTTCGGCTGCATTTATCCCCCTGTCAGGAGTTCATTAAATCCCCAGGCATACCATCTATTGTATGTGGAGAAAATTAGGACATTAATAAATGGCAGGCTTCTAATTAAAAGTATTTTCCGTCCTTTCATTCTTCTGTGTCTGAGTTATGCCCTCAGACTCTTATTAGGGGCCCTTGCTTTAAGTGCTTGGCAAGAATTGTAAACCCAAACCGAGCTACATGGTTACCATCAAGCATGAAAGAGCAGATGGCTAACCTTTTCAAATAGTATCAGGGGCCCAATCATTTACACACATTTCCTTTTAACGAAAGAAAATGATGCTTTCACTTTCGTTCCTCTCGCCTTTAATTGCGGCTCAATTTCCCACCCTCTCTGAGATGTTTACGCAAGCATGTAAACAAGGCTGACAAAGTTGGTAATGGTTGTATCTGAAGAAGGAAAGACAAACAGCAACAAATGGCAGCGCTCACAGCATGACAAAAAAAGCAATGCAAAATACAAGTAAACATAAACTACTCCAGAAAGCTTGTTTATAGAGTCGGTACTCGAGTTCCTCGAGGATATCCAAGGCCATATACAAACTAAGTTTGTTAATATTTTCCCAATTTTTCACGTAATCTACACCAGACAAGTCCTTGTTTTAATCTTTTAATTTACACTGAGAGCCGAACACAAGGTTTTAACAGTCCCATGTTTATGCATTCAGATAAGCATTGTGGAATATCGCTATCACACTCGGATTAATAAATTAGTCACTTCATTATTATGTTTACAGCTCAGAAAACCATCACACGCCTCACTTAACTTCACAACTGAATAGAACAAACACAAAGGAACGTGGGGACGTTTGGGGGCAGTGTAGTGTACTAATGTTTGCCTTTCAGTAACTGATAAACATTTAAAACTCAAGCAGTTCAGGCAAAATATTAACATAATTATTTCATCACCATTTTATATGCTGGTGTGGAATTTTTAATAGTTGTGTAACAGCCTATGGCACTAATGTGTTTGTCATTGATGTGACCTAAATTAATGAGATAAGAATAAATGGCATGGAGGCGATGTTGACAGCAGAAACGGTCATCGTGAGGAACTGGCATATTTATAGTTTTCAGGAAACACCCACCTGGAGAGCAAAACAAAGCTTCCCCGCTAAAAGCAACTGTACTTTTACCAGCTTTATAATGATGGATAGCTGTTAACAGTTGCCTCGAGGTGTTTTATATTGTTAGGCAATGACCCTACAATACTGCTACATACAAACAAACGCACAAAGTTAATTAAACTGTTAGCAAAGTGGACAAAACAGCTTACAAAAACCCGTTTTCTAATCCCAGACCAGCAGAGTAGCTAAACTGCACCAAATCAACTCAGGTTGTCAATGAAGAGTCATTAAAACTAACATGAGAATTAAGATAAGATTTATGTCATAAGCTATTACTATTTTGTTATTACTGTACTTTAACACTGATGGATCAGTATTAAATAGCAAGCTAGTGTTAGCTAATTAGCACCCAGGATTTCAGAAGTGAAAACAGATGTACCTGTTAGCAATATAAAAGCAGTGCTTGTCAACATGATTATGACTTAGTAAGAATCATCTTATCAGATTATCTCCATTAGCAGCCTTATTATGTACGTATCTGTTCAACTGCTTCTTAATACTAATATCTAAACAGCCAATCGCATGGCAGCAAAGCCGTGCATTTACACATGTAGACATGTAAAAGGCGGCCTGATGAAGTTCAAACTGAGCATCACAAAGGGGGAGAAAGGTGATTTAAGAGATTTTGAATGTGCCATAGTTGTTGGTGCCACACAGGCTGCTCTGAGTATTTGAAAATCTGCTGATCCACTGGGATTTTCCCACACAACCACCTCTAGAGTTTACAGAGAATGATATGAAAAAGAGAAATATCCAGAGAGTGGCACATGACTGGGAAAGTCAGGGATGCCAGAAGTACGCAGAAGAACCTCTCTAGCTCATCTTGAAGCAGATGGGTTACTGCAGCATATAAAGATGACACTGCATGGCAATCCAACAGGTAACAACAGGGAACTGAGGCAACAGTTTACACAAGCACAGTGACATTGGGCAATAGATGATTGGTAATAGCCTAGCAGCTTTGGGTCCTGCCTCATACCACCGTTGTCTATTATATTTTAATTTTTTTTCAATTTCCTCACTTAAGATTTTGTGGATCTCCTGTTTAACCGGCCTCATCTGCTCCAATACCTGGGGGCACCTTGTAACGGTGTGCAGTTGTTCTAATTTTTCCAAATTTTCCTCCAAATCTGACAACTTTTTTTGCTCTCACCTTCTTTAGGACTGCACATTTTGCAATAAATTTACCCCTAAGGTATGCCTTAGCTGCATCCCATAAAACTGTAGGATTAACTGTTCCATTGTCATTGAGTTCTAAATATGTTTTTAACTCCTGTCCCATTTCTCTTTTAAACGAGTCATTATTTAACAGACCTGTGTTAAGCCTCCATAAGGTGTTTTTGGGGCTAGCTTTAAACCCAATCTTCACAGTTAGTCCCGAATGATCAGATAAATCTCTCTGTCCTATTATACAATCCTTCACTCTGTGGAGATCTTCACTAGGGCAATAGATGATTGGAAAAATGTTGTCTGATCTGAGTTTCAATTCCTGCTGCAACATTCGGATGTTAGCGTCAGAATTTGGCATAAACAACATGAAAGGATGGCACAGTGAACCCAATTTGATGGTTACACTGTGGTGTACCCAAAAACTCTCAAACTAGTTTCTTGATCATTACAAGTTCAGCCGAGTTCACTGTACTCAAATGGCCTCCACAGTCACCAGGTTGAAATCCAACACAGCATGTTAGAGACGTAGTGGAACACAAGATTCACATCATGGAAGTGCATTGCCGCTATCATGTCAACTTGGACGAAAATCTTTGAAGAATGTTTTCAGCACCTTGTTGAATATATGCTATAAAGACTTAAGGCAGTCAAGAAGGCAAACAGTGTCCTTAACAAAGTTGAATGGAAAGAAAGAACCAAAGAAAATCAGAGGAATGGAGAGAAGAAACTACTCAGAACAGAGCAGGGAAACAGGTACTAATTGCCACACAAGACAGCACAGTAAGATAAACAAGATGGAGGTAAAGGGATTGTGCAATTGTAGTGTGTGGTTTGAATAACCCCCAGTGTTGCTAGAGACTTCTGTAAAAAAAAAAGATAAAGATGTGATTTTAGAAAACCTGGAAAGACTCCGGCTGAATCATCCCTGTTTGGAGTCGCTGCAGGCGTGTTTTCTCTGACAACCACAGTGTGGGTTTGCGGTTAATACAGGGGTCCATATAAAGCCTAGACTATGCTTAGCAGAAAAGTCACACAGATACACACATCACAGTGCTTTCCTTCAACACACACACACACACACTGACCATCAACACATGTGCGCTCAGGCTTGTTTATGCAGAGCATTCCAGTGTGACGCCTCCGAGGCACATTAAAGAGCCCCCCCCAGCAGGCCAAGTGGTGCCCCCCCAGCACGCATCCGTTGGCCCAGGGAAGGGGGTCCTGTTTGCTTTATCAGGTTTGTTTTGATTCTACAGTCAGTATCCAATAGCCGTCCCAAGTGCTAAGCTCTGAGTTTGTTGTTGAACTGTATGCTTGTCCTTTTGAAGTGACGGGAAACCAGCCTAACTTCCACTGAGAAGCAGCGTCATCAGACTTTCGGTTACATTCGCAGGGCTCCAGCAGTGACAGCAGAGGTTTCCACACCTTTTGGCAGGCTCCCAGATTCTCACGTCGGATTTAAAATTTGTTAAAACGTGTATTTATTGATTTTTGATTTTGCAGGGATGTTAGATATTCCTGGAGCCACAAATTTAGCCAGTTAGAGAAATAAAGTGAAACCAGGCATGGCTTTCCTCCACTTGCATTTAACAGGACAATGATAACATAGTTAACGCATGTCAGATCTGCTTTCACAGCAGAAACGAGTTCATAAATTCTGAAGAAGCTATGAAAGCAAATACTGGCAAGAGAAGCTCAGGAAATATTTAAAAGATTAACATCTAAACTGCTGCAGGATAATGCAATCATTTATAGAACATTAACTATTTTACTAATACAATATCCCATGTTACCAAGTCTAGTGTGTGCTAATACTTAAAACTTATGTTTGCTAATATTATCATATTTCTGTCCAATTTTACTGAGTAGAAATTTTACAATTCAGAGCTTGTGCTTCTTCTGCAATGTGCTTTAGCGGTTCTCATTCAAAAATATTACAAGATGGCAAATTTGAAGCAAGAAGCAGTTCTGTTCGTTGTTATAGAACATATACGCGGTTTGTAGACACTTTGCTAGTACCATGGCGGTACTGCCTGAATGGCATAGATTCAGCAAGGTGCTGGAAACATTTGGTAGAGATCTTGATTTACATGGTAGCTTCACACAGTTGCTGCAGAGTTGTTGGCTGAACATCCATGATGCAAATCTCCGGTTCCACCACATCCTAAAGGTGCTCTGCTGTAATGAGATCTGGTGACTGTGGAGGCTGTTTGAGTCCAGTGAACTTATTGTCATGTCAAGAAACTATTTTAGATGATTTGAGCTCACAAAATATTGAAAATATCCCCTCACGTCATTGCACCACCTCCACCAGCCTGAACGAATGTTAGAAGGCAGGACACATCCATCCTTAAATGTGGCTGACACCAACTTTTGATGACTGTAGAGAGAATTGGGGCAACATTTTTACAAATCTTTTATTGGTCAGCTTTGGCTAAGCTTGGCTAAGCTTAGCTGACAGTAGGGCTTCCTATGCTGCTGCAGCCCATCTCCTTCAAGGTTGAGAGATGCACTTCTGTATAACTTGGCTGGAACGAGTGGGTGTTTTTGAGTATTGGTATGGTATAGGTGTTTAAGATCATACTACAGCCTGTCCAGCACCAACAACCATGCCGCATTCAAAGTCATTTCAATCACCTTTCTTTCCCCATCCTGACACTCAGTTTGAACTCAATCAGGTCAGCTTGACCATGTCTACATGCCTAAACACACTGAGTTGCTGCAATTGTGCATTATTTACATATTTACAAGAGGTCGAACAGGTGTATCTGAGGGTAAGATAAAGAGTATTTTTTAATCTTAAAATAACCTGATATCAACTCACAATTTTTGTGAAACTAGTGCAAAAATGGGTGGTGGAACATGTGGACACCTGGCAGCCATTCCCCAGCCAGACATGTACTGTGACTCACTGAGACTCCTTTATCTACTTTATACATCCAGACATTCAGACTCAATAAAAATACAGACGTACACAATTATATTTGTCACCATCATCAGATTAACAGTAGTGCTGAATACGATGGTGACGCAGTTAACTCAATTATCCCGGCGTGATTAGTCTAAATAACGTAAAGTTGTCATAGATGACTCACTTCAGGGGGGAAGGAAAGTCATTTAGAGATCAGGATGAATCTCCTTTGCCATTCCTTCGTCAACACATATTTCTAAACTACTTGTACCACCACAGGACATCCCTAGCTAAAAAAAAGGCTGAGAGGTGGTTGAAGAGAACATCCTTCTCCCTTTTCTCCGCCTGTTAGGACGTATATCAGCTACGTCCACTAAGTGCCCATCAGGAAACACTTACCGACGTGTTGTCGTGTTCTCACATTTGCAAACATGCAAACACGTGTATCACAGAGTCAAGTGTGTAACCACTGTGCTTGAAGGTTTTTTTTTTGCATCAAACAACAGAAAACAAAACAGAAACATGCAGCTTGTGATTCTTCTGACTGCCATTTCCTCAGATATAGGAGGGGCCGAAGCAGCGGGGAAGATATATTTTTAGCCGGAGTGAATAACTGCCGAGTCACTCTGTGAGCAACTCTGGCTAGAACAGAAAATAAAAAACATGCAAAAAAAAAGGCAGAAAGAGTAAAACTCATTGCAGAGCCCAAAAGTTAAACAGTGTTTAAGCCACAGAAATCACTTCCACATGGCTGACTCAAAGAGCCAAAACAAGACTGTGATTAATGATATTTACTGGCATACTGTCAGTGTGCTTGGAATATACAGTATTCACTGCAGTGGGCGACTGTATGCCCCAATACATACCACTGCTGACTCAACACGTGGAGGACATTCAGGCTCGTGTGTTGAGTGCCTCGACAGTGTGGTTGTTTAACATATTAGTTGAAAGCAGTGGTTGAAAAATTGGGAATATGTGACAATAGGATAAAATGAAAAGAGAGATGGGAAGGGGAGGTGGAGCCAACTTGAAACACATACCTGACATGACGGAAAGAAGGTGGTGCACCACAGGAAGATGCCGTCCCGGCGACATGGAGGGAGAGAAAAAAGAAATAAAAGAGTTAATGGAGAGAATAAGAGCTACATAATGAAGTTCACTATTTGCCTGTGAGAATGTGTGAATGTGCAGTCTCATGTGATGCATCAGGGTGGCATGTGTGAATGTGTGTGTCAGCGACGGCGCCAAACCCAGCTGTCAATCGTTGCCCTGGTGCTTCAGTCAAAATAAACCTCCAGCAAACCATAAATCACACATAATGTTTCTTTGAACTTCTACAATCTGCAAATAAATCGTGCATTCTCTAACTATTAAACTTCAGCCTCTAGCCTGACCGAAGACTCTTAACATCCACCAGGTCAATTTCGCCCAGTCTAGATTTAGATTCATAATTATGGCTTCATTCCACCCATTAACCTTAACTCTAAACTGTCTCAGCCTTTTCTCTCTTTTCTCTCTAACTTTGCCTCTAAACCACTCAACCAGAGGTGTCCCCCTAATATACACCATTTCTCCCATGAATCATTACTCCCAAAGAACATTCATTAATTAGTCAAAGTCCACCAATCCGTCCATATTTATCTAATTCAGGGTTGTCATCAGGAGACACTTGATGAGCTGCCAAATGCTGAATAAATTAGAAGTATCAACAGAGGCAAAAACAGTTGTGTAGTGGTACACCTCAAACCCTCCTGACTCACGCCAAACATGATACTGAGTCAAGAGGATTGCACCCTGTTTGTAAATAGTAACAGTCAGACTACTTATCACTACTCTCTACAGACCTTTCAATACTTACTCGTGCATTTAAAACTGGCTGCATTTTAAAATGTCCAAACTGAACTGGATTCAAATACATTGCTCCAAAAAATATGCTTTTATTACAGCTGTAAACATTAAAAAACCTCCAATAACTCATGCCGCTCTTATCTGTTGTGCTTCACAGCATAATAGATAAAACACATGGCAAAGACAAAGAGATGCCATCTGTACAGGTGACACAGATTAATCAGAAGCTGAAAAGGAACCACAACTAGATTATTTGAGAGATTATTTTACAGTAAGTTTAAAATGTTTTTTGGTGGAGATTTAAAGAAAAACGCTCAAAAAGGACAACAGATTTCAAGAAGTTTGTTTTGTTGTAGGTCCTTAAATGAAGCACGGCTTTAGATGCACTACTTCCCCAACCTTTGAAATGCAACAAAGTGAACCACATTTAGATATTTATATGACGTTGTCAGCAGTTTATTACCCTTGTCACAATGCTCATACATGTAAATATTCACATACATTCTCTTTGTTTGGCATCATTAGTTAACTTTCTCCTAATCCAAGCAGAGGGCAAATGTGCCACTGATTTAGGTAGAAAATGTGAAAATTAGAGAACAAAAAGTCCTTTAACTTCATGCAAGACACACAAAGGAAAGGAGTAAGTCAGAAGAGATCAAATCATATCCCGGAGAAACCCCGAAGGGATCTTTATTTTAAATATCTCTGAACACAAGGGGGAGCTTTTGGCAGCTGAGCAGGAGAGAAGCTGCATGACTCACGAATCATCGGCCCCCGACAGATCTGACATAAGGAAATCGTATCTAAAATCTTCTCTGTTGTTTTTGTGAAACATCCACCACCTCATAAACAATGCTCCAGAGCACTTTACATGAGAGATTATCCATTAATCAGCATCACTGGCACTTTAATGGCCACTCCAACCCAAACTCTCCTCTCTGATTGATTTATAGGCAATAGCAGGAGAAAGTTATTCTTTAGTGAAGAGGCACTTTCTCACAGTGACGCCGTTCGACAGAGAGGAATTCACTGACAGTGATCTCAGCGTTTCCACCTGCAAATAATGACTGTAAACATCTTTTTGCATTTCTAAACAGCCCGAAATAATTGGCAGAGACTTCTCTCACGCTGCTTTTCAAGCCCTTTCTTTCCTCTTTGCCTCATGTTGTTCTTTCGACTCAGCTCCCTCTTTCAACTTCCTACGTGATGGATCGCTCTTGCTGCTATACATCAGTGATTCTGTCTGTCTTAATGAACAAGAGCAACATTGGCACAGAGTATGTGAGAGTCATTAAAGTATGATTACCGTGGTGGAGTTCATCAAAGTCAGATTATTTCAGCGCAGATCATCAAAGTCTGAATCTTTACAGCTTTTTTCTTTTCTTTTTTTTTTTACACTATAATATCTGGATCATCGAGGATCAGCCGAGGTCTGGACCTCCATTTAAAACTTCAAAAGGTCACGCAGAGGAACGAAGCCTGCAGCATCCAGTCTGCATTTCAACTGGCCAGAGGTGAAATAGTCACTGAGGGAGAAACGATACAAAGCTCAGGCCAGAACTTCAAACAACCTGACAAAAGCACCCGAGAACAGATGTGACATCGTAACACATTACCTGTGCTTTAGACCAAACTGAGTCGCAACAGCAAACACTGGAATGACACAAACACGGTGTGCGAAGCCGAGAAGCAGACATGCGACACACACCAAACACATGTGCTCAGGAAGAAGCAGATGGTGACAAAAAGCAAACCGTGCGTCTGATCTCCGATATCCAGAGTTCCCAAAATGCCACAGCTCCCCTTATGCAAGTACAGTGCATTTCTTTCATCTACAGCTCACATCAATGAGCATAACCTTAACCCTACTAACACCGACCAACACAGGTGGTGTCAAAGAGCAGCCAGGACCATCCTCTAAAAAGACTTGTTAAAAGCACTACCTTAAACAGAGGGTCAGTGAACCATTCAATACGACTTTAACAATTTGAACACTCTTCCTTAAAGTAAAACAAAAACAAAACAAAACTATGATTTGATCTATCAGATTCTTTCTCTTTTTTTTGAGTGAAAGTTTGAAATCTTGTTACCTCTCTTTGCCCTTTACGTAAGTCTCCTATTCGACACGGTTGCATATTTTATTACGCTGTATTTCCTCTGGGCTTACCGCTGTCTGAGTCCGACTCATGGACGCAAACATATACACGCACAAAAGCGAGGACAGTCAAATATGACAGCTTTACTTGTTAGGAGAAAACAAAGACAAAGATGTAAATATTTGTGCCTTTCTTTTTTTTTTTTGCTCATTAATATTAGTATTGGGACCTAATATTAGGTTGTTCTGAGGATAAGGATTTGTGTATAAAAGAGATTTATAAAACTTAATCCACATTTAATAAATTAAATGGCTGTATAATTTTATTTGAAATATGCGCTATCAAAGGCCAACTGATAACAGACAGCTAACAGCACTCTGCTGCTTTTTCTCTCTGCTGCTCAATACATGCTGTTGTCATTATGTCTACTTTAAGGGGAGGCTCTGGGGTGACTACACACACACACACACACACGACTCTTCTCCACTTTAACATGCACCTCAGTCCATCTGATGTGGATGAATTGCTACTTTTTACGTTGTAAAGTGATAAAGTGATTCCTAAAATTATGTTTTGGATGAATCGCTTTGTTGACTATGCAGTGAGGTTTTATTTGGGGGGGTGTAACAAAGGTTTTTCATGGGAGAAGAGATGAAAGCGATACACTGCAGAGGAGCCCGTGGTTGCGGTGGTCCTGTGGCGACTGGCGTCCTGCACAGCCCGCTCACTGTAGCTCCTGTAACTTGATGATTATTAAATTCCACAAAGTGAATGAAGACATTCTCTTGGGGTCTTTCGCTGTCGTGGCGTTATTCACGCTAATGTATGTTAAATTGACCTGCTGCGTCCACAATCAGCACACTGATTGTGATTTAAGGCTCTGAGTTAAATTTCTCCTTGCCTGATTGTAAATTGTCTCATAGCAGCTTTATCCACACATTTTGCTACTTTTGCCTCTTTTCCCTTTTCCACATCTCCTCCCCTTCTTTCGCTCTTGCACAACCTCCATTGCTACATACAAAAGAATATACCGTACCCTGACATTAAACGTTACTGTGCCTGTGCTGACTGCGGAGCGAATTGATGAAGTGATAGATTCCTCTCTCCGTCTGAACAATAGGGATTGGCCAAAAGCCCGACACAGATCTTTATCACTTATCTCTTCCCTCTCCCCAGAGGGTTAAAACAACACAGATCAGCATGTGGTCTGTTTTTGTTCTGCAGTGTCCAGGTTAGACACAGCGGGGGATCTAGTGGTGAGCAGATCACTCAGATAACATTAGCCATTAGCTCATGGATGGTCAGTCATAACCTGTGAAGAGGAAAAAAAAATCCCTTCGCTAACAGGAGCAAACATGTGTGCCTTGCAGAGCCTGCAGTCTATTAAAATAAAAAAACACGACCAATAAATCGCTATCATCTTTTCCCGGCCCCCCGCGAGCATTGTATAAATAGGTGACCCTGCACAGCCCGACTTAGTGTTGGTAAGGTAATTAGACATAAAATGTGGGGGGAGGAGCGGACGACAAAAGAGAGAGTCTCTGTGAAACACACTGGTTTTATTACATAGTCTGTTAGGGGTGGAAAGAGGGCTGAAACTTGTGTTGAGTGAGCGTCTGGTTATTGATGCCTCGAGGACTCACCATGCTGGTACATTCAGTGAAAAAAGGACTGCACATGTGAAGTGCAGATGAATAACAGAAGCCTCTCTCCTTCTCAAAAACCTCTTTTCCCCATCCTACATCTCTGAATTGTCTATTTGTCACATTGCCCATATTCTCTTTCTTTTTTTCCCCCCATATCTCTACAATTGTTTTCTTCTGGACTTTTCCATTTTTCCATCTTCCCATATGCTTCTTGCTCAGAGTCAGCTGTCACTCTTATCACAGAGTAATGTGCTGGGTCACACATCTGGCATCCCCTGGCAGGGAAGTCCCCTGCCCAGCCTCCACCACCATCCCCAACATTTTTTTTAATGGGGCTGACTGGATCGAGATCTTTCGTTGGCCTTCGTTTGTGCCTCCTGAAAAAACAAAACTGATGCAGGACCAAAACAATGAGGGGAGGTCTGTCTTTCATCTCTGGGCCGAGCGGGGGTTCCACATGGTCCTGCTCACGGCCCCTCTCAGCACTAAACTGCACCACAGCATTTATCAATTATCAATTAATCAGCAGTAAATACGATTACCTCTGCTCACACGCTGATGACTGATGGGATTTCCAGAGAAATACATAAATAAATAAATAAACAAACATGGCTGTTCACAATGGATGTCATTGGTTTCTTTTTTCTTCCCTGACATCCCTTTCCTCTTATCAATCCAGCACCCCCCCCTCCCCCAAGAAAAAAAAACCTGGGCTGAATGAAAAAGAGCAGCAAAGCAGTTTGTCTGCTTGTTGTAACAATGCTAAGACCCAAATCTAAATGAGCCAGCGGAAGGCCACTAATCTCCCTATAGAGACACCCTGTGGGTCCAGCATAGCAGACTAGAATCACAGAGTGCCTCGACACATCGAAGCCTCGACATGGACCCACACATGCACAAGCTGCAGTATAATGCACTGAAATTCTCAAAGGCAAATTTAGATTTTTACCACAGTTGTTTGGATTGCATCTACAAACCCAATTCCTTGGGTGATTTCCTGCTGTCCCTCCAGTTAAAATGTAATTAAAAACAGAATACAATGATCTGCAAATCCCATAAACCCATACTTTACTTACAATAGAAATTAGAAAACAAAAATTTTTTAAACTGCTAGATTTTATTATATCCTTGAAAATATTTACTCATTTTTAAAAGGATGGCAGAAACATGTCTCAGTTAAGTTGAGACATGGGTAACAAAAGGCTGGAAAACCAAGCGGCTTTAGAAGGAAATAACTGGAGGAATATTTGCAAATAATTAGGTTAATTTCTGACAGGTCAGTAACATGACTGGGTCTAAAAAGAGCACCTTAGAAAGGCGAAGAAGTGAAGACGGACAGAGGTTTCACTGATATGCAGAAAACTCAGTCTAAAATTGTGAAATAATTTCAGAGTAATGACTCCTCATCGTCTACAGTGTAGAGTATCATCAATAGAATCAGAAAATCTGAAGAAATCTCTGTGTGCAAGGGACAAGGCCCGTGATCTTCAGACATGGCTGCATGTTTACACAGGGTTAAAAACGGCCCTGATTCAATTTTTCTGAGAGATTTTGCTGCCATCAAGTTGAAAATGAGCTTTATCATTGCATTCTGTTTTGATTTACATTTTACACAGCATCACAACTTTTTCAGAACTGGGGTTCTCACTCTATTTATGATTTTTATGCTCTAACCATAAAGCAGTCAGTATGTTTTACTGTATCACAAAGGGGTTAATAATTTTGTCAATCAGTCCTCTAAAACAGAAACATCTGAATTATGAACTGAACCAGTGTGGCTTTGATTACACTGCTTTAACCTTTCTCTGCTGTGGGTGTGTGCCTGTCAGTGTGCCGGTCTCGTGAGAAAGACTGTCTTTTAGCGTGAGCTAAAAAGTGTGTGTATTTATGAGTGTCTGTCATCATTCACCAACAAGCAGATAAAAACTGAAATGCTTAAAGGGCAGCCAAGCTCTCTAGATTTATTTCTCGCAACATGAAGAAACAGAAATAAAAGAGACTGAAGGTACGAGAACAGCCAAACCTGGGCAGCTGACCATGAAACGGATTAAAGTAAAATATTATTGTGGACTGATGGACACGCAAGGATTCACAGTGACACGAGGAAGCACCTTAACTGCTGCTTTCCTTCATGTGGACAGCGGTTCCTTGAATTAGAGGGATTTGTTGCTCATTTGTCACAGACTGTATGTGCATGATTACCACTCCAACAGCTGGGTCCATTAGAGCTAAAGGCGATGTTTGCATCTTCCACCCAGTGTCGTCATCCACTCATCCTCACCTAACACGGCCCATCCCCATTCATTTATTTTCAGTGAGCATTTTAGGATTAGACTGGACAAGGTTGAATAAACAGCAGCATTTAAACACTGGGCAGAAAAATCAACATTCAAACATGTAGTCTCCTATAGAAGGAAAGGAAGGCCTCTAATTTTGAGTAATCCTGAAGGGCAGAGTGCTACAAAGCATCTGCTTCCTGAAACAAGACAGATGTTAAACATCACTAAGAAACGTGATGTGGATCTAATACTGCATATTAAAGGATGTGCATGATATATAGGGCAGGATCTGGGCATGTCACTGTATCAAAAGTATATGGCATATACTTATTCAGAACATAAATGCATGTTACACTTACTGGTTCTTAAAGAAACTGATTGGTTCTGACTGCATCTGGGCTTCCCAAGAACGTCTGCTGGATGGAGGAAAACCAGTCGCTGTTGAGCAACTGCTCTGCAGTGACCTCCGCTTCACCTTTTCTTCTTTCATATTTCATTTTATAGTTCTCTTCTTTGACTTTTAAGAGCTTAAAGCAAAGAAGGGGATGCGTACACTGGGGCCAGAGAAGACCATTAGGCTATCACAAAGGTATTCTGTGGAGGGACAGCAGGAAGTTCTCAGCTAGATCAACCTTTGATCAAACTTTTAATTATTATAATCACATGTAATTTCATGTAAGCAACAAAATATTCAGACTGCATGTTTAAAATGTCTTGTAATTTTTTTAACTGATTTTTACCACCCATACAGGAGAGGATGTTGCTGTGGTGTTAAACTCCCCGATACCAAACCAAACTGTTCATCTTCTGGTCCTTGGACCAGCATAACGATTGCTTTATATTCTGTCAATGGGTTGTGTGTGGTCAGTATTTTCTGCTGCTGTTGGTGGCACAGCACCAAACATTTTCTGCTGCTTCAGGCACCATACATATAGTAGCAGTCTGGTCAAAAACCACCTCATTTTTCTTTTCCACACTGGAACAAAAAAGGCCACAGTCACAAATCTCTTTCAGTGGCCCACAAGGGGAAAAATCTTGCACTTTCAAACACTCATGTAAATAAACGTGGACAGGGAAGCTGCGCTCCAAATTTCCAGAGGCAGCTTTTGATTTATTTTAAACTTTTACTGAAATTTACAGGGCATTTTTAGAAACTGTGTGACCGTGACAAACACGCAAAACATGCCCACAGATCTCCAGCACAAAAGCTCTCTAAACTCTCCAGATCTGTGTGAGCCATCCTTGCCTCCAGACACAGTCCACAGTGTGGATGCAGACTCCCTATAAAAACCCACTAAACCATTCCAATCTTTTATATTCCGTCCTCTACAATTACACATTTAGCTTACTGATCACTTCACTGCAAAGATTTTGAGCTGAAGAGACTGTTTGCGGTACAAGAGCTGGTTTAGTCTCACAATAGGCCCTTCCTGCCTTGCCATAACAAACCTCTGGCTATTGTCTCTGTGTGGTGCCCAGTCAGATGTGTGTGCATTCGTGTGAGTACCTATGTGTATAAAAAAAAAAAAAAGGAAAAGGGAAAAAAAGAAAGAAACATGCTGGGTGCACTGACCGAGAGAAATCAGCCATGTCGTGGCGCTGCGGCCCTCCGCTGCCACCCTGCCTTCGTGCCCTCAGGCTTGCTCAGGTTCCCAGGGGCCCAATCAAAACCTAGAGACACCCAGCGACCTTCTAACCCCAGCTGTAAGCGCTCTGATTAAGACCTCATCAACACGATGTGGTCACTGCAGCTGCGTGCTCGTGCACACAAGCCCCGCTTTGTCCACCTTCAACGCACACACGTATGCGTGCAAAGCACAAGGGTGCACAACACACTGACCTACAATCACTGGGAGGTGCAGACTTAGTAACCTTTAACTTCTGTGACTACCTTTGTAATCTCCCCTCCTCCCTCTCTTGCTGTGTATGCATTTGATTGTGTGTGTGTGTGTTTGAGGACAGGGCAGTGAGGTGTGAGGAGCAGGAAATGAGCATCCAGATAACACTAAGCCCAGAATGATAGCCATTCAGCACAACAGCGTGTGTTAGCATTGTGCGTGTCTGCAGGACGGATGATGTCAGGTCAGTTGGACGGGACTAAGATGGCAGGAGGCAGGAAGAGTATAAGATCTGGTTTTCAAACAAGTGGATGCGACTTGAAAGTGCAGCTTAACCCCCTGCAATGCTCATCAGACTCTAAAGCCTTGCTTTTGTATTCCTGTGATAAAATTGTCCTCATAAGGCAATGTGCTGGCATATAACTTCCACAGCTCTGAACCAGAAATCAAGAGAAATGGGGATGCAAGCAGCTACTACTTAAGTCTAGAAACTGAATCTCTGAAAACTACTCGGAAATAGCAAAGATAACTTCAGAAATCAAACACCCTCCTACTCAAAAGTGTTATCTTAAACTTTTATTGCGAGCGGCGATCAACAAACTATGGGTCACATGTGCATGGGTGAAAGTCATGGTGAGGGATGAGGCTGTGGGAGTGGAATGAGGGTCAGCGTGATGCTCCAACCAAAACAAAAGTTGCTCCTCTGAGGATACTGCCAGCTATTCAGCACAAAGTATTCATAAATTTGCATCCTATTTCAGTTTGTGACTGGGACACCAAGTCTCCCAAGTCATATTCATGCAGACAGCAGATTGTGCAAGCACACATACTGGCACGCTTGCATCTCCACACACATGCAAACACACTCGATTTAATGAGAGTGCAATAACCAAAGAGAAGGGAAAACAATGGAATATTTGAAAATTATCCCAGACTGCTGCTGGGGGTTCACAGCGGGAAGTGGTGCTGTCGTTTTATTAATTCTGACTGAATCTCATCTGCCGGGCCACCAAACCATCAGCACTTCCATTGGCTGTCCAGCACAGAGACATCAGCTCTATAGACCCGCTCAGGTGTTTTCATAAGGTTTGTCCTCACAGTCCACTCGTGGACACAAACCTGATATCAAGGCGTGTGTGTTTACGCATTAAAATCACATTTAAATCATGAATTAAATCATGTAAATCGTGACTTCTTAACCTTTCAGAAATTAAATCCTAACAGAACTGGCTTATATTCAAGGTCTGATACTAAACACCAAATAAAATAGAGATCAGCAGGTGTCAAACTGTAGAACAGGCCTCAACCACTCATAGCATGGATGATATCACCCTATGACAGCTGGGATAGGTGTCATAGGCTGGGCTCCAGCTCAGGGTCCTCCAGCTCGACCCTGAATCGGATGAGCTGAAGAACATGGATGGTTGGATGGTTAACCTCTGATGACATGGGAAAAATACGGAATAAAACTAAGCTCATGAGAGAGAAAATAAACTGAACAATATTCATTTATACCATCAAGCTGGCCTTTATTTCACTAAAATTCAACCAAGATACGTTTTACTGCAGATGGACTAACTCAAAATTATGACAACCACTGACATACGTAAAACAGGAAGTCTAAAATATAAAAAGGGTACAGAGGTCACCGTATGTAGCAGTGAGGGGGCCCTATAGGGGACTATTACCCCATACTCAGAGTGGGGGGAAAACGTTGTTCAGGTGGACCCTCCATGTGGATTATGATGTCATCGGGACATGGGCTTTTTCCCTGCCTGTTAGTAGCGTGACATTTCATTACCTGCTAACTTCATCTCATCTCATGTAACTCGAACACCAGTGCATACAATGATCCACAGCCAACCCCCCTGCAGGAAGACATTTACCTTTCACATCCACTGTCCATCTGTAAGTTTGGAGAAACAAACTACACGGTAAAAAGAAAAAAGCACTAAGAGATCATTTTCTAAAACAGGAACCATGTGCTGTTTGTTAGAAGACTCAAACAGTGGAAGAATTTTAATGGTGGCTGTGGAGAGGAGCAAGATTTTATCTGAGCTATTCACCGTAGCTAACATGACCAGACTGTGGAGCTTCATACTGTTATTTATAGGTCTTTTCCCTTCCAATACTAGGCAATAAATACAATTGATTATCCCATAACAGCTGAAGATGGTGATCGCCTAAAGGTTGGCTGAATGGGAAGCAAAGACTTGGACCAGGAAAATGAAAGAGAGGCTTTCTTCCCAAAATCAAAAGCTTCTATTTAATGGCCTGGGGTAGGACACTTATCAAACTTTCAAGAACCACCCAGTGGTGAATACAAAAAGCCACTGTAGCAGGACAAAATTTCTGATGTGCTTTCTGATGCATTTAACCCATGAATCACATATTTTATTTAGCTGCTGGGGATCAGTTTCACTTTCACATATGAGATTTCTGAGGAAAATAGGACTAATTTGCCATCGAATGCAAAACAATACACAGAAATTAAACCTAAAAATTTGATGTACTTGAAAAACAGTAAATAGATTAGCCCATATATTTTATGTAAACCTTATTTCCCTAATTTCTACCCATGCTATGACATGAGTGACTGCTGACTCATGAAGCATGCTACAGAAAGGGCACTGAGCATTTGTATATGTGTGTGAGCAATAGTGCCTGTAGGAAATCAAATGTGTGTGTTAGGTAAGATTGTATAATTCAGTTCTGCCACTAAAAACAGAGCAGACACAAACATTTATAATATCCCATGTGTTTAAGATGAACAGGATCTGTACACAGTTTAGACATCATTCCAGTCCCAGCATCATTCCCATAACAACAGTATAAAGCTAGAAGACCACAGAGGAAGATTAAGTATTGCCAGAAGTCTCTCTTAAGCCAATTGGGTCAATTCTGTTGCTCCTCGTAGGGGTGTTTGATTCTGTTTTTTGTCCCTTTCGTGTTTGTTTTGTACACATTGGCTCTGTGGTGAAGTTAGGCAAAGTTTAAAGCTTAAGGATGATCAATCACGGCGCTGGATACCATCGGTGCTAATGCTGACATGGCGTGAGAACATTGCTGCAGTAATCTCTCACCTTTGACCAGCAATTAGTGCATACACTCCCACGAGAGGCTTGGTAGATGACCGAACCGGCAACCCTCAGATAAGAGATGTGCTTATCCAATTTAGAAACCACTGAGTTAAGAACTTTAAACTGGGGAAAATTTACATTTTCCCCAGTTTAAAGCACCAAACTTCACCAGAATTGGCCTGAGCTAAGGATTGAGGAGCTGATTGTTATGCTTGCATGCCTTTGGTTCCTCATTCATCAGACTAAAAAAAATGTATTTACGGTTCATCGGTGAATTACAAATGCAAATTACACAGCTCTGCCTTACTTTCTATAAAACACACAAGGTTCTCACCATATGTTTTAGATGGTCTCAACACATTCAAGCAATTTGAGCTAAACCAGAGTCAATCAGTGTGTTTCTGCTTCTGCAGTGCCACTGGATGACTGAGCTGCCCTCTCTTAAATTGGCTGTGGACATGTTGAAGTGGATGGAAATAAAACCACGGATATACACTGGGCATTTTTGGCATCTAGATTTCAATGATGGAGATAAAATATCAAAACGCTAAAAGCAAACTGTAAACGTAACTGAGACATGAGGTTTCAATAGCAGCTCATTACCTGGCCAGAACCACAGACTACCAAAGGACTTCCATCTGAAACAGAAAGAGCGTGTTTCTACCAAACCCTATCGCATACAGACATCTCCACCGATCTCCAAAACACGTCTCATCTAACACAGCAGCCAAAGCTCCACATCATCACATCCAAGTGAAGTGCGTCTTCTAAAGTCAGCCGGTTTTTGGAAGGTGAGCCCTTGCTAATGCATGTATGCTGGTGTGGCTGATGTTGAGAGGGAACTACAAGGACTGGTTTGTAGGAACACGTCAACAGGATGGCGACAACAGCTCATCAAGCTTGTGAGGTTACTTAAAAGCTAACTAAGTTTAAAACCACACACTTCCAATATTTCCCAGCAAACCATCTGACGTGTCGGGAAATGGGAGGAAACAGTGAGCCTGCTTCTGTCTGATTCAACAAATAACACCTGTCAAGTTCCTTTATAAACATATTCATCTGGTCGAAAACTTATATCGAAATGAAGAGTTACAGTGTTGTGCAGAGATGTGTATTTTAGGCAATAAGGCACTGCAACAAAGAGCTAGCCCAATGCTCCCATATCATTTCTGAACTCAGTGTTTTGCACTCAATAAGCCTCATTTGGCTGCTCCACTATTCACAAGGCGCTGCCTGTAGATGCATCTACAGCTGTATTTGTATTTCTTCTTAAGTTAAGGATATCTGTGATTTTTTTTTTTTAATTACAGGTTAAACAAAGGTTATGTTGTACGATTAAAGATGCCTATTGACAGACCAGGTTTCAGTCACCAAGCTAACCTTGGACATGTGCAGAATGTTGATAGTGGAAATGCTAGACAAAGGATGTTGAATACAGAGTTGGCAGGCAGGACGAAAAGAGAAAGACCACAGGTAAGATTCATGGTTGTAGTGACAGAGGACGTGCAGAGGGCTGGTGTATCAGGAGGATGCTAGGGAGAGTGTGAGATGGAGGCAGATGTTCTGCTGTGCAAACCCCTAAAGAAGACGACACTAAGCTAACCTTATCTGCTTCCGCTAACATGTTTCTAAACCTCCATGAAATTTAGAAAACACTCCCTTGTGCCCTGTCTGGCAGCTGGACTGTAACGAGATTAAACTAAAATCCATCACACCACTGGCTCGATTTGGACCAATCAGTGTCCATGGAGGAGCTAATGAGGCGTATGGCCCTGGTTTAAACTGTATAGTGATAGATGCCGCATTCAATCACCTTCTCCTTTTTGAAAGTGACTGCCGTTTTCCAAACAGCTTTCCAAACAAGCGCTCCTCAGATGTTTCTGTGTAATGAACCATCTGGCTCGGCAGGTTACGTTCCCTCTTGGTGGTAAATCCGCTGCCTGTTTTCCATCTAAGAAAACATAGGTTCGTTACTCGATAGCATCGCAATAAATCAGCACATTTGGACTGCATAATGATTCTCGTTCTATGCCAAATGCATGGGAACTATCCTTAGGCCAACATCTGTGATAAGAAAACATCAAATACATCAACAGAATCAAAGAACTATAATAAAGATAACCAAAGAACTATCAGGACAAGGACTTTACCCTCAAGAAGGAATACGTTCTGACCCAACTCTCCATCTCCCTGCTAATAATTACATGCACATTTTCCTACCATCTTTATGCAAATAGTCTTTATCTCAAAAGTCAATTTCCTGCCAACCAGGAAACGCTCGTCTGCTGAGAGATTTGACTTTTACTGTGCAAGGGAGCCAAGACAGGAGGTAATTAGCCTAACTTGCTGAAAAGGAAAGATAGAGACACGAGTTTGACGATATGACTAACAGACTGTGAAGCCATTTACATTCCCTTGTTTTGTCCTGCTTCAGGAGTTTAACCCAACTCAGATTGGATCTTCTTGAAAAATAACACTTTTATTACACCCTTTAAAACTCTCATTACTCTAGCAAAGAGACTACAGAGGGTGCCAGCTGAGACAGAAGGCGCCCACTTCAGCAGCTGGTCCCCAGAGCTTGCAGGACTTCAACTGGGGGTCATCCTACAGCATAGGGCCAAATGCTACAAGCCCTGCACCAAAAGTCATGAGGGAGTACAAGCATGCGTGCACATCTGTACGCTCCACTCTCATTTCAGCCTTGTTTTCTCACACACGCACGCACATAGTAGTACACATGCAGTCTAATTAGTCACACCTGCCATCCAGTGCCGCCCTGAACTGAGACCAGACCATAAAGGAAAAGCGTATATGACACCAATTATAATATGAGCTAATGACCCCCGCAGTTTAAATTTCATGGTAAATAAACAACTCGTCCAACTCTGTGCACCTTTCTGTAGCATAATGGGGATTTTCTGCCTCGAGCTCCATGAAAGATTAATGGGCAGCACATCAGCTATTTCGGACATTCGGAAAACAAACCTCTTAATTGTGCTGCTCAGATAGTTTTCCTGTTTGATTGCTGTGTTTTCAGTGGGGTGTTTCATTCATAGGTGTGGGAGCGCTGGTTTGAAGGTGTTGTTTGCATTCATGCGTGCAGACACACTTTCAGATCATCAGCAACAGACAGCAGTAGCTGCAGTTCCCATGTTTTGACTTGCGCAGCAATAGCAGCTCGCTCTCTTTTTACCCCCCGTTGCCATCTGTGTTGAGATCCCACGAGGAGTTCGACCCAATCTCTCTTCATCTTCCTCATTCGTGACCTCTGACATGCCCTGCGACCTCTCGGTGTGTCTCTGGGGTTGTTCTCCGTGGACCCTGACCAGTTCTTCATCACTTATCACCCACCAGGAAGCCCAGCTTGTTTGATACAGAACAGCTTGGGCTTGCCCAGTCGGGCAGCTCTTTGGGAAAATATAAAGATGGAGTCAAGGGTGTGTTGTGTTGCCTTGTGTTTTCCTTGATTTACCAAACTTTTACCTGGAATAATCTAGTGCTCTTACAACAAGTCCTGAGGTTGAACAAAGAGAAACTGGGCCTCAACATACTCAATAGCAGTGGTCATTTAAGGCAAGAAATGACTAAACTTCCATCAGTTCGAACACAACTGCACCTTTAGTGTAAACTCTCTCTGTAATCCGCTTATATAAGAGAGTCAAAGCGTCTACTTTTCACTCAGTCACGCTACACCAGCTAGGCGTTGGCCATCACTGATCTCACGCTCTACTAAAGTCTCCTCACAAGAGGGTCAGTTGGCCCGATGAGGGGGAAACGTCTTATTCTGTCAAACAAGGCTGAGTGTTATCGGTAGATTGCATCAGTACTTGTCACAGAAGAGAGAGTGTAGCAACGTTATGCTTCTATTTCTCAATGGCGGCGGTCAAGCCAAAGCGTTGTTTCGAGTGCCGCTTCTGTCTGATTATGTTCGTGACTGGGGTAATTTGTGTTGCCCAAAAGAAAACTAGTATTTCCACTTTGGCTGTTGAACTTTTCATTGAGGCCAACTCAACACGAGCCAATAAAGACAGACACAGAGGCGCAACAGTCATACAAAAAGAAAAGAAGAATGAGCTCTAAGCCTTAAGATTTAAGTGATCATAAAGGATCATGATCTACATTATGTTCCCATTAAAAAGGACTTGGAATGACAGCCTTTCATTTATATCCTGCTAACCCAGTAAGTGAGGTCTTATAAACATTGCACTATCGGGATCCAACCTCTCATTTCTTCACACTTTTATGCATAAAACCCACACATGAATCTCTCGCAGCGTATGAACACCTTGCCTGCCTGTGTGGCGGCTCCCTGGAGCCAGATGTGGGGTCAAGTTATTGAGAAGATGATGAGAACTGGCAGCCATCTGTCTCCACACCATAATATCGCAGTTTCCTTCGCTCAAGAAATACAAGTGGCGTATTTTTGTTTGGCTGTTCGCTACAGAGCGGACGCATTCCTCTTTCCTAGCATCAAGCGCTAGCTTGTCAAAGGCAAGGGCAAGAAATGGAAGAGGTTAAAGCTCCCAGAAGACCTGAGGATAATGGGACATCCACAAGCACAGACGCAGATGAGGACAGATAGAGGGCAGCGTGGACACCAGGTGAAGATGGAGGGGAGAGGGGGGAAGATGGGGAAAGGGTCAGGATCAGGGTGAAGGCAGGAGAGAGCAGGAGGCCCAATGGGAGTTAAAGCGAGGTAAGGGTTGAGCCAGGAGCAGAGAGCACGAGGGGGCCCTTTGGTGGAGGGAGAGAAAAGGGTGAAGGGGTTGGCACACTTCAGACAGCATAAGGGAGCTATTGGGGCAGAGGGCCACATACTCCTACCAGTACTTCAAACACATTCCACCATGCCTGCAGAAACATCACAATCTGAATGCTTGAAAACTCCTACAAACAGGACAATGCACAAAAAAATCCCCTGAAAGCTTAAAAATCACAGAGGTACTGATACTGCATGAAAAACTGAAAAAAAATCCCTAATAAACGACTTCATACTGTGCATATAATACACTGATGTAAGAGTCCAGAACAAAACGTGGGAAGATCCTGTGAGCCAAAAAAGATGTCACACACAGTCTGTTTTTATAAATCATCTATTAAAAGCACTCGTACACATTTTCCTTTTTGGCAGCTGACAGATTCATTTGAAGTACCATCTGGAGCAGGAGGAGTGTTTACACACAAACATCTGCCCATCGAACAGAAAGTACACAGATCTAACCTCGCAGCCAAGCCAGCCGGCACACACCACTTCTGTTCATTAATACACAGAAAATGTAAACTGCGGTCCTATAGACAGCGACGGAAACGGAGCAGAGTCCTTAAACGAATGGCTTTTAAATCCTTTTTTTTAGCCCCTCGCAAATGACAAACATATGGCAAAGACAAACATGCACATGCGGACAAAGACACCATGCAAAAACACACACGAGGCTACACGGACGCAGGACAACACACACAAACAAAGCAAAAAACAACAAATACAGAGAGTGAGAGCTGTTTGCGTGTGGCACACAGACGTTTTCATAGTGTGTGCGTCTGTGTGTTTGTTTGTGCACTTGTATTACTCATGCTGTAGAGACATAAATCTGTTTATGTAATCTCAATAATTTGACTTTGGTTTTGCTGACAAGGATCAAGTTGCAATACTATAAATCCTTATAATTCAGGGTGAAGATCTGGCTTAAGGTTACAGGGAGGGTTGGGTCAAGCCAGGAAGTGAGTGCAATGTCCTCCAGAGTCACACAAAAAGGACTCTGTTCGTGTCCGTGTGCATTCTTATACTTTACGCGTCCACAGATAAATGTGTTTTTTTAGGCTCTGCTGGAGCTGGAAGAGCTGGAACTAATGACAGTTCTAATCACAGCGATAGGGATCAGCGAGCGACTGCATGCCGAACACCCTCTGTACAATTTACTGCAACGTGCCAATGATTTGGGATTTCCTTAGAAAACTTTTGTTTTGTGGTCCGATCATTGATCAGTATCCTGTCAGTCGTATAAAAAAACAAAAAAAACAAGGAAAAGACAAGCCTGACAAATTGCATACCTTGCGCAATGGCAGTATATTCCGTGATATTTCTAGACAGAAATTGCAGGTGTCTCTTGTTTAAATTCCCTTGCCTGACTATGCTAGCTGGGGAATTCTAGCATTTCTACCGGAGATGTAAATCTCTAAAAAACACAAATACTTAGTTTCATTTTGGAAAGTCATTTTCTTCAACTTTTTGGTAGTACAGTTTGAGAAAGTAAACTTTAAACTGTTTGTACTAGGGCAGGTGTGTAAGGCCAACAGGCCTGAATTAGAAATAAATTAGTAATAAAAGACATTTAAACGACAAATCTACTGTTTTTTCCCAAATATTTCACAATAATAGAAATATCTTCCTCATTTCTAGTTGGATCCGTAGTAAAAAAACTAAATCAAATCAAAAATGTTTTTATAGTTACAGTACCTTTTACTTTTATAACGTAACACTTATTTCAGCCCAAATACTCGTACTGACAGATTTCTTTCACTTACTAGAGCATCATTTCTTCACTATCAGCTTATCCCAGCTGTGACAGGGCTGTGAGGAAACAGTGCTAGCCACCTCAAAACTGTGCTGCTCCAGACCTAAAGTTCCACAGTGTGAAAAATAAAAAGAACTTCATAAATTTTTTAAAAACACTGTAAACCTTTCAACATGGGGTCTACAGGGACTGACTTACATTTGGGTCTCAAGTGGCCATTCAAGGAACTGCAGTTTTCTATATTTTCATGCTGGCACTATTTTTTTCATTAGCATAATCTGATTGTTGGTTTGGAGATGGACAAGTGCAATTTGATTTGGCTTACAGACAATACTTATATCCAGATCTAAATAAGTCATGATTTGGTATAAAAAAAGAAACAATATCTAACAGAATGCTTTTTTAATGTAAAACTTCAGAAACCCCTCATATCCCTCCTATCTCTGTATCCAGTGGACTACAGCGACTTTTTGCAGAATCAGAATTTAAAAAAAACATCCTCATGGTTTATTTTCTCATTGAGAATATTCTGTCACAGTGGGTGACACAGTGGGGAAGATTCCTGAGGTTTTAAATGGAATTTGGAAAAAAGGGAATTGTTGACTTCATAAAATCTGGGACTACAAACCACACTGAGTGACATTTCAGTGATTTTTCCACTGGCTCTCCTTCTAAACAATGACAGCAAAGTCCTGTCAGCACTGAGGTTATTTGAAGAACCGAGTTTTTGATATCTAACCATCAATTTGAATGACAAAGTTAATCTGCATTCATCCTCTGCTGTTCCACCACCGTCCCAGTTCATTTGCATCCCGTCTATGAAATTTACATCTGACTGTTTGAGATTTCACATTGTTGTCCCATTTTAAAATGTCAGTGAATCTGATCTGTGAACTGTCCAATGGAACCAGCCTCGAGGCTCAATGTGTGTGTGTGTTTGTGTGTGAGAAGGCAAAGAGAAGCAGAGCAACACAAACCTCCCCGAGGGAAGTGAAGCATTTAGAGCTACATTGGAGGGAGGCGATGCCCGGCCACACACAGACTGAGCCCACATTCCGCCTAAGCAGAACAATTATTCCCATAATGGGCAAGTTTAACTTTATTAGAAGTCGTGCAGTCAGCAGCACGGTACCGAGCCAACAACAATGACAGTGACATTAAACTGCCTGAGAGGTTATCCTGCTTCAACATCTGACCTTCAAATCCTCCACAGCCTGTCCCAGTGTAACATAACCAGCTCGGCACTTTTTCAGATGAGTGGTTCAGACAAGAATAGCTTGTGCGACTGTGTGTGTGTGTGTGCATGTTTAAGGTTATGGTCACATACAAATGTGCTTTTGTATATGAGGACTATAGTGAGCCTAAAATATGCAGAGTTCCTTCCAGTGGCTTTGTTTCACGGGTCCTTGATAAGCCAGAGTTTGTTATCTGTCTGGCTGTCAGCCTGAATGTTTATCCATTTGTCTGAAGAAGAAGAAGAAGAAGAAGAAGAAGAAGAAGAAGAAAAAAAAAATCTGGAAAAGGTGACTCTGTCCTTCCCACCTTACACCCACTGACATCCGTTGAATGTTAATGTGGGCAGAAGGCTTAGCATACCTGTCTCTATATGATGAACGAGAAGCCTGTGAGACAATGACAGCAGATGAGTTGAGGATCCAGTCCCAGAGCTCGGCTGGGACGGCTGGGTGTTTTTAGGGAGGGGACGATGGGAATGCGAGTAACTCGGGCTCACAGTTAACCTGACACCGCCATCACCAGACCAGCGGGACAATAACGGGCCAAAGCATTCCACACTTTTCTAAACATGGCCTTCACTCCTCTGGTGCAAGACACTACAGAGCTTTAATGCTCCTGAAAGCGATCTCTGTGCCACATTTACTCCTTTGCTGGCTGCTCTCTTTGTCTTTTTCCGGGTTGGCCGTACAAAAAAAGAAAAAACCCAAAAAAACTCTGCAGCTTCCACTTAGCACGAGCAACCAATCAATCAGGAAGCGGTACACCCCAACAGGTCTGATAAGAACGTGATGGATGCTAAACACAAAACCTGGATTTACCATGCATAGGGGTATCACAGAGACAAATTACCATAACACAGCTCCTTTAAATGCCCTGAGAAGATTGTAGCTGTCTATTTTTCCACTCCGTAACTGCTTTGAACTTTTTTTTGCTGACTGCTCGACTATAAGGGGTTAGCACAACACAACAAAAGAGACCAAAATGTCAAAGAAATAAATATTTGACTTAATTAGACTATAAACATCTGCTCTCAATTTCATACCCCAAATTTGGCGTCCAAGGCCGATCTTGATTCCCTGAGATATTTTCTCATTAGCGGTTCACAGACAGACAAATATAGAGTGAGAATTTTAATGAAAACTTGAATTAGTTTTGCCTTAAACCCCAAACACAGGAGGCTAGATGCCCTACAAGCTCGGTATGATGAGGCTCTTTGCGACTGCACGGAAAATCTATTAGTGCATTTAGCTCAACTGGAGTATTGCTGGTGTTTATACAGTGCACCACTGTACACTCTTCAAGGACACTCGCTTATTCCCCCACATTTCCCACTTATCTCTCTTGCACACACGCACACACATGGGTCACTGTGAAGGACATCCAGCATTCCCAACATTCCCATTGGTGCCTGGCATCAGATCCTCTCTTTGCAGACCCCTCCAACACCTACGGCCCCACATTCACCACAGGCTTATGCTTCCTTCAAAGGGTTACCACCATGTGGATGGGCCTTGTTTCTCTTTGCCCAGTTCATTCATTTGAATTAGCTGCACGCAAACAGAAGATACTGTAGCAATAACAATCGTACTCTACAACAGGACTAGGTTTTTGCTGACCTATTTATAAAAATCAACAATGAAAAGCCAGATGTTTGTTCATTTCTACACAGAACTGTCATGGTGGAAGGAGAAGAGTGTGAAACACATCCTAAAAAGTACCATTTCAGCAGGTTGATGCAGTAATTCCTCAGTTTTTATATCTAATTTAAAAATCTGCTTAATGACTTTTCACAGTTACTGCTTCAACTAATCAATAATTATAATTTTTAATATAGAAAACCAAAATAAAATGCTTTGTCTATGAAAGAAGTTCAGGTAAAGAATTTCACAAAGCAAAAAACAAGCAGAAGTAATGTTTGCCATTTTTCTTTCAAAAAATTCCCAGCAGAGTCCCGAACTGATCCTAAGATTATTTTAACAACTTTTTTTGAGCTCTAATTTTTTTATTATTAGTTATAAACTTTGGTGTCATTCGAGCAGTGACTGTCTATCCGTTTATTCAGTACAAAACAGCCCCACAAGCAGCAGGAGTCTCAGACTGTTTGGAAAGTGCTCAGCTATGAAGTATATTTTTCTTCTTCTTCTGGCAGGGCAAGTTCTCATTAGCATAACTCAAATATAGCATATACAGACTGAGAAAACATTGGATATACAAGATTTGCTGAATGATGTGTTGGCAGGATGAGAGAAGAAGGGAAATACATTTGAAAAAATGTCTTCATAAGCCTCTTAGGCTTTAGGTGTTGATGAACTGTTGATGTGTGAGCTTCCCCCTCAGCGGGGCATCTCCTTCCTATATCTGCTGTCTTTTTTGGTCCTTTATGAATGCTTCAACAATGCCATCCACTCCCCACACCTGTCGAGGGTCACGACCCCCCCGATTCCTCTCATGATTGGCCTCCTCGGTCTCTGGACAAGCTGCCTTCATTTCAGACCTTTGTTTATCCATACATCCTACTGATGCATCTATTACCAGCCATCTCTGGTGATGATCTCCTTCTCATCTCCATGTCTGGATTGGTTCATCAGGGTGCTAACTTTACACTAGCTGTACATCATGCTCCTGCCTGCCGTCTGACAGTAGTAAGACACATGGTTACTGAAAGCCTAAATTTAAAACTGCTGCTCTGATGCCCAGAGCAAGTGGCTTCATTAAAAACTATCAGAGGAATTTCGAGAGGGCTACTTAGTGTGCTAATAGGATAACACCACAGTGTCTGGTGACACATGTGGGCTATAAGGGGCGAAAGAGAGACCATGTTCAAGGGATGTGTGGACACAAAATACCCTGGGGAGCAATAGAATGATAGTCGTAGAGGAAATGAGTGGAAAAAAGAGATGCTTGCTAAGACACTAAGGTCTGTTGGGGTCAGAGGATGGAGTAAGTGAATGGAAAAGAACAAACCCTGCTCTCTAAATAGTAAATGTGGATTAAAGTGAAAATCAAATCATCTTCAGTATTTGGTTTAAACTCGCCTGGGGCATCTACTGGTTGTGGGTTTTTCTGCAAAGAACGGCACAATTTCATTCTGCACTTCCACAAATATTAAAAACATCTCTTTTTACAGATGACCATAACCTGTCATTATTTGCCTTTTCAACCCTATTAAGCAACCACAGACATTTTTGAATATTATCTTTCTATCTGCAGACGGACTGAGTAAGAAAGTGGCAGACGGGACGAGTCGGGGGAACGATGGAGAAAAGGCGAGGAAGCAGTAAAGAGAGAGGAAAGCTGGAAGGAGGAGTGGAAGGAAAGATCAAATCAGGTCAGATTATGGTTAACGGCACATTGAGGATCATGTTCAACAGCGGTCTTTGACTTTTACTGTCCCCCCCTTTTACACCCCTGTCACCAACGCAGGCAATGCAGCAAATGGGTTTGACATCTGTATTCCCACTTAGAGGATAGCGGAGCAGCAGAGAGGAGATGAGAGTAGAGGCGAAACAGAACAAAGGAGAGATTGGCAACGTAAAGCATAAAACAACAAAGCGAACAGGCAGGAGATCCGTTACAAAACAACCCCTTAATACAGCCAATGAGAATCCCACCTCTCCCCATCTGGTTGCAGGTGTGTGCGGAGTCAAGTTAATGTGCTGGCAAAATCATTACAACATTATACAGTTAAAGTCCTCTGCAGTGGAAACATCTTGACTGAATCATGACCAAAAAGGAAAGAAAAAAAATCCAAAGCAGCAATCAAATGACAACTGAGATCCTGTGGATTGAAAGTGACAGCAGTGGTTTGGCTAAATCTCACTCTGCCTCAGCCAGTCAAGCAAAGGGTTTGAAAAACCAACAAAAACCGAGGCTGAAGGAGGACTGACTCTTAAAGTGGGATTAGGCTCGAGATCGGTTTAACCCTCGATATAAAAGCATTAAAAAAAAGCTGTTAAAAGCATGAGAATGTGGTCAGAGCAGGAAGATTTTTGTAGAGACATGATGTTCAGTTATGTTAATTACAGCAGATACTGAAAACCAAAAGAGATTGGGTTTTTTTTTTATTAACTATCGAAGATAAAAACAAAAATTAAAAAAAAAAAAATGGTGGTATACTGCAAAATGAAAACATCAAGTCCATAATTTTACATGCTGGGATATCAATGATATACTGGAAATGCTTTGAGGTAAATTTTGTTATTAACTGGAAAATACGCTAACAGCTTGTCACTCTGTAAAACTGTCATGAAAACAGTCGGCCTGACGGTGGTAAACTAAGGCCTGAAACACTGAAAAGCCAACACATTTAACACATCAGATTATTTTAGATTTCTCTCAACTCGGAAATACGATAACCTGACAATGACTTCTGGATATCTGACTTCCTGTTGCACATGTAAGCACAGTGAACACAGGGGTCGCACGTGTTTCTACAGGACTTTTAATCATTAGTTATTATAAATCTCTGGCGCTCATCCACAGCGTATATTTTCCCTGTCTCTCTCCCCTCACCCCCAACTGGTCGTGGCACATGGCTTCCCCTCCCTGAGCCTGGTTCTGCCGCTTTCTTCCTGTTTAAAGGGAGTTTCTCCTTCCTGCTGTCACTAGATGTTTGCTCAAAGGCAGTCATGTGATTGTTGGGGTTTCTCTGTGTTGTTGTAGGGTCTTTAGCAGACAATACAAAACACCTTGAGGTGATTGTTGTTGTGATTTGGCACTATAAAAATAAAACTGAATTGAACTGTATTCATGCTGTGTGTATTATTGTTGCCAAACCGCTGTTTGTGTTTGGCAGCTTATGAAGACTTTAGTTCTTCATCCTGTTATAGTGCATTCCCACAGGGGGCACCTTCTTCAAGCAACACACACACACACACACACAAAACCCACCCATGAGCTACAAATTGTGTTCGGTCTGTATGTTTACCATTATCACTAACTTAGTTTGGTGTAATAGTGTGCTAACATCTGCAAATTTGCACTACACAGACAAAACAGCTGCACCAAATTTTGTGAAAAGACATCCAATAGTTGTTGAGACGTTTTACTCAAAGCCACAAACTTCTCGGTGGCGTGAAGAAAACTGGAAGATCACCAAAGTCATTAGGATCCAGCAGGTGATCCGACAGTTACTGAATAATTGTAGTCCGGTCCACACAGCTAAGATAGCACAAACACAATTCATGGGTTTTGGTTGCCTTTGCACTCTTCTGACAGCAATACACCATAATCTACGTCATGTCTTATGTTCCAGACATTTAAAATGATATTCTAGACGTCTCCCATTCTTACTCAATTGAGGAGGCCCTGCTGTTCATTATGACAGCCAGCTGCAGGTTCTTTTGTCGAGGGTGCAAGTTACTGAAGCTTTCCCTGGAGCTGTCTGCAGTGTGTGAGCATGCCTCCATAGGCAGAGGTAGAGACATACTATGCACACATGGGCTGCACTTGCAGACACCCCCCCACCAAAAAAAAGCACCTAATTGGAGACAGGAACATCAGCCTACCTTAAGTGTGCACATATGTCCGTTTATGTCAGCGTGTGTAAGAGACGTGAATGAAAAACAATGAAGACTTTTTAAAAATTCACTTTGAAGAAGAACCCTGCTCAGCCTGTCTGCCCAATGTCCCTTTGGTGTTACTGCAACACCATACCACAAAGCACAAAAGTGACACCGCAGTACACAAGACTAAAGAGCCCAATACCACACGTACAATCACAACCAGGAGGAGAGAAGGGCATCGTGTGGGTCTCCAGCATGAAGGATTTTTTTGTGAATTCAAACATATAAAATATCAGAATTAGCTGAAGAGGAGATCGAGGGACAAACGATGGCTGGGATGAGGGGAGAGGGAACAAGTGTGTCCTGGAGTAGAGTAGAGCTGAAAATCCATCAAGGGTTTGTTGGATCGTATCCAAAATCTACGTGTTTCCATCAAACGCACATATGGCAACATGGCTTTGCGTGTATGTGTATCTGTTTTTATTGGCACGTAAGCCCTGCCTTTGTGTACATATCCATATACCTGTGCATGTGGGCCCCTGCGTTGAAACATATTTGTTTGCTCTCTGGAGCCAGGTTCAATGTTCTCCTCGGGGGCCCTTTTGTTTCATGTCATGAGGATCCAAAAACAGTTTGGCTAACTCAATTCAGCTCCAACTTCAACATCAACCACAGCCGAGTCCAGTAATTGTGCCAGAGGCAGGATACTGGACTGAGGGGGCCAGGTCAGTGTGTGGGAGACTGAGTGAATGATGACTGATGGTTGGCTGACCCACATAACCCAACAGACAGAAAGACTGACAGATAGATGCATGGACAACTTCAGGACCAAATGCCAAGTCATCCGATCTGTTTTGTTAGGAAAGGCTCCCTTGACCCCCCTCAAGCAGCCTGATCAGATCCGTCGTGGAACCCTGACAGCCCTCCAAGTTCTTCCTCTCCTCCTCCTTCACCCCTCCACCCTATAGAGACAAACAACCCTTATCTTCATCCTTCTTCTTGCATGGATGTCTGCACAGTAAAGGTGGTAGATTCAGGCCAAAAGCTGAGAGGTGATTGGCTTCAAGTCTCCTTTACATGTCTTTTAGGTGTTTTGAACTGTGAGCTCCACTTCTAACTAAAATCTCAGCGCTAAGAAGAACTTATAGGGACCAGCTCCCTCCTGGTAAAACAAAACAAGTAATGTTTAAATTAGACCTGGCTTCCTTTAAACTCTTTACTCCATGAAAGTCTGTGGGAGTAACACTTGAAGCTCTTCTCTTCTCTGAGCAGTTTCTGTCACATTTCAGGCGTCCTTATAGAACAGAATGTCTGGGTGTGCATCAGACGTCATTAAGGGTGGTCTCTGTGTAGCTACCTTCGGAAACTATTCTAATGGTTGTCAAACCACAGCTTTGATACATACTAAGGTGACAAAACTCATTTATGTCACTTAGGGTACTGGGGAGGTTGTCAAATGTTGTCTTTATGGGGGAAAGAGTTCAGATATAGTTTTCAAATACAATTTTGTGATATCTATTATATTTATGCATTTTTCAGACATTCATCTGTCAGAAACTTTAAACATTTACAAACATGTTATAATTGTAGTTTCTTCTCCCCTAATTTAAACACTCCCCCCACCCAGAGCCATGGTGAGAGAGGTTTGCAGGGGTGCTGATGATAACACCGAGTGTTTTTAGTGGAGGTAGATTAAAAGGTGGAGGAGTGACCGAGCATCCTGTTTGCCCTTGTTTAGGTTTTGAAGCTTACTGAAGGAGAGATTGTGGGGCTCCACTGTTACTAAAAGGTGAAGAGGTTGCAAGGTTAGAGGCTAAGGATTATTACTGGACGCAAGATCCCGGATAAACTAAACCCCTAATGTGTGCAGGGGCCAGCAGCGAATTTCGATAACTGAACCTAAGACTGTGTTCAGTTTAATTTAGGTTATTAGATCCCCAAAGTCTGGCTTCTATTAATATTAAAAGATAAGATCTTGGTGTGGCGTGTGATCTGTGTGAAGAGCCTGTCAGCGGCACAGACTATTTACAGATATGGGCCCAGTTAAAATGACAGGAGGGACCGACGCAGGGCCAAAATAGAAGTGAGCTGGCAACAACAGCTGTCTTTGTGTCTCAATGTGCTAAATATACGTGACAATTATTCCAAGACAGCATACAATGACAGGTTTCACATTTCCCCGTTTTCTAACTTTCCTCCTCCGTTAAGTATAAACTCTTCTTTCTTTTTGTTTTTTTCAAAGAAATTCAACCTCTCTCTCCTGATGAATGGCACAATCCACAATGGCTCCACTCGGTGACACTAAATCAGGTTAAAAAAGATAACAAGCACAGATGTTTGTAAGATTTTTTTTTTCCTTTTTACTCTGTCCTAATCCTGTTAGACACAAATACACATAAATTCAGTGAAAAACCTGACATGTCCCGGTGGAGAGGCCTTATTTTGAAATGTTAGGCCTACTGTCATGTCTAGGCCATGACCCAGGGGAAAACATGAAAGGCAATCGGCCAGTTTGGAGAGGCCAGCATTAATGAAGTAGTCAAAGAGCAGGGGAGAAACAAGAGGAAAGACACAGCATTACATGCTAAAGGCTGACCCCACTTTACTGAGGTCCTGCAGAGAGGAGGGGGAAAGAGGCGAGAGGAGGCAGATGGGGAAGAGGCAGTAAAGTGAAGAACAGGAGGAGAGACACCACAAAGGAAACTCCCAACATGAGGATAATGTTTGAAAAATACAGATAATAGATGGAGTATTATGCTGAAATATTCCTGGGAGGGAACCGGGGAGCGAAAAAGATGAGGTGAAGTAGGAAAAACAAAGATGTTAGGAGGTGAAATAGTCAGACGTGGAGAAAATGGGGAGAAACGGGGCAGCGGGGAGGCTTGCATCTGTGCCCCATTCAGACTTTATCTGTTTGTATGGAGAGCACACAAACTTTGACACCCTCCTACCCCCAGCGTGTCCTGCAGCCAGTCACCCTCCCTCTGCGTTTTTCTGCACGTGGACTATTCCTCTCTCTCTCACACATACACACAAACAAGCATTCAGAGGTGCACTGAGGAAAAAACCTTGCACAGGAAAGACAAGCATCAGTGCACAATAGAGGAGGACACAGAGACAGACTGAATGAATGTTAACGCAGTTTAAAGGGTCGGGCAAGATGACGGGCTGTCCAGCTGATCTGCCACGTGAGAGACGCTCGTCAGGTCTGTCTGATTTGATCAAACCTGTTGCTCCGAATAAATAAATGAGAGCTCCATGGCGCCAGGAAATCTGTCTCCAAGAAACCAGCTTGTTAAAAAGAGTCAGTCACATTCCTGTTTCCGGAATGAGCCAGGTACACTAGTTGTTCAAAACTTGGGTCTGACAAAAGAAAAATAGAATAGCATTGGGGTTTTCTGGAAATTACAGTAGGTTGGCTCTTCACAGGAGAATGACAGCACCAAAAATGGTATTGTGTTTTTTTTCTATTCATACAACCTCAAGAGAAAGCAACCAGAAAAGGAAAATAGGGTGCTTGGCTGTGAGTGCATCTTAAGGCTTCCACCAGCAAGGTGAAACAGATTTGGATGAGTTAACAGGCAGACAAGGCCTCACTAACAAGCGACAGATCAGAGCTCGCTACGGCAGCCGACTAAACGCGATTTAGAAACTGAAAAATGTGTCAGAGGTGTGACTTTAGAGCACAGCAGCTGTACCTGCAGTCAGATGGTTTTCACTGGTTAGGCTTGTATTAGCTTTCATCAGAACCATTTTTAAAAATCTAATAAATTGCACTGTTCTTCTGTAAAAACACACACCCAGACAAAAACCCACAAGCTAGAAATCCTACCTCCCATCTCCAGCCTCATACCATAACATCTTAATTTTCCTCGCTCATTTGAACAACCGCAGTTTTCTCTCATCTGTGCCAGCTTTTTTTCTTTTTCCCCCTCCTCCCCCTTCTTAGACAATAACACCGCATGTCAAGCCAATTCTTCCAATTAAAAGTACACTAGAGATTCGCTTTTCGCTGGTGGTTTGGCTCCGACGCTCAGCGCGTTTTATGATGAGCGGCTTGAATTGGGTCAGATCTCCTTACTGGCTCATTGCGCGTTATAAACACGTCGCCCGTTTAAGATCCAGTTTGAGCGGTTATAGATGTGTATACATTCGCTTTTGGTTTAAAAACAGCCGATCTGCGCTCCGAGTGTAAAAGGAATCATATGTAGCTCCAGGCAGGGCAGGCAATGCTGCATGCCAAGAGAGTGTTGCAGTGACACCATATTTGCTAATTGGTAAAGGACAGAGAGCAATTTAAAGTGACAGAAAGACTTTGGTTTCATTTGTCTACTTCACATCTTAAATCCCATTCATGGGAATCACATTGCACACATTAGTCTCTGTGGCGCTTCCTCGGGCCGCTGTCTTGTTCTCCCCGTTCTCTCCACTCATCCCAGTCTTTGTCCTTGTTCCAGATCACACATCAGAACCACATGAAAGCGAGAAAACACTCAGAGTAAATAAACAGAACTAAAGTGGAGACTGCTCAGTCCCTAGTGTGAATCCCCGGCTTTAAGGAGTATCAGCAGCAAGCAAAAGAGTGACAGTGGGAAAAAAAAAAAAACTTGAGCATGCATCTGTGCTGTTTTGTGGTTCTATGTTTAAATGGGTTGCGAGCCTCTTCCTATTGATGTGCATTGATGCTGCAACCCTAGAAACAAAATACTGTGAGACAAAAATGAGCAAACAGGCTGATTGGGTCCTTTTTACATACATCCGATGCTCCGTCTGTGTAAACACTATGTGGGAAGAAGAGCGGCATTTGCGTGCTAAATACTGAGAGGGAAAAGTAGGAAAAGCAAGTAAGAGAAACAAAATTTGGATGCAGGCAGGGAGAAAATGAGAGGAAAGAGATGGTAGACCTGATAGATTGTCCACATGTTCAAGTCAGATATTCCATGTGTAACCCAAGCTGACTGGACATCTGTGATATACTCTCCTGGCTCCCAAAATGCACTCAGGACTCGTTTATGATTCCTGAGTGGAACAGCAAATATGCAGATAAGAAGTCCCTGCAGAGGCTGGCAATGGAGATGGGCTGTCGGGTGGTATGCAGAAATGTGGGGAACACACACGCAAGGTGAGCCCACACATATAGACACGCGCACAAAACAAGCATACGCTCGCACACAAGCTTGCTCAGTATGTAAAAAACAGATGGAACGCTGATAAAAAGTTTCAACATGTGCAATATATTGTGCTATTCCAAGTTTCTCCATTTCCTCCTTCCTCGCCCCCTCCCACCCCACCTCCACCTGTGCCTCCATCCGGAACAAGCAGTTAGAGAGTGAGCAGCAGCAGCAACAGCATTCTTGATACAAATCAAGTGTTTCGATTTAATAGCAACAAATCAAGTGTGTGTGTGTGTTTGTGTGCACATAAACACATGTTTGGCTCCAATTATCACATTGCTTCACCCTGAGGCCTGCTGGAAAAACATTCACCCAAAATCGGTGACCCCCACGTACAGACATACAGCTTGAACACGCACAGGCTTCTGCCCAAGCTTGGCCGGCGATCAGATCTATTTACGGGGTCATTTTTGGTACGTCGGGTTGGCGTACAACTGCGTGCGAAATCCTCAAATCAGTGAAGAGAAACCTCAGAGAGATAAATGACTCCATCGGCGGGACAGGCCATTTCACATAGAGTGATGCTAATCGTTTAACTGCAGCCACTGAGGCTTAGTCTTAAGCCCTGCATGTGTTACATATGGTTGTAAACATGAGAGCAGAATGACTGCGAGTTTTGCTTGGCTAACTTTTGCCATTATTTTTTTTTTCAACCAACCCTAAAAAATAAAACCCCAGCTCGTATTGTTCATCTTATTAGAAATGCAATCATTCAGTCAGCAGATTATAGCCTTTAACAGCTACTGCTCCTCTTCACCAGTAGCTATAATACAAGACAACCTTGGCCTGTACCTTCAGGGACTCCCCACTTTTCCCGTGAAAGTCCCCCTGCATCTCCTCATCGTCTGTTTACAGCATGTGTGATAACAAGCTCCATTCCCCCGCCTCACTTCTGGCTGAACTCTGGGTTAATGTATACACTGACTGACCCACTGTGGATGTACAGCAGCCTCAGACCAACCAGATCGTGAGCTAAATATAAACTCCTGAAATCATAAATATTGAGCAGAATGATGGGGGAGGGGCTGCACGTAGGAAACAGAGACATGGGGAGGGATGTGGGGAAATAAGAGACAGAAGGACATATTTGGAGAGGTCAAACGGAGAGAAAGAGCGAGAGCAGACCTGAGACAAGTAAATAAACCGCTGCTCAAAGTGGGGGTGTTAAGTTGTTGAGAGCTATACTGCACTCCCTGCTATGACAGAATAACATGCACCAGTGGTGCCGAGGGCCCGTTCAAAGGTTTCAAGCCCGGTTTTATGAGCTCAGCTCATTAAAGAGGTGCCGGGAGAGTGGCGAGTCCATCCAGGGGCTTTTACACTGAGCAGGAGCACGTTTGCCACAGCGAGACCATCTGGATCACCAGTGCTCTTCTTCACATCTCCAACAGCCATTCTGTGACTCCCAACGAGAGATATATCCTGACTGTTATTACCAGTCTGCGTCTGGAAGGATAAACAGTATCCTCTGCACCATCCCTGCATATCTGCTTGTCTGGGTTCATGTCCAGAGATGCTAACTGCCCAATAAATCCAGGTGTGTTTGCACGGGTGTCGTCCCGCAGCTGGGGTCAGCCTTGTTACATTCCTGACAGATTAACTGAGCTGTAAAAATGCAGAAGGGCTGATATGGGATACTCATTTCTGTCGATCTTTATTCTTTAATAGAGGATAAGAGTGACACTATCATTCCAATGAAAACACACTTCAAAAGACATCACCATGAGGTGTTTCGGATCTTTGTGAATACAGAGAAATAATTAACACAAATCAATTAAATTAATATAAAACAGGTTCATACTGTAGCACAGAAAGGGGCTGTTTTCATCATCACGGTGCTGTCAGCCAGCAGGAGCCCACATGGTGGTGTTAAAGAGTTTTTTTGCTCCCCCATTAAAAGGCTATTCACCTTGTCACCTGCCACTTGTGATAATTAAAGAAAACACGATAATAGTTTCCACATTTGGCACTGCGTGTCTGCTCTGCACCACTCTGCAAGTTCCTGCAACTGCTAATTGCAAAGCCATACTTGCTTGTCCTGAAAATATGGACTCCCTGAAGAAAATTTTATTTTTTTCCCATTACTGATTATTATGAAAGAAAATATGAGACAAAATGTCCCAAACACATCTTAAAATACCAGAATATCTAATATAGATAAACTAGAAATACTCAATAGCTATAATAAGTGCTGTTTTGCATTTAAAATAATCTTCTAAAGGCCATCTGCTGAGTTTCCAGCCAAAGAAACACCATGGATACTTCTGTGGTGATGCTCCTAAATCAATCCAGGGCTAAAGAAATGAATTACATCCCTGTGGTTTAACACAACATTTGATGCTTTTGATGCACGCTGGTCTGCTGCAAACAATGGCTGTTTTCAAATCATGCCCATCAGACAAAGCATTACTGTGTGAAAAGCAGTACATCAGATGTTCTTCAAAGTCTAGCTGTACTTTGATGCCATGTGCATTTGAAATGATTGATATTTTACTCTATATTCCCCACGGAATCGCTTGAGCTTTTCTTTTAAGTAGCACTTGATGTTAAAAGATGTTTAAGTAAAGCAATTTTAAAATAGCTTGTTGATTCAGTTCACAATGTACAATAAACCTCAAAAATGCAGAATTTTATTTTTAATTCAGTGTCCATCTGTGGTAAAAACAAACATCTAATTTATGTTTGTGTTGGGGTTGTGTTCAAAACTGATTCTTTTATTTAATACCCTCGCACCACTGCTGTGCCGCGCTTGAGAAACCGCTCTCAGCTCTCTTACTTGTCTAGAAAAACACATAAATATAAACATGTCTTTAAATAGCTGTTGCTCATTAGCCGGCTCCAGCTATTTATTGGGCTGACAACATTCAAAACAGGTGATATTCCCCCTACTAGCCAAGAGGTGACGATGCTTAAATATGTACACATGGATGCAAAGTTCTTTAAATAAGCCAGAATCTGTGCTTCCTCCTTTAACTGCTTCACATCATTTCCTGCTTTTAATGGCCTCGGTCAATTCTGACAGATAATATGATAACATGCCAGCAGATAATTGCATCCAGAAACCTTTATTGTGAATTGTGACTACGATCCCAGGGCGGATCGCTGCGTTCAGACAGTTCTTCGTTCTCCTGGGGTCCGCGTGGGCCTTGCCGCCTGGCCGGCCTGTGTCCAGCCAGGAAGAATGTTGGCCCCGCTGTTAAACGTTGTGGTTTCACAAAGCTAACTTTAATAAAAAGAGCTGCTGAGAGACAGAGAGGGGAGACGTGTGGACGTTTTCTCTGTGGTTATGTAGTGCAAGTGTGTGTTTGCGTGTGTGTGTGTGTGTGTGTGCTAATCAATGGTCAGGAGGGCTGATACATGGATAAAAATGTCCACACCTGGAGTGGATTCCACCAGCTGTGCTTCAGTTCATCCTCAGTCTGACTTTAATGCAAATGCTTTGGTGAACATGAACACATGAACATCTCATATAGAGACGAGTTGTCTCTTCACTTCACTGACACCATCCTGGTTTAGCCACATAACAGATGAAGCACTGGCACTCACCCTGGCTTACCAAGATCGCTGTAACAAGATCATAACAGACCAAAAGTTATGTAAAGAAGACGTAAACTGAGAGTTCTCAAACTGTACTTTTGTAAAACACACACATTCAACTGTGGGAATAATACATTTACCTCATGACTTCCTTCTTGCATTGCTGATTGGAGTCGGCCACACAGCACCAGACTTCACACAGCTTCCCTTTAAAGAAGGTTTCCTACAAGTTTTTCACATGTGCAAAAGTCCTCCCTGTAACCCGTTACAATGTATAAATTCAGCAATTTCCCCTTGTAACTTTTAACGGTGCAGCCCATTTCACTAAATTACTTGTTTGACAGTGGCTACCAGTTAAAGGGCTTTGATCTAGAAACACCTCTTGAACTCAATCGCTGCACTCAGCGCATGACTTCAGCAATGCAGACGTAGCCATCGCCAAAGTAAATATCTCCAGCTATCTAAGAAGCAGCATTCCCCTTTCCTCCTACAAATAAACTGAGAACACTTAAGCCTTCCAAGATCATCTTCCAAATAAGAAAAAATTAAGATACATCACTTATTTTTATTCCTCCTCTTAACGACACGTCAGCCGAAGCAAAAAAGTAACTTGAGGACGAAATGCTGTGGAGCTGCTGTCCATATGAAAATGATGTCTGTAGTCTTTTGGGATGTAGTCCTAAATGCAAAGCAGGCTGTCGGACAGCACAGGAGGGAAGAGGGAAACATTCTACTTCCTTTCAAATAAAAGACCACCACACAGTGGTGTCTTACTGAAATATTCTTTTCAAATAATTACATTCAATAAATAGCTTACTGTAAATCGATTTAGCTCGTATGTTCACCTCATGAAGAAGTACAGTGTGCGAAGTAAAACGGGTGCAAAGAGAAAAAAATAGGTCAGCTGGATGTAGAACATATTTTTATTCTGCACTACAACTTTGCCTGGATCAGAAGAAGATTTATGCTGGAAAAAAGACGCTGCGGTCCAACTGATATCTGCAAGTATGAGTATGCTTGCACAGACACTTTACTCCGTGTGCCAGCAGGACAGAGATGATTTTGTCTCCTGAAAATTGTCAATTTTACCCCTCTCCCCTGTGGCATCAGGTTATTACTTGTTGCCACAGGGGAGAGGATATTGATGCCATATGATACCTAAAGCAATGTATTCAGTCACCTCAAGACATAATAAACCGTGTACCTGCAGACATCAAAATAAACACAAGTACTAGAAATACACGGGTGCAAGTACAAACATGAAGTCAAAGGACTCACAATCGTGCACAAAGAGCTGGTTATGTGCTCCGGTCCAGCATTTCAATGCCGTCCCAGCCCAAAGCTACAGTGTAACAAATCTAAAACATGGCGTACAAAAACAAAATTTCCTGCTGTTATTGTTTTAAAGTGGTAATAAATTAAACTTATATGTGTTCTTCTTTGGCAATACATTGCATAGGTAGCAGCAAGCTTCCTGTCTGATTTATTATGGCTTTTAAACAAAATGCAGCCTGAAGGGAGGGGTGATTGCTGGCCCCGCTTTGGGTCTCCATCTCCCAAAAGACTTTTCTCCATCCCCGCCTCCAGGTGGTAGAGCACGATGCTGGGCAATGAGTGCATTCAGCTGCCCTTAAGTGAGAGTGAGAGGCCGATCCCATGCCGGGATGTTTAACGCCAACAGACTGCTGGAGGGTTTCACATAAGAAGTAGTGCATTTCTCAAGCGATTAAACATCACCCTGCTGCAGAAGGCGTCAAGAGTATATACATGTAGGACTTCTGTTGGTATCGGCACATGTTAAATACATCAACGTGAGAATGCTATGCACAAACACTCGAATATAGGGGGCCCAGTGCTCCCATTTAGTGTGCTAATGACCTCTTCTTATCTCATGGAATCTAATCTGACTGCACAACCAGGGGTTTGACCTCGTGGTATCACATACAAGAACACCACAGACTCTCACAGATGCATTAGGCACACTGAAGGCGCTCAGTCCTCACGTATAGCAGAAAACAAGCATAGCACACATAAAACAACATAATTTTAACACCCATTCATTCAGCAGAGCCATCGCTGGTTGCTGACTCAGGTTTATTTATAGTCATTTTCAGGCTGGTACTCGCCAAAGTGCTGGCAGACTTTGTGCCCCCTACTAAGTATCAGACCTGTTAAACAGCTTTTAAGCGCAATTTGCTTAGATGACAATACACTCCCTCCTCGCGGGACACATGCTGTCCCCACATGATTCGAATTAGTCGGGGCACCTTTGAGGTGTTGTGCTCATGTGTAAGTAATGAACGCCTGTGTACGCGAATGTTTGTGTACGTCTGTGTGCATGTGCTGCTTGAGTGTGCGTTGAGGGTGTAGGCGGGTGTTAATTGCAAACACCTGAAGCTCGTAAGCAGAGCTGCATTTAGTGACAGTTTGACTTAACAACGGCTGGCCGTGCTGTATCTGTGAGTACACAGAGGAGACCCAGTGCTGCTGCCTTTAGGAGGACGCTGGAGGTAAATGTCCCTGAAGTGAAAGCCTGAGGGACATTACCATTTACAGTTAGTGGGTCTGCTGGCCTTCACAATACTTTACTACTTTTTTTTTTCCATTAGAGGAACATCTTTCAACTAAAAAGTGTCAACCAAGAGTTCTGCATCATTCTTTCCAACGCTGCTGCAGAGCTGCTGCCCCCTGTTGGGCTCCTGGCCTCATGCTTAGTGAAAGGTGAGCACCCTGATGTGGAGGGCATGGGCACGGACTTAATGGCAGAAATGCCACTCATGCAGTGTGGTAGTTTGTGTCTCACACGCATACAAGCAGAAATACCTTGGCCTGTGATCCTGTTGGTAAGAGAATCAAATTTCAAGCGGTGAGAGTTGGTACCAAAGGGGAGAAGATGGTCTTATCTTACAGTGTCGCGTTGAGAGAGAGAGGAGCCCCCCCGCCCTTCCCGTCGGCCCCTCAAAGGCTCTGAGACGAACTCAGACTTGCACGACACACGCAGCATAGGACCACGTGTGACCACGACATGAAGCCCAAACCCTCGTCCAAGGACGCAAACAAATACGCGATACTTTTCATAAAAACGTGCAAAAAGAAGAAGAATATAAAGCATTTATGTTCTGGAAATCCCTCCTTAGAAATAAACACATTTTTATAGAGAAATGTTAACAAGTCTGTGTTGAGCAATCAAATCGCTGAGACGTGGAAAAAAATAGATGTCCACAAGCATTCTATTGCATCAAAGCTGCAATAAACAAAATAGCCTTTTGTTTCGACAAAAACAAACCACCACATCTAGAGAGGACTTTAAATAGACTCCTGAAGAGCTGTTATGGATCGTATCAGTGCCAAAACCACTCGATTACGCAGCGGTTTACGAGATTTATAGGAAAATGAGGGGCAACGTGTGACACAATAATAAGATCTAATGGAGTAAAAACATCTCCTCTGCATTTCTGTGTGTGCTGCATATCTCTTATTTAAAAGTGCTTGGAGTGGAACTGCATTCAATAAATTTATAAATAATAAACCTAAAACCTAAATAAGCAGTATTAGTATCTCCTCTAACCCAGCAGACAGCACCAACAAGCTTTTCTCAGCAGAGCACGCTTTTGGATGGAAAGCACAAAGTGTTGAAAGCGGGCCAGAAATTCCACTTGTGAATGCTTTCACCTGTTCTTATTGTTGCACAGCTATTCACACCCAGAAACACTGAGAAAGAAAAGAACAACAACAACAAAAAGAAGAACCATGCAAGGCAGTTTCCCAAATCTGCAATAAGCACCTTGAAAACTCTACTTCTGGCTTTACCTCTTTACACAAGAAAGCAAGAAAAGAAAGTGTGTCCAAGCAGGAACTGTGGCCAGATTCCACTTGAGTTTAAAAAAAAAAGAAAAACAAAAAAACAAAACTGGAATGTCATGAATGCCAACTTCAACACACTCACACATCCTGTTGCTGCTAGCCAAAAGATTTCTGTCAATAAAGAACAGTTTCCCCTTTAAAAGCTCAGCCCAAATGCTCCGTGTAAACCAGCACTGAGCAGCAGCGTACTCCAGCTGATGTTTATGCATCACTCTTGGCACGCAAGTTGCGCCAAACTGCAGTGTAATTAGAAATCAAAGAAATACCTTATATCTTTCTTTAATTCAGAGGGATACTGGGGGAGTGTGTGTGTGTGTGTGTGTGTGTGTGTGTGTGTGTGTGTGTGTGTGTATCATGATGTGGATCACACCCTGTTCCCCACACCAGGAACTATCACTGGCCCTGTAATGAACACCACACGCCAAACGTGGCCAATCTTGGCACAGGACTGCTCCATCTATTAAAGTGGCATAAGGCCGAAAGGCTCAGGGATGGACATCCCAGTCCCACTGATCTGTCCCACTGATCTGCTGAGTGTTGAGCTCTGCGGGCCCTACCCCAGGCTTTAGGGGGCTGTAACCCTCCACATGCGCACACACATACACATACACACAGACATAGAGTCCGAGGGGGGCTGCCAAAAGCTTTTGCGAGCTCAGTCGTTAACGTTTACCTGAGAGTGGAGGGTTTTAGTGTTTTGCTTATGTGTTTTGGTAGGTGGCATTTAAGGTACAGACACACAGGTACCTGGAGGACAGGAGCACTCTTGGCCAACATCCCTCGCTGGCCGCACTTTTGGCGTCAGAGCCACCACTTTCTGCAAAGAAAGAGCAAATTCCAGTACGTTATAAATATGCACGAATGCACTCAGTTGCAAAATAGTATCGTTACACTAACTCTAACAGTTCCTTGAGAATGAGATTTCAGTTTAATTTAAATGGGAATAAATTGGGATTAAGAGAAGAAAATAATGTTATCAAGATATCTAAGTAACAGTTGTGAGATCATGATCTTTCTGCTATTATATGCAGCTCCAAATGAGAAGAGTTTGCTTAATTTCTTTTCCATGTGATAACATTTTAGTTTGGTGTCTATCATCAACGGTTGTGTCACCCCATAAAGCGCCGCAACCGCAAACTAATTGGCCAGCTGCATTTTGCCTTTCAATTCCTAACACTGTGCATTAACTGATTTTGGGGTGGTGGTGGGGAGGCAATTAGGGTACAACTGCCAACGATTGCCAAGTCTGCCTGCGCACACTACACATGTTCTGCGTTATTGCGCAAAGTTTGGGCACGGGGAGCAGACATCCACACGCATAGCACATGTATTTATCAACGACAATCACTGCGTATCCACAACAGACATGTACCTCTTCCACGAGCTTTCCTATTGGGGTGCTCAACTCTGACAGTAGGGTCCCATCCTCGTTTACGAACGCCCTTTTCGGGTGTTGGAAGATAGACGCCTTGTCCAACTCCATCTGCAGTCGGTTCTCCAGCTGATAGGTCTTCAAGCTCATCAGAAGACACACGGTGATGGAGCTCATCGACATCAGCAAGCACAGAGCGATGGGGAAACCTGGCACCCATCGCTGGCTCCGGGACTTGGGGGTACACTGGCACACCGGCTTACTTTCTCCGATAGAGTCGCCGACCGTATCCATGGTGCGATCCTACTTCTAAATCCTCTTGCTGAACAGAAATGGCCAAAATACTTTGTTGTATTTGGCGTTGTGAAAATATAAACCGTATTCAGGCTCCTAGTTCGAACTTAACGCACTCACTTACACTCCGCCACAGCGCAGTGCGCTCGGGGTTCAAAGCGCTGACTGAAATTAGTCCTGGAATAAGAGGCAGCAGCGGCGCGCACCGGGTTTGCACCAGATGGGAGTAATCTGGATGCCGCAGAAGACGCGCCTGCAGACTTCCAGGACGTTTTCTGTTGAGTATCCTACATGCACGTGCAAGTGCAACTGCCCAACTAAAAGTTGCACATTCAACTAGTCGAGATGCGCCCGCCCTGAAGACCACGTGGGAGGCTTTAGATTGACAGCTGTAAATGAAACAGATTTGGCCGAAATAATTTAGATCAGTCAGGAAAATCCGGGTTGGTTCCTGTGATTTAAATAAAAATGAATATATTATAGTAGTAAACTCTTCCAAGCCAATGCAGTCCATTTTATTTAAATGAGAGCAGCAGCAGAGGATGTTCAGGAGATATGTGGGCGCTGAAGGCTTGTTTTTGTCCATCTCTAATACAAAACAGGATCATTTACAAAGGAGAAAAAGAACCTGCACAGTCTTTAGTGCCGAACCAGTTACTGTCCTTTAATCTTAGAGGACAAAATCATTGCTTTAAAAAGGCTTTTTAAATAGTTTGAGATGCAAGTTGATCCTGTAAGTCTGACAGTGATCAGGGTTAGGTCACACAGACAGGCTGAAATAGTCGAACAATCTTCACTTAATATTCCCCCCTTTTATTAGTAGGACATCGCGCTAAGATGGACACGAGGCTCTAGTTCAGCTCAAGCTGCTACAACGAGCTCTAGTAATAATGGCCTCAGACTGTTTACATTTTTCATTATTTTAGCTGTTTGGCGCCATCATGAGGACATTGGCAACTACTGCAACCCATGTACAAATTCAAACTCAATAGTTTGTGATCTGTTTATTGAAAATGTATTTCACAAAAATTTACATAACCATTCAGTGGGAAAAAAACGAAACAAAAACTACAAAACAAAAAAACAAGCTTAGTACTATGTACAAGGATTTTCTGCCCCAATAGTTGTGTGTTTTATTTTATTTTTTTAAACATCAACCCTAAATAAATTACTCAAGACACTTAATGATTAAGAGATTCTCAATCTGTTCATTCACCAATGACCTATATCCCATTGCAAAGAGAGAACACTGACAAATCTGGACTTCAAAAAAAAAAAAAAAAGTTCTTCCCGTACATGTTCAGAAAATACAATTTAAATTACATGAGCAAATAAATAGATATCAACTATGGTGGGTTCATTACATCACAAATGTCATCTATATGAATATAATTGGTTAACAAATGAGACGAAACAGTTTTCAGGGCAGGACACAGTGTAGCGGGGCAGTGGACTGATACAGTCAGTTTATCTACACCTCTCCCAGAGAGGCAGGAAGTGGAGACTGGCCTGAGACAGCCAGACTAACTGAGGTCACATGCCAGATGTCTACAGGTTCAGGAGCTGTCTTTTTTGCTGCTGTTGCTATTATTACTGCTACTGCGCCTGCTTCTGCCCCTGCTCTTGTGGTAGCATGCGAAGAAGGGGTGTCGGAGGGCTTGCTCAAGACTGAGGCGCTTAGCTGGGTCATACTCCATCATCTTCTCTATCAGGTCAAAAAGCTGCTGGTGGTCTTCGCGCTTTGACATCATGTAATGCTGATGACATAAAAAAACAAAAACAATGACAACTGTTAATCAGTTTCTATGGGTTTGTTACTAAAGCCATTGTTTATTGCTTTACAACAACCAATATTTTCCAAGTTAAAGAGCACAATCGGGATAATTTGACAGAACTGAGAAAGTTGATTTTAACATTTTTCGATAAAAACACGTCTCCACCTCTGACTTACGGTCTTCTCCATCAGTTCTTACCTTGAGGGGTTTGCAGTGTTTCTTGACATATCTCCCAGCAGAGCTATGTACATCCCAATCCAGCTTGTTCCTGTGAACATATCGCCGTTTTCTGCAGAACATTTGTTTTTAAAGTCAATTCATTCCACATTGTCAATTCTGTATATAAACATGCATAATCAAAATTTATATAATTTCTAGTTCTAAGTAAGTAATTTTAACAAACAGCTTTTTCAATCAACCCTTACTTTGTTTTCTCCAGGAGGTTTGTAGGAATGGGGCCCAGGACTCGCTCCATCATAGCAAGATGCTCTTTGCTGTCATGTGTCTGAATGAGGAAACAATATGACCCGAATTAGTTCAATGGCATGCCAAATAGCAGGATTGTGTATCTGCCATGTACTGTTACCTACCTGGAAAAGAGTATTTCCTAGATAATACTCAATGAGTATGCAGCCTACACTCCAGACATCGCAGGAATGATCCCACCCTAGATCTGAAGGACACCATGTAAAATCGTTTAGTCACCACCCCAGGGGTTGTCTCAAGCTTCAGCACGGTGCTTTAAAAACAGCTACTTACCTAAAATAACTTCAGGAGCACGGTAGTGACGTGTTGACACCACAGAGGTATGATGCTCGTGGTCATATGTGGCGTTACCAAAGTCAACAATTTTCACATCTGGATTCCTCAACGTTCGTTCATCTCTTTTCTGAGAACAAAATACAACCGTAAAGCTCCCACATACAATATTTCACCTTTTACCAGTACTTGATATCAACAAAACCTTACCATTTCACGATTGTACTCCATATCATATTCTGACTCTATGAAGAGAATATTCTCAGGCTTCAAGTCTGTGTGCGTCAGCTTGTTCTTATGCAGAACTGAAAGACAAGATCACATTTTAAAAAACAAATCAATTTTAACCCCGATTTTTTATGTTAACTTGCTGAGCTTTCTGCACACAAACAGAGCAAGTATTCATTACTTACATTGCACAGCTCGAATAATCTGGTAGGCCATGTGTCTGATGTGGTCAATGGGGAAAGGCTGGAAGTTGTTTTCCTTGAGGAAATCGTATGTGCTGAGCCCAAGCAGCTCAAAAGCAATACAAATGTGACCGTTAAAGTCAAACCAGTCCAGCATATGAACACAAGCACTTAATGGGAAAGAAAGGAAGAGAAGATGTTAATATACACAGCATGTAGAGCTATATAAATCTTAGTATGTTGTCATCGCTGTGTGATAATAACTTACTATCGCCTATCAGTGTCGAGGGAATTCAGCTGTTTAAGGACCTCTACCTCAGACAGAGCTGCCTCTCGGTAGCGGTCTATATTTTTAATGATCTTCAGAGCCACTCGAGCCCCATCACTGAAACAAAAGGAAATACAAGACTTTATATTTAAACCTAAAAGCATACAGCAGTAAATGACCACATTACATTAACAGGAACATTGTTCCTTTTCTTTCCTGATAGTACTTACTTTGAATGATCAATGCACTCAGCGACTCTCCCAAAGGCTCCCTCTCCTAGAGTACACACAATCTCATCTACAGAAAATAAAGAGTAGAAGTTAGACACTTAGCAATGACAGTAGAAAACTGACCTTTTGCTGGTTCACTGCCTGATGTTATATTGCTCTGTTTAGCTACACTACAGTAAAAGTCTTCTTAAGACTGGCAATAAACTCAGCAGTAAATGTAACACTGACAATCAATGTCTAAACCAAAAATGTAAGTCTACTGGACGAAATATTTCAGCCTCTAAATTAATGTTTGGAAATAAAAACCAGACAACAAGAGAGTGAAAGAGACAAAGTGTGAACAACAGTAGAAAGAAAAGGTATATAATTCTATACATCTCGCTCTTAGCATGTCTCCACTGTGATAGATGAGGTGACCCTCGTCATCATCCTCAAAACTCCTGGATCTTTTCCTGCGGTGATGGCTCCTCCTCTGCACCGGAACCGCCGCAATCCGCCATCACACCAATAACCCATCAGCCAGCCAGCACCAGGCCACCACAATGCGACATCGCCATTCATTCAACCGGACCAAGGGGGGAAGTTGTAGGGGTGGATAGATTCAGCCCGTTCAGTAACACCATCAGGCGAATGGACGGAAGGACGGAGCAGCCAAATTCAAATTCAGCCCCGTCAGAGAAATTGGGCGGCAGCCACCACATAGTGTGTGTTACAGAAGAAAAACATGGCAACAAGATTTACAGATGAGAGACTTTCTCAAAGTAGTACAGAAAAAAAACTAAACTTGATTACAGTCTTTCTACATGTAGCTCTTTTTAACTCTTCGGATACAGCTTTACCATTTACCATCACGTCAAATGACTGCCCACTATGATCACAGCAACAAATAATGAGTCCACTTTTCTCTTGCAAAACTACACTCACAATCCATTACTATCCGAGTCCCCCCCCCCCCCCATACGTTTCATTACTGGAAATCATGCTTAATAGTAAGGAGTAGGACACACGCACAGATACAGAAAGACAAAGAAATGGGTGTTAAGCATTGGCTAAACACCAGTGGTAATGATCCTTTCATCTTGGTGGTATAGATAGGAAGGGGCGGGGGTAGAGAGGAGAAGGAGGTTCCCGTACCGAAGAGGACATGTGGCGAGAGTGGCTCCGCCGGCGCCTTCTATCGCGGTGCCTACGGCTACGGCTGCTTCGCCTGCTGCGATTGCTACGTGCAGAGGACTTGCTGTAGTGGTGCCAATCGCGGTCTCTCTCCTTGCAGTTGCTTTCATGGCTGTCCTCGTCACAGGCCATGTCCCAGCTATGGTCCCTTTCTCGAGAGTCCAGTCTCTGGTTCAGATTACGGGTCTCTAGGTAGTGCCTGCAGTTAAACAAACGAGAACACAAACAGATGAAAAGCACGCATAAGGGCTCAGGTAAGAACAGTCCAGCTCCTTGTTTGTGATCAAGCTCTAAACTGAAGACTGGATGTGAGAGTGCTAATGATACGCTTATCGCCTGACACTCTATCCAGGAGCCTTTTATGTAACATTTGGAATTAGCAACCTACTGGTTTACAGCCACCAAACACCTCACATCCTGTTCAATAAGGGGTTCAACTAAAGAAAACAAATTTATTTATAGATTCAACAGAAATACCCCATTTGCAAGTTGGCAAAGCAACATATAACACCACACTTCTGGGCATTTTTTTAACATTTATACAGCTTTTCATTGGCAGCCCAAGGCATGTCCTCTTAATAAAGCATTCACCTTGACAGAGAGCCACATTGGCAGAGTTCAAGTGCAAAACATTGATAGTTGATGGTGCGAAATATAATCTGCGATTCCACACCTGTGCATCTTGGAAGCTGGTAGTCAACACCTTCATGGTACCATTTGAGCCAATAGAAAATTGAGTGTTAGGAAAATTCCATTTATTCCTTGCATAATTGTTTACTTGCATATGCACTACCTTACTCGCCATTTCCTCAATAAGGCTGAAAGTTTCCAGTAACTTGGCGCAAACTCCCACCTAGCATGTGATTTTAGCACCTAAGTATCTAAAAAAGACCAAGAAACCTTTAGAGCCTTAGCACCCTGGTGGTGTCAAGTGTCTTCCAAATGAAGTCTGCCTCTCTACAGAATTAAAATTAGAGTAGATCTGGAAAACATCTAATGTAACCTTATGAATCCTCAAGCATACTCACAAAAAGCTGGGAACAGCAAAACAAGTCTCCAACCCACTTTACTTTGAGTTTTTTGTTATTGAAAGGAAAAAAAAAAAAGAAAAAAAAAGAAAAGAATACTGACAGTTTAACGTGCACATTTAGAGTGTCACACACTGTCCATGAAGGTTGAAACGCAGTAAACATGACCTTGGTGGACATAACCTTGGTGAACACATTAAAGGTTTACATAAGTGCTCATTATCCATTTGTATTATGGAGTATGCCTGTACAAGACAAAGGACCCAGTGTGTTCCAACAAGCTGAACAAGCAGGGCAAAGTAAATAAACCTGTCTGTAACAAGTCACCTTCAAGTACTCCACCCACAGTCAACACCAACTCCCATGCTCATCAAAACAAGAGCTTACAGGGCTTCTAACGCAATATGCCAAACCATTACTTCCAGCTCTAGATTGAAGCAGACACCATTGCAGGCTTTCATTCAAATTGGCTCAAGTTTGATTAACGTAAGCTGTAAAAAAAATAAAATGAAAAAAATCCTGTGTACAATACATTCAGTATGCATGCAGCTCAGCACCTACTCCTCTCTACCAGCAATTACAGAGACAGTGAAGACTTACAGCATTACAAAAATATATTTGTCCGTTATGAAAAAAATAAACCAATATAGATTAATACCAATTTATGGGCCTTTAGGGGTTTCTACACATAAGCACGATTTGTCCACATACTGCCAAGAAGTCCTGTTATTTAGAGCCATTTGATAAAAGAGTGAATTTATATATCATATTGGTGGAAGGAGAAAACCTCTGATGGACACCCTTTTATTTGGAAATGCAGGAAAAACCTTTAATGGTTTGTAAATATACTGCATCAGCCACATTGAGCAGGCCATTATTGGTTACTTGCCCCATATCGTGTTTTTGTGCTTCTCTAAGCGGCACAAATTGACTCATTAAGTACTGGTTGAAGGTACATTCATTTTTATTTTTTAAATTACAGTTTATTTGCACAGTTAACAGTTTTTCCCCAGTGTAACACTGTAACAACTAGCATTTTTTGTGCCAAGGTATGTACTGGTATTTTTGGCATTCCTGCTGATCGAGCTTCAAGGTTCAGGAGCTGTATATTTGGTTCTATGTTCAATTTGTTTTTTAAAGACCACTGAATGTTTTAAAGATATCAAAAATTTGCTATCAACTGTTGCAATCATGCAATGCCAGATTATACAAACAGCCTTTCCACAAAACATAACTTCTGCCACTAGAGGTCTCTCAAAACAATAACATCCAGTCTGATGACCTTCTGCAGGGGATTATTTTGTCTTTACAAGTCTTTCCAACATGAACTTTGTTCACAAGTGAAGTAATGTATTACGGGTTTTACTCATATTGGGTGTCTGACCCAACTAAACCTATCATACCAAACATTAGCTACACCTTTTGTTGCTAATATTTGACACAATTGACAGGTAAACCAATTTAAATGCAGTTATGCAGAATAACAGTATCAGTTTCACTGGGTTTAATGATTGTTTGAAATATGTGGGATACTAGTAAATGAAAAAAAAAAAAACACTATTGGACCTCCAAGACATGTTATAGTCAAACAGTTCCACATTAAGCTGACATAAACCCTAAACACAAGCTCAGAATTTGAATAGGTATCCTATAAATGCTGACAGATATTTACCCCTCGTAGGTCTTGTGGTGTCGGTGAGTTCTTCGAGATTTGTTTTCTCTTTCGCTGCTGTGTGAATCTTGCCTCTTTCGCTTACGACACTCCATCCTCTCTTCCCAGCTGTACTCATCGAGCCAGATGCCAGGGGAGCGCATTCGCTTTGAGTGGCGCATCTGGAAGACATGATGGGTAGATAATTTTAAAGAAGGAAAACAAAACATGTCAATTGGGTAGAACTAAATTCTACTGAAACTTCAGAAAGTGTTAAATCTTTATCATCTAGTGAACTGCATCCTACTAGACCATGGTCACATGACCTCAGCTACAGGATAAACAGCTTCCTAGAAAGAGCCCTTATCCTACTGGCAGAGATCCAATACCCTGCCTGCATCACACGTGAATGAAGAAATTTAAATTGTAGCTGAAATGCAAGCACTAATGACTAAGCAAATAATGCTGAAATCATTAACATAGATTTAACACTTTAGAACCTTAATAGGAATTTCATTTATAGAAAATTATTTGAATATGTTCTGAATTCAGCTTACAGTTATTAAACTTTTTTGTTCTGCTCATGTAACACCCTACCCACAACAACAGCCACATTAGCAATCTGATCATAGGACACGAGGCTTTGTTACTATTATAGCCACATTTTACGCAAGCTGTTCGGGGTAAAAGACAAAACAGGTAAATGGACAATAAGAAAACTAAATTTAGCCTAGTTTAAGATATCAAATATTTCATAATATGTTATGTTTGCTAGGTAAAGACGCATTAATACAACTGCAAAGCCCCAACAAACAAGTTATGAGGCCTAACGTGGACGTATGGTCGACGTTTTGACCCGGTAACCGCAAAGGGCCTTTAAGGGCTCCATGTTGTCCATCTACCACCTGCGCTTCTCCGCTTGTATTTGCACAAACTGTAAGAACTTTCAGTCAAACACAATCTGAAACTTTTGCTTATTGCTTGTGTAAAACTGCTTAGCAGTGTAGGGATAAAGCACACGGTAGCTGTTAGCTGCAGTTAGCTTGTTATGCACACGTCGAGTACTTAAACCACCGCGAATGGTACTTTAGCAGGCTAATTTCATTGAAACAAACATTACATGATTATCTGATAGTACTTAAGAATGACTAACATTTTAGAAAGCAGCGCATCATATTCTGTTCAGCCAGTTATAACATTTCCGAGGAGGTGGAAGGTAATAATCAGACACGCAACTACCATGTTAGCAAGGCGTCGACTCTTGAAGCTCATGAGCAAACGCCAGCAGTAAAGATGCCCAATGACTGAAAAAACCGGACCAAATTAGTAATTTTCAGAGACAGGGGAATTCGTCTTACCTTTATTTCACAGTTACAAGTTAGAAAGCCGATACTTTTGCGGCTGTGTGGAAATATACGAACAAAGAAAGCGGAAAAACGGACCGTCCAGCCGTCTTCAAAAATGGCGACCTTCCGTAGAATCCGATGGAACTTTCTAAAACACATTCCATGACGCAATGCACAATAACGACGCCTATCGCAATGCCTTCTGGGACTTGTTGTTCTACGCTGAGTCTTTCAGACGACCCTCAGACTTTATCCTATTTTATTTTATCTTATGTTTAAGTAAGATGTTTAAGTATATGGACTCTATTGTGCCTGCGCCTTATGATGGCATTTACTTACCTACTTTATACATATTTCTTTTCTCTTACAGATTTGACTTATCTCTACAACTAAGCTGACCACTCATTATGTTTGTGTTTTTTTTTCTTGGTTTGTGTGTTTTGTTTTTTCTGTGTCTGTGTGGGGGTGTGGGCTCTGAAACTCTCCACATCTCTCTTGTACACTCAGGAACTGTTATCTTGTACTCCAGGGTTCACTATTCGTATTGTTAGATTGGACCCTTTCTTTTTTCTTTTTGTACACCCACTGGTACTAATATAATTATGAGGTGGGAGTGTATGTTTCATATTATTTTATGTTCTTCAAAAAGAAAAAGGCATATTGTTCAATTTGTCTTTTGTAAAAATGGATGCAGAAACTTTAATAAAAATATCTGAGGAAAAAAGAAAGCGGAAAAACGGACCGTCCAGCCGTCTTCAAAAATGGCGACCTTCCGTAGAATCCGATGGAACTTTCTAAAACACATTCCATGACGCAATGCACAATAACGACGCCTATCGCAATGTCTTCTGGGACTTGTTGTTCTACGCTGAGTCTTTCAGACGGCCCACAACGAATTAGTTTTCCTGCCATGATGAATAGATCCTCTTCGCTCCTCTCCGCACTCTGAGTGGAAATGAGCAGTATTACTGTTGTGTGTGTTATGGGAAAATACTTTCCCCATATGACAGGAATATTCTGGGACAGGGTTCTGGGACAAAAACATCCGAGTGAAAACACTGAACGTGATCGTTTATATGTTGAAATCCAAGCTCATTGTTTTGTCCTAGGCTCAACCCTGCCTGGCAGGTTGCGTTCAGGGCACAAATACTCACATCGGCGCTTTGAATTGTGGGTAAGACATGTCTGCGCCCTGTCTTGTTTCCTGAAAGCACCTTGCTTACAGTGAACATCTGAATTATCCAAAGGTTTTCTGGCTGCAAACCGGCTTGATTCCAACACGCTGTGAACATGTCGGAAAATCCTCAGAAGAAGAGCACCTCTGGAAATGGGCTGACAAAAGCGGTGATTGCTGAAATGCTGTTGCAGAACTTCGAGAGGTTGCCTGACATTGATCAGAAAGTCTTCAGCTACGGACCCTTGTATCTGGGGGGAAACGCCGGACTTGCGGGACTCATATCCAACAGCTTGTATCGCAGAGCTCTGAACGTCAGACAGGCGCCCATCACCTCCAGCCTGCCCATGGCCGTGCTGCCCTTCCTGACAACATGCGCCCTGTACAGCGCAACCGTGTCCAACCCGCTCCTGTCCGGTGACCTCAACTGTCCCATGTGCTCCATAATACGAGGTGCAGTTGTTGGTGTGATCGGTGGTGGGGTGTACCCCATCCTCCTGGCGTTACCTATGAATATTGGCCTTGCTTCCAGGTACAGTACAGCTCCGATGCCAGAGAAGGGCAATATGATCCGCTACTGTGTGGAGATCTCCAGACCGGTGTTGAGGAGGATGAGGGCAGTTTTAGTCCTCCAAGCCTTCTTCGGCACCTACCTGGGATCCAGGCACTATGAGACATATACCAAACTGGCCACGATAACATTTGGCCCAGGTGGAGAAGAACTCAAAGACTAAATGCACTGAACTATAAATAAACACATTCATTTGCAATGATCTTGATCACTGTTTTACATGGTATATCCCAATGCCTGAGATTGTCATCGTGGAAATAAATGTATTTGACGTATCTGTTCTGAAATCTTTTCTGGTTCGCCAAGAATAGATAAATTGTCATGTTTGGACTACCCAATATATGTTCTTTAAAATTAGAGCTGAACCAGTTGAGTAGCTATTTAATTACTTAATTACGTGTGCAGATTTTCTATATGTCTCTATCTTATTACACTTGAAAACATTGAGCTTTGTACGGCTCTGAGATGTTCTAATGATTCTACATTTAAACCGTGCAGACAAAATAAAGATTTTGCCTGTCAGTATAGCTTTTTCTACACAAAACAGTAGTTGAAATGCAGGTTCATATGAGCTGCATCTAATCATTTTTTGTATTTAATCACCAAATGTGCTTGTGTAAGAATTTACAGAAAAGATTTAAGTTTGTTATATTTGATACATGAGTTTTTGAGAGTTCTGCATCATCAGTGTGGTTTTTATTCACCCTTTATTTCAAACTAAATAAATTGCACAATACATTTTAAAGCAATAAATAGACTGTGATGTTGGATTTTTAAAGCCAACGTCAATTCAGACATATTAGGTAGTAAAAACTTCTGATATCCATATACATCAATGTGTAGAAGTTCTTCATTGAGTCCTATTTAAAAAAAATCTACATACTTCCTGCTTCCATAGGAATTAATTAACACTATAAAAGCAGAAATTTGCTGGTCTGTAGCATTCAAAGCCACAATCTTCCCAGGAGTGGATGTCTCAGCAGACATCCAGGTCAGACTGTCCAATGCTCAACACAATTAAAAACAGCATGAACACGTACAGCTTGCTGCAAAGTTGCCTCTGAACAAACTACAAGACTTCTGAGACGATGTCATTTGACCAGATGAGACCAAAGTGGAGATGTTTGAAAGAAACCAAACACAGCACATCAGCATTAACATTCATACCAGCTGTCAAACACGGTGGTGGAGGGATAATGACCTGGGCATCTTTGCACTCAATTGATTCTCATTGATTAAAGCTTGGCTATAATTGGATCATAAATAGGACAATGATCCCAAGCTCGACAGCAAATCTACAACAGAATGGGTGAAAAGGGAAAAAAAAAGGTGTTGATGATGGATTGGATTTATATAGCGCTTTTCAAGGCACCAAAAGCGCTTTACAATGCCATTATTCATTCACTCTCACACACTGGTGGAGGCAGCTACAGTTGTAGCCACAGCTGCCCTGGGGCAGACTGACAGAAGCGAGCCTGCCATATCGTGCCATCAGCCCCTCTGGCCAACACCAGTAGGCGGTAGGGTAAAGTGTCTTGCCCAAGGACACAACGACCACGACAGAGACCCCGGGATTGAACCAGCGACCTTCCGGTTACAGATGCGCTGAGCCACGGTCGCCCCATTGCAGTGACCCACAAGACTAGTGGTGATCTGATAAACTCTGGTGGCACCATTTCTGGTTTACTACATTCTGGGCTTTCTATATTAGGTTCTATAAACCAGAGAATCAATGACGTAGTAGCGTATCTGTCTCACAACCCACCACAAAAAACAGGTTATTGCCTGTAACATGACAAATGTGACCTTGACCTCGAGTACAGTTTGGCTGAAGACTGATCGTGTGTAAATTTTATTAAATTGTGACCAATAGTGTGGGAGAAGCGTTGCTTGTGAGTCGTGGACAGACGGTTGCCTTGTCATGGCATAAGAATGTCACAAGTTCATCAATCCACTGACAAGAATGGCTAAAAATACGTTTGTATATTAGCAGATACTTGTTAATCTATGACAGGCCATTATCAGCTTAGCGATGTATTATTCATGCTCACTTTCCTATTTTTAGTGGGTAGATACTGCTGCTCCATGAGTTTACAAAGTCAACTGTTACAGCCATGTTATGAGTGAATAGTACCCCTGTTTCTCTTTGAGATACCTTAACCACTAACATGCATATGCACGCAGTTAATAGAAAAATGTGATTTTCCTCTTAGACTAAATAAATCTGAAAGCCAAAATACACACTTTATCATTTTTAGTCACAGGAGTTCACCATTTAAAGTATGCAGTTCTCTTCCTTGTCAAACTAAACATTGACGTGTGGCTGCCTCAGAAATTTAGTAACGCAAAATGTAATTTTAAGTTTCATTTGAGGGTGAAATCTTGTAGGACATTTAGATTCTCAAGGCATTTAAGGTGCTTATTATAAACCAGAGCTAACTTTAATGGAGGCACAAACCTTGAGCTGTGGAGCAAACATAATCACAGATAAACATCAACTGCAAACAGACACCAGCCCAAGCATGGTTTAGTTTTATTAAAGGCTTTAAAGGAACATGTCACAAATTTTGCAGTTACAGCCAAGAAGACTGAATGTGTTCCACCCATTTAACGGCACACTGCGATGCATGTGCAAGCAAAAATAAAATAAAATAAAAATGCAAAACTGGAGCAGACAGTCCAGTCACACCATTTAAAAAAAGAAAAAGAAAACCCTAAAAAGTAATAGCAGATCTGATGACGCCTAGACGATTGTCGTTGAAAGCACATATTCAGCACAGTCATCATTTAAAAAAAAAACAAAAACGTGTTTACCATGAGTGGCTGATTTGACATCGCATCTCAAGCTCGCTGGAATAAATTATCTGAGGAATGGGTTGCAGTGAAAGAAGTTTATTGATGACAAATGAAGTGGGAGAATCAAAGTCAGACTTATAGAGAGGGAAAGGTGCTTCTTTAGAGAAAACACTGACATCAATTAATAAAAAGAAACCGATTTAGACCATTTACTAAAAAAAAAAAAAAAGCTTATTGTGTAATAGTCCCTCCCTCCCTCTCCCCTCCCCATACCCCCTCCCGCAAAATGGCTCTTGAATCACAGAACAAAAAATGAAGCCAAAAAAGGTGACAATCCCACAAAACGATTCAACAGCACGTTTCAACTCAAAGGAACCTGAATTGTTATGACAACCAGTGAATTGTATGGCACAAGTTTCCCTCTTTACTTTATATCAAGACAGAAGATCTCCTTTCATTATCGTCCTTCCACAAAATGTAACAAAGCATCCTCACCACAAAAGTCTGTGTTGCAGTCTTCACAAGGTGGATACTCTAATGCCCCTTTAAGAACACCTGTCGTAGCATGCCGTTGGACTTCCTAACCAATAAAGGAACATTACAATAAAAATTATACATCTGTCAGCACAGAAATCTCCATAAATATATATCAGACAACTGAACATCAGTCAGAGAAAACTTCCTGTAGAGCAGAAAGATGAGGGGTAAATGTCACCTGTACACAATCTACACCTGGCCTGGCTCCACATGCAGCGACCAATTACTGTAGTTTTCTTGTGTAGTTGATGGCACAACACATTTAAAAGAAGTAAACACTTTTAAAACAAGTTGATCATCCCCACACGACACCTTCCCCAAAATGAAAAAGAATAAATAAAAATAAAAAATAGAGATGAACCATAAACAGGTTTCTCCGATCGACAGCGTGTAGCACAATACAGAGACGATATGAACAAACGCGTGATTGCACACAGTCAGAGGATATTTCGCAAAATGCTCAAGGCATGTTGTCTTCCATCTTCTCTGAAAACACACAGATGCCATTTCTTCAGTAAACCTATAAAACTTGACAGTTGAAATGGGCTAGCCAGCGCCCGTCACATTATTTTCGTGTTTCATTACAGTACATTACAAGTAAAGGAAAAAAAGAAGAACGTCAAATTTAAATACCTAGACAAGGCTTTGTAGCAAAGGGGAAGAGGGAAGAGAGAAGGAGGTGGGAGGAGCAAATACAAAAAAACCCCACAAACAGCATTAATAGGAATTCATGTTTTAGAAAGTGGTTTTCCCTGTAACTGTACTCTCTAAAGTAGTAAACATCTTCACAGAGTAAACACACATCACACATGGAGAAGCATTGTCGCTCTCCAATATACTGTACCTCATCACCAACCTCCTGCAAACTGCAAAGGGATTTTGCTTCATAGCTTAATATAGTCACTTCACTTTTTAAAATTTTTTTTTTGTTTTTTTACACACTCCATGATGAATCCCGTTCATCGTGTTTCTCCCTTTTTTTCTTCATAGAAAAACATCAAAGTACCAGTTAGGTTCCTTCACAGTTCAGTTTAGTGCAAAGAGTCCACACGCTCCCTTGTTGGTGGCAGGTGAGCTGCCTTCGCTGCCTCATGTCTTTGCCAGGACGTTGGACCTGATGGGAGCAAAGAGGTGAAAGGTTAATTAAGTAAAGCAGGTCTATTTAGACTTAAGCAGTTCCCATTTAATGTGTTCTCACCTGAGTGCTTTCCATCTGTCCTTCTCTACCTGATTCTCTGGACTCTCACTCTCATAGGAAGCAAGATAGAGCCCTAGGAATAATGAGAACAGATACATTAAATTAAAAAAAAAGACACTGTGTGTCTTCAGGAATTTCAGAAAAGTCCAAAAGACCTAAAACTACAATCTGTCTAAATTGATAAATTAGATGGCAGTTATTTGCAAACCTTTGCTTCCAACTAGGTAATCTATAGAACTGCCTTGCAATCAAAAGTGGCCTTCCAGAGATTGAAGGTGTTGTACGCTCAACCTCTGGGCAACCAGTTGGTCGCTGCAATTACTTGCAATCAATTTCCATCTGCAACAGTCACATGGAGGTTGCCGTCTTATTTTTAATGGAGTTTGGCTGAGACATTAAAGAGTCTGCAGCTGTGAAGATGTTGGACACCGATGCTTTGAGCTAAACGGTAATGTCACCGTTGTAACGCTTGCCGATTACTATTAAAACAAATTACAGCCGAGGGTGATGAGAATGTTATTAGTTTTTAGTAATTAGGAAAAATGAATAATTTGACCCGACAATGGCACTAAATGGAAAGTAAGCGGATTAGTCAAGTTATTCAAATTTGGCCTGAGGACAACTTGAAAATACAAGGCAACAAAGACTGTTAGATGTTCAGATCTTTCTGGAACAAAGCAGTAGAGGCATCAAGCGAACTGGACTGTAAATGAAAACTATGTGCCAGGTTCTCACCGTCCTCGCTGAAGATGGGAGCAGTGTGGAGGTAGTGTAGGATGGCCCTATCCTCCTCAAATGGACACTCTACTTGTTTCCATGTCATGAACTCGCCAACTTGCCTCGCCAACTCGACAAATTTCTAAATAAATAAAGAAGCGAGTAACCATTTAATGGTTTAGGATGAGGTTAACGGTGGAGGAGAGGCAGGGTTAGGAAACAGCCTCACCTCAAAGTTGACGTGGCCGTTGGGCAGCCGATTGGCACATCCTTCATTCAGGAAATAAATGTCCTTTATCAGCAGACTGAAGAAAGGAATCACAATCTGAGGAGAGAAAATGGGCAGGAAGGCAAAGTAAATAGTAAATACTGAACTGCAGCCAGCAGGTTTTTGGAGGAAATCAGTCAATGTGTTGCTGAGCCCCACCCTTTCTCTGTTACTGTTGGCAGTCTGAGAGCGGTGGGCGGCCCCCCTCAGGGCAGTCCTGTAGTTGTAAAAGTTTCCAGTCGGATCCATCTGATGCTGTCAAGAGTAAATGGCAACAAGCAAAAACGCCGTCAGCATCTAGTTTTTACCGTCTTTTACTTCTTAGACAGTGAATAGCTGTGTTTACCTCAAGAATGAAGAACTTGGCAGTCTTAGCTTTGCTCCAAGTCTTCTTCAGCCGGGACACAGGACTCATGTTCATCCCAGCTGAGAAAGAAAATGTATATATATATATTTTTAACTATGAACACAAGATGGGAATCAATGCTCAGGGATTGTAAAATGAACAACTCACAAATAATTGCCATGAGGGAGTTGAAGTTTCCAATGTTGAAACACTCCCTGGCCACATCAATGAAGAACTCGATCACCTGGGCCCTCTGTTTCTTCTTCGCTGGCTGCAGCAGTGAGACAAAACACAAAACAAAACCCCCCCCAATTTTTTTTTTTTTAAATTCTGACTTAATTTTTCATAGAGAATTTATCTCTACATATACAGATACAGGCAGAAAGTTTGTCTGTGCAAGTGCAGTAACACAAAATGTCCATTAGGGGGCAGTAATGCCCTGTAAAAACTAAACCTTTATCTCCTGTCCACTTACTTAGGGGAATAAATTACTACTATGGTAGAATTCAGTTGAAAGTAATATTAAATAAAGAGAATCTATAAACTAAAAACATGCATATATGCTACAATGGTCACCCAGATATGTCCTGTAGTTACTGACATTTCCAGGTTTTCCCCATTCAGTCTGAAGTAGATCCCTGAGAGGTGTTTATAATCTTGTTCTGTTCCCAGTGTGCTTCCTAGTCTTTCTAATGTTTTGGAGGCTTCAATATGGCTGAAACTGAGTTGTGTTTTCCACTCACCATGCAGATCTCTGTCGCAACAAGGTAGCAAAGTCTGTTGAACCACCTCACGTAGGCTTCCAGGTTGGAGGTTTTTTTCTTCTGGTCACTGAAGCACGGCTGCTTAATAAGATGCGCGCGCGCGCGCACACACACACACACACACACACACACACACACACACACACACACACACACACACACACACCACAAGTGAGTGCTACCATCGGGAATTCCACTATTAATTAGCTTCCCGTCTACAAGCTTGACCCCCTGTGTGAGCGCAAATAACAAAGACGGTGATCTTGGAGCAGAAATAACAGAACCAATTTAGAGCACAAAAAAAAGGAGAGAAAGGAGAAACTGAGTGAAGACAGGTTAAAGTGATGATAACTGAAAATGAAAGGAAATCAGTGAATGAGTGACAGCGATGGAACGGAGAGTGGAAGCATTCAGCGGTCATACATAGAGGGCACAGAAAGCACACTGTGTGTGCTTGCTGTAGTTTGCCATTTGTGACATTTACGCTCACTGACATTTGTTTGGATACGTACAAAATAACAATTTTAACCATAATGCAAAAATAAACAAATGCTGTGGTCTGACAGTAGACTGTAAGACCATAAAAATGGATCTAGTCTTTGGTTCTAAATGTGAAGCTAATGATAATAATAGTAACAGTGACATTTTTTTAATAACAGCTTGTTTTTAAATAATCTGTGTTGCAGTCTTTACAAACTTCATCAGGAATTTGCGGCGATGTGTCAACCAAAGAAAATCAAAGGCATTTGACCACTTTGCAGCCAAAGCAAAGTGAGCAGGTCCTACTGTAAACAAACATTATTCAACTTTTGGGCAAGTGATTGAAGGGACTACCAGTGAGGAATATAACAGAGTAGTAAATACATAGAACGTTACCTAGGCAACCAATGCCCACTAGTGACCAGCTGTTATCTCCAAAGAAATATGAGACGAGTGATTTGCTTCCTGTTTGGATGCACCTTTATTGTTACCATAGTGGAACATGGCTTTGTACCATTTTGAAGAGAGCAAGATGGTGATGGTCAAATGCGGAACTCAAGTCCACAAATGAACGGATGCCATCTTCTATTTACAGTCTACAGCATTGACCTAAGTACAGACTCTGGCAAGCTTAGTGCAAAATTAGTTTTCTGATTAAATAGGACAGTGTATTAAAAAAAAGTTCACCTGTGTTCCATCTAGAGGGTCTTTCTGAACAAAAGCTTGGACAAACTCCTCCGGTCCGATACGACTCAAATGTTCCTGGAAAATACAAACACACAGTCATGAATCACTCATCCCTGCAGGACAATACATTCACTCTCATTCTTTTCCTAGACACTCCCCAACCATAACAATTACTAACCATAACAAATCTGACCTGAACTTTAAACCAACCTCAACATCGTACCAAGTCTTTCCTTGACAGCGGCAACATATTTATGTTCCCACGACATGAGCATTACAAGTCCACTCACATACACCGACGGGGGTAGCCCCATTAATAATTCTTTCATTTCAGTAATGGAAGGCAATCAATATGGACGAGTAATGACTGACTGAGGTGACTCACTGGAATCAGATTTCCTCACAGTGACACTTGAGACAATATTCACCTCTATTAAAAGACAGCTGTGCAGTCACATACATGTGCAAATCAAAATGAGTCATTAGCACCATCTCAACTGGTGACGCAACCCAAAACCAAAGCAGCGCTGCACACAAGCGTGCACACAGTGGCATAAAGCACAGCTGTGTAGTTCTTTAAATAAGTATCAACATGTTGCTAAAACATACAATAATATCCAGGCTGTGTGGTTGCTGCATGCCTCTCTATCTGCCCATCTCTGTTTCCTTTTGTATGCGTGCGTGTGAACGCATGTGAAGCTGTCAGGTCACATATATCCACTGCAGTTTTCCTCCCTTTTGTTTGAGGCCCCGGGCGCATCACTGACTTCAGGGGTGATGTCACCGCTCAGACAAGGGTACAAGCTTACTCAGACACTCTCACATGCACAGACAGAAACACAACCACCCCGAGATACACGTGTCCACATGAAGACACACATGAGCAGACTGAAGGCACCGAGCATGCAATGTGAGGGACAGTGTACGGATCCTTTGTTCATGTGGGTTTCATCTCCTCATTCCCTTTGTTCTGCTGTCTGTGAAGGAAGTTAGCGCTGTAATAGCTGACAAGTAAGGTCAGGTTATCAAACACATGGCGTCAAAATCCAGCGAGTTATTTTGATGATTTATGTTCATCATCAATTCGTTCACTGCATTTCCATTGTTCTGTTAAAATCTTTATCACCCTCCAGTTCCCTCTCTCTTGATGTGATTTAATGTTTATGACCTTGACATGGGTGGACTTAATCTCCACCCTTCACCATCCTCCGCCTTCATCTCTCCGCTGACATCCTTTCTACTTCTCCTCGTCCGCCCTCGTTATCATCTCTTACCCCTGACCTCTTTCTAACCCGCATCCCGCTCTCTCTTCCCCTCCCCCCCTCCTCTTCCTTACCAGCTCCACGTGGGTGAGCTGTTGTGCCAGCGTGTAGGGGTCGTTGCAGATGGAGAGTATGTCCTTCTGGATGGGCGGAGGCTTGGTCTTGAAGGCCACCAGCTTGTCAGAGGAGGCATTGAGGGAGACCTTGACAATGCTCTCTTCCCCCTGGCTCATCAGGGACAGCCTCTGGCTAAGTTTCTGCAGCACCTGGTTCAGGGTTTTCCAGTATGCCTTGAGAGGAGAGAAGAGGAGAGCGACATGTTAAACATGTTATTGTGAGTTTCAGCAGTGCAAGCAGAGGTGTGCTGTGTGCCCTGCCTGGGAATGTTTGTTTTGGTGTTCCTCGCTCGACACGAGGGCTTCAAAGAGGACGTGAGGTCAGTCTGTTTCACAAGTGACCCAGAGCCACACCTCCCACATGTATGCACACACACCCGTAGTGCAGACAGCCAGCTTTAAATAGCAGCACATTCATCACCACCTGTCTTTCCTGCTTCCTTTCTATCCTCCCTACATTTCTCACTATGGTTCCACTCCCACTCCCATACCTTTTCTTCGGCTCTCTGCGCCCTTGCATCCCAACCCTCTCCCCTTTTTCTCCATCCGTGTCCTTCCCTCTATTTTCCCCTCAAGACTGCAGATAGAGCCACTCCTCTAATATCCTTCCTTTCTCCCTCATGTAATGTAAGATTGTATAACAGTTAGGCTGTGTTCACCCTACACTGACTCCCTCATCAACAGCCGCAGTGACAATAATTAAATCTAGCTCCCCATCAGACTATTTTTCACTGCAGATGCTTTTTATCCAGTGTTTTCTGTCCAGTTTTATTGGTTAATCTATCCTGTTTGAAAATTTACAGCCTTTCAAAACTGGAAAAAAAAAATCTTAGGACATATTAAGTGAAGATGACTGGACTTGTTGGACATAATACCTCATCACATGGAGCTATCCTGTGGATGATGTCTTTGAGGTGTCCGACCATCTTTTCATCCCTGAAATCGGACGGGAATGTCTCTGTCCATTCTGTCAGCAGCTGCAGGATCTTGGGGCCAAACTTGCGAACTTTTGCCTGTTGTTAACGACGTGAGAAAGATTTACAACTGGCTTTATAACATAGCAAACAAAAATACCTGCATAGAGTGAAGGGAAAAACAGCGGTTATTAAGATGCTTACATGCAGCAGATAAGTACGCCTGAATGCTTTTCATACACCGGAATATGTATTTATGTGTGGTGCAGTGCTGACCGTATCGAGTGGGCTCTGATCCAGCTGCTGCTGTTTGATGCACATCTCACACACCCTGGCCAGCAGCTCCGGAGGAGGAATGAACAGACGAGCGCTCAGCAAGAAGGTAAACACATAGGCTTTCTGTCAAAGGACGTAAAAAGACATTCGCTAAGACACTCTCGCCACATCAATAAACACCACTGCAGCTTACTGTCATTAAAAGAAGCAGAGGAGCACTTGAAACATAGACATGTGGTTAATAATCTAATCGGCAGCACTATAAAGTGAAATGGACTCTGAGGCTAATGGGAACATGATGAGCAGCAGTGACTGTAGCACATTTCATTTTACCTCGGGGTAGTAATCGGCAGTGGGCACCAGGTTCTGGATCAGGGTGTCCAGGGAGGCAGAAGTGATGGGCGGCCCATCAGAGAGGCAAGCCCCAGGCCCCGGGCCCGGGCCTTCCTGTGGGGCCTCCTCCTCCCCAGGCTCAGCACAGGCCAGATGAGGGCTGAAGCCACTGGGAGTGGTAAACATGGTGCCTGAGCACGCAGTCTGGGGCATTCCTGACTAGAATATAAACACAAACACACCAAATGAATGAAGCAGAGGGATGAAATTGGGATTTAGAAAAGTCATTCGTTTCATTTTCATAAAGGTCTCTGGTACAGCCATGTAAACAAGACAGTTTGTTTTGTGTAATTCAAGGTTTGCACCATTTAATCTCATGTGTACATTCAAGGACACAGAAACACAAGCCCTGCCCTCTTACTTTCCAATCCATCTCCAGGTCATCGCCTCTTCAGCGCTAGGTAACCAGTACAGCCGGTTTCTGCTGGTGCATCAGGCAGAAATGTTGCCACAAAAAACAGATTAAAATCTGTCTATACTGTGAAACGCTGAGAGATTCACCTGGCCCTGCGAAGCTTAATCATCATTACATAAACCAGTTTGCTTGTTTCCACTCACTCCAGTTGACCTGCTGGACCCAAACATTTTCTCTGTCTCTTCTAGATCCTCTGTCCATCCTCCTGATGTATCGCTTTCACTCTTATTTTCCAGTGCAAAGACTCTTATTTCCCCTCACTTGATGAGCGCCTGTCAATGGCAGATGATACAGAATACCTCTCCTAAACAACAAGCCCCGCCTACCACGCTGACAAGCCAGAGGTGAGAATGAAAACAGGTCACACAGTCACTGTGGAGGCTGATCATGTTGTCTCCACCACTGAAATGAATCCCTTTGCCTTTGTAAGGCTCTGGCTTACACATTTTAAAAATTCAACAGGCTCTTCCCCTCAGTGGACCAACACTGCAGCTCTAGTGGAAAGGAACGCTTAATGTGGTGTAAGCTAGAGCAGTGATACCATAATGTCACTCGCAGTACAAAAGAGCTCGTCTTCGTCACCCAGCTTAAAAAAAAGGCAGCCGTTAATAGTTAATTACATTTTATAGTTTCATCCAACTCTTCTGTGGGAATTTTTCCTGTGCTCTCTGACAGCGACTAAAATGACCCGTAGCACCACATCCAACTCGAATACCTGCAGTCTCAAAGTTGCTTTGGTTTTACAAAAGATCTCTGCCTGCAGGACTCACAATAAAAGCAAAAAACCTGCACGCTGACACTGAAACCTCAAGCACAACAACATAGCATACCAAACACTCTTCCTGTTGTCTATTGTCAGCTTGGCCTAAATATGCACCTGAACACATAATAAAGTGTGTATGTATATGTGCGTACACATACACACACACAACAGTACTAACACAAAAGAAGTCCTTCGTAAACTGAATGAAAGACGGCATGTTCGTCCATATTAGTGATCGTCCTAAGACAGTGAAGGAAATGTCTTCGGCCATACTTTCATCCTCTGCTGACCTCTACAAGCCGCCCCGATAAATGAGTATTGTGGGTCCCCCTGGGTTGAAAGGCCAAACGCACGGTGCCATGCACAAATGTTTCAAGTTCCCTGTGTGAGTGGATCGGCTTTCCTTTGTCCTCCTTGTTCCCCTACATTTGGGCACTTACTTATCCACTTGTTCCCCCCCCCTGACACAAACACACACAGACAGGCTCACAAAAGGCTGGGGGATGGGGAGTTCTGAGAAGCGTTTTACACCCAAAGCCACATTTCTTTTAATATATGTTGTGGTTAGAAAAGGCCGACATCTCGTCTGCGTATCAGTGGAGTGATCTTGGCTCTATGTGCAATCGGGGGTGTGTGTAACCAACCAAAACACTGTCCATCTGATTCAGACAAATCAGCCTAAATACTAAAGCTCTATAAATAACAGTGGGTGAAAAAACAGAGTTTAAAATTGTAGAGTTAGAGATTATAGAGGATGAATGAATATTGTTTAAAAATGCTAAAAAAAAAAAATTGCCTTAAATTACAATTGACTTGTTTTTCACTCATAAAAGTTACTGGCTCTGTCTAGAAAAGACCGGGATGTCCTTGCAGTGACATCCCGCAGATTGGATTATAACATTGAGCCACAGAGAACAGGATAAAGGACTAAAGTACACGAGTGAAGCTTTATGGTTACTAAAGAAAACTTCCTTTATGTTAAGACTGACAGGAGGACAATATCTGCTTAGTTCAAGGTGACTAAATCTCACACAACTCTCTATGTCTCTGTGTTTGTATTTCTACATGTATAGCAGTGTCTGCGAGTTCTATACTACGTGCTCACACTGTCAATGATTCCCCATATCGCATGTGATAATCTCCCATCTCCGTATTTCTCCCCACTGCTTCCTCCTCAGCCTCCCGCTCCTCCCTCCAGCACTTCTCAGGCTCTGAGTCATTATTTCATCACAGCTCCTCATGTCTGTCAGTCGATACCTCACAGTTTCAGTCAGTCAGGCGGCTCATCTGCCAATGTGTACATTTTTTAAATGGACAAGCCGAAAGCAAAGTCTTTTCTGCGACAGTGAAAGTAACCCAAAAGGACTTTAGGGTTGAGGTAGTGATGTGTGAGTTCGAAGTAGTAGTGAAACCTGCAGGGGTGCAACTTTAAGTACTGACATAAAAGTGAAAGACAGACTATGTAACTTTTATGGCCAATTTAACTAAAAGAGACAACCGAGGAAAAGTAGGGCTTGCAGTGAAACAGCAGCAAGAGCAGAGACTGACTCAATAACGTCAGTAAGAGCAACAAATAATGAGGTTCGCTTTACATTAGCTAACAACCGGCACCGTCAGCTGTTTGTCACCTCATGCCATCCCAGTTAAACTTCCTCTAAAATGCCTTCCTGCTTGGAAACTCCAAGGGAAGACCAGCTTACCTAACACAAAGTCTTATGACTAACAAACTGAAATACTTCCTTTAAAATGTCACTCCCCCCCAAAGCCATATTGCTTACACCGCTTTTTCTACAGTGTGAAGAAGTCATCCACAGCTGTACTCTGTGTATAACTTGTTTTCACAGCTCCTGCTACACTCAACCCCCTCTGCGCCTGTCACACTGTGTCAGCGCTGCATGAAAAAACACAATGAGAAACATGTAGCTAAGAACAGGTGAGTGTAGTGATGTGTGCTTTAATCCCCCCCCCCCTTGAGATCTACGGTAGCCTTGCACTCAGTCTAGACAGCTGGGGGGTGTCATTGTTCTGTGCCCTTGCAGCCTGTGTGCATGTAGTTGTGTGATTTGGTTAGGCCGCTATCGTTGTCATCAGGAGATCTGCCTCCTTTGTTCCATTATGATTAACAGAGTGGCACGGTCTGCGGCCACACAATCTTCGACAACACCTCGGCTGTCAAGCAGCGCATGTGTTGATGAATCAAACGCATTCCTCACATAACCAGCCAGTTTAGCTGTCAAACTGCTTCTTTGTTGTTAATCCGCTGCCTTCCTACAACACTCTGTAAAACCCGTTTCACTAAAAACAAACAAAAAAAGAAGAGAACAGTCACACCTACTGTTCTTGTGTCTTCCTGCTTAGGTGAGTGGTGACAAAACTGTGCAAATATGTTCTTTCACAGAGGGGTTGATGGACGAGCAGCATCAGAGACCGGCCTACGTTCAGACTGAGGAGGGTTCTTCAAGAGAAAAAACAAGAGAAAAATCTGTGCCATCAGTGGGTCAAGGGTCAAATGAGAAGCGGTGGGGTTATTTGATGGGGCAGAAGCAGCTTTGAGGTCCCTCTGCTTACTTATATTAGGGCAAACACTACCTCTGCTGCTTATGATTATTAGTCATCACCCAAGCAAGACAAGGAACTTGTCTATAGGTCAACACCCACACGCATATTAAAATAACTTGTCTGGATCTTTTGACACTTAAATAAAAGCGGGATGCTCAACTATACAAACACATCGACGTCTGAGCAAAAATTGATCTTTTCCTTTCAATACAGAAACAAATCTTAACACTTTTCAATATTTTCCTCTGACGTTAGCTAACTGATCGTACAAAGTCCTAAGCAACATTTTTATCTCAGCCTAACAATATTCTTCCAGACACTTGAATATGTTCCAGGTAAGTGTTTTCAAAGCTGATTTCATGTCCTTGACCAGTGGCGATTCTACAGGCTGTTGTGGCCCAAGGCTAAAATTCACAGGGGGCCCCCCCCTCACGATTATGTGATAATTTTAAATATGTCCAGAGCGCAACATGCTACGCAAACAAAAGAAATAACTTGATGCTAGTGTCTCTCCTCTAAATCTGAGGCTAGATTAACATTATTCCTTCTGTACCATTACATTTAAACATTTTCACTCCAAAAAGGAGAGCTTTTCTTCATTTTCACTGATTATCTTTCATTGTTACCAATAGGCTTGCTTAAACAGTATAATTCATGCCACATACAAGTGAGTGGAGTCAGGTGAGGACCTATTATGGCATTGCTGTAGTTTAAAGTGTTTTGGCTCTCTAGGGCGTCCCACTGGCTTGGAGGGCAGAGCAGTTGTCTGGTGGCAAGTTGTGCCTCTATCTGCTACGGCAAATACAAAAATGTCATTATGTTTAGCATATTTTTAGTAAAACCAACCCTTCACCACGTGATCCAGCTGCCAAACCCTTTTTTGCAGTTTTACACTGATACATATTATTCTTAAGCCGTTGAACTGTTTGCACACGCAGCCTTTGCAAAAGAATTCTAAGAAACTTTCCCACGCTTTATTTTCAACTTTTTATTCTATCCTTTTACTACTTGGTACTAGTTTCAAAGTTGAATTTAAGTGGTTTGCACCTCATTGCATTTTATTTTTAGTTACATTTCATGCAGCATTCAAATTGCAGTTAAGCACATCTTTGATTTTTGGGCCCCTTATATCTATAACACACTGCACCGATACTGAGAAATGCAACGAAGAAAGACGGAAATGATTACATGATATAAAGCTATTCTTAGACAAGCGGCACATCATCTGAAAGCAAGCACATCAAGTATCCGGCATGGGTGCTACAGCAACGTTTTGTTTTGCTTCTGTCATTGCTTCGTGGTTTCGGAGATCACAGCTGAAGGAAAGTCGAATGAATATATAACAAAAAGTGCTTCCCCTTTTTCGCTCAAGATGCTGATACCAATCCAAATGAAGTTTGCAAACAGTCTTGGCTCTATCAGTGCCAATCTCATCCTCTGCAGGCTTCCTCCTCACCAACTAATTTCGGACCCACATGTTAACTCCTTTAACACAGAAAGCTTCAACACTTCATCTATTTTGGGATAGTGCTCTAAAAAAGCAGATACTTGCGTATTTTTGGGACTGACACTGTTTTGTGCTCCTCCGAGTATTAAAGGTCTGGCCTGAATTTTCTACCAAATTCTTTGAAAGCTGAAATGATGAGTATTCTCAGGATGGCACAGGCTTAAAAGTGAGTAAACACCTCTTTGTCATGCAGCCTCTCACTTCCCTTCCCCTTGCACATGTCCCCTATTTTACTCCCCTCCTCCTTTATCTCCCGCTCCACGCCCCAGATTCTAATGCTCCCAGTCGGGACGCCTGTACAGATGGCCCTGCAGCAGCCTGCTCTCCCAGTGGGAGCTCCTGGCATGGGAGGCTTTTTTGGCCCTCTGCCTCTGCCATCATCCCCAGTCGCTACAGGAGTCCAAGAATAAGTGTACTGGCGTCCGGGCCGAATGTCGAGGTACACAGACTGAGCCAAACTGGCTGCTGAGCTGCACAGCAACCTCCTGGCACAGCTGACAATAGAGAGACCGCAAAATACCACACATGTCACTACACACGCTGCAACAAAACCAGACCAGCGCACTATTGTTGGGTAATGGTGGGTGTGCATATTTGAGGAGCTGAACACAATCGAGTACATTGTATCTTAAGAAAACATATCCATGCACACTTGCACCCACGTAGTGGCCAAGCTCAGGATCGAGTTACAGTGAAGGCATTCAGGTTATACACCCATTCATCTGTCTTTTTTTTTTCCTTTAATAAAAGCCTGACTGGGATTGAAAAAAAAAAAAAAAAATCACAGTCAGGGCTCAACAGGAACACACTCCCCAAAGCCCTTTCAGTGGAATTCCCCTTAAGTGTCTAAGTGGAGTGACACTAATATTCTGGCACCTGTTCCACACCCACCATCAGTCCCACTGACGCTTACTGGGAAATCTCTTTAATGAAAACAGCTTGTGCGTGTGTTCTCATCCTCATTCCTGAGCGAGTTCGGACACAGCTGCTTCCACGCAAGTGTTGGAGTTTCTGTTTGCGTACGTGCTCACAAGAGTCCGAGACAGTCAACGTCCATCCAAGTCCAAGTGAAGTCATTCACTCACTATGAAAACAACGATCCGTCTTACTGTCCTCCAAGAAGTGCTGCTAAACCTATAGCACGAGAAGAACTGCAGACAACTGATCTCTAAAGTCAAACTGTCACCTTTGTAAAATTTACATTTAGATGGAATCAAGTTCATCACTGCAAAAAAAAAACAACATTAACTGTGAGGGGTGAAAAAAAAAAACCCCAAACCCTCCAAATTTAAAGGTTGAGCACCATTATCACAGACTCCACTTTCTAACCACTTCACGTGTGCACGAAGCGCACTTCTGGATCCATCTCCCTGGTTTGTTGAAGATAAAAATAGTGTATTAAAATAAGCTAAATGTCTCTGACATGATGGGCCCGGTCAATCTATCATATTATGTAGAGATAATTGGAGTTGAGCACAGATTGGCTCTTAGTGAGCACATAGCACATGGCTGAGTTGTGAGTGCCCTAAATCTGTCACTCACAACGGTCACAATGCCTTAAAAAACAGCCATGTGTTAGTCATAATATGTCAATTTGCAGCCACCATTCATGCAATGTACTTTTGCGGAGAATCAGACAAGAGTGATTTTGTCTCTGTCCTACACAGGCACAATTTTGCCTCAAGTGCTACTTATGAGAAATTACCAGCTCACCAAGTAAATGGAAGGAAATAGCACAGAAAACCAGCGCAGGGCGATTGAGAGCATCCAGACAGAAAATCTGAATTAAACAATGCCAATGCGCAGCAACCTAAATAGGCCGCTAAGCACGTTTTAAAATTAGTCTGCCAGTGGAAACACCCACTCAGCATTGTATTACTCTCAATCAAACCTGCACAATAACCACCGTGAGGTAATGAGCGAAATAGTAACAGATGCAAATCTAATAAGCACACCTTGATAATTTCATCACGGCCGTCGCCTTTGCCGTTTAAGTACATCTATCAGCTCATTACAACCAGTACAGGCAGAGGCTGCACTGTGTGTCACTGCTGATGTATGATCTCAAAGCGTACTAATTAGCATTTGGTGATTTCACGGGGGTGGTCTGTTCACCGCTCATGCTTCATGTATTTTGATATGGTTACACACGGGCAACACCAAAATACAAGACTCATTAATTCACAGTTAGTTTCATTTTTGCTATTTGGACCCAACATTTCATATCTCTGTATGTCATTTTGCATCTTAACAGACTCTCAGGCAGAACTGAATCACACACCGTGCACAAATAAATCACTTTGCAGTCACACCTTCTGCTTTCTCTTTTCATTGTTACGGGCGGTTCTACAAATTACACTATACAAACACTGGGGGCGGCTTTGGCTCAGTTTGTAGAGCAGGCTGTCCACTAATCACAGAGTGCTGGCAGCATAATCCCTGGCCTCTCCATGTGTCAAAGTGTCCTTGGGCAAGACACTGAACCCCAAATGTTTCTCTATGGCAGGAAAACACCTTGCACAGCAGATTCAATTGTGTGCGAATCCATAACTGAAAAAAAGAAAGAAGAAAAAGAACAACACACACACACACACACACACACACACACACACACACACACACACACACACACACACACACACACACACCGTAAAGCACTAAGTAGAATAGCTATAGGCCACAAGATTCTATATCTACCACTGTATGCCAACACAGCAGTCTGAGCTGGAAAGATTAGTGGAATTTCCCTTAGGCAACATATTTTGAACCGTGCATTAAAGCCACGGTTTCTAGCTTTTCTCTTTACTACCCTCTTCAGGTGCACTGTAGTGCTCAACTGTTATCAAAGCACAATGTGCTTGGTAGGGCTGCGCCATATCATGTCGTCCAGGATAATAGCTGCATCTCATATTGTGATATCATTGCCATAGCAACGCTTTGCATTTATGTTCCCTTGTGCAAAACAATGAGAGACTCTCATGTCTGAGAGTGAGAGGCGCGTGTAAGCCAATTTAGTACCTACAAGCTACCTCAGCAACCCTCAAACACAGCACTTTTTAAAATATGCAAGAAATTCTTTACTGCTAAAGGATGAAACAACAAGAGTGTTTTATCGTTTGAGGCCCAAAAAAAAAAACCCCCCAAAACAAAACAAAAACCCCACAACATCTAGTAAAACCAGACTGCAAAGCAAGAAATGCTAGAAGCTGTTCATGTAGAACTCAAACCCAAAGAAATGACTCCATCGAGCACCAAACTACAGGACTAATATTATCAGTACCAATACAGACGTCGCAAATTTTCAACACATTTCAGTGACCATCAATTCACTCAATTACTCTCCACAATAAATAGTTAACACAAAATAAGAAACATTTCAGCTTTTCGTGCATTTTGAAACTGTTTTTTTTTTTTTGGGTTGACATCATTGTTTAAATAATAATAATAATGCATACTTTGATCCCCGTGGGGAAATTACTGCCCGGGGAGCAGTGTGTAGGGACGGTACCTTGCTCAGGGGTATCGCAGGGTAGCCGTTCAGTGGATTCGAACTCCCGACCTTCCGATCATGGGGCGACCATGTTACCTACTGAGCTATCCCTGCCCCAAATGTGCTATAGGCTATAAATAAACTGGCTATAAATAAACTGAAACCAGGTATCGATATTATTATATTATAGTATCGATCCTATACCAATACCAACATAGGTATTAATACTATCGACATTTGGGTCGATGTGCCCACCTTTACTCCATATAACAGGAAGAGTAAATGGTGAATGGAAAGTACTGAGCTGAAAAAGCTCAACCCAAGCTACGAGACTGCAGGTAGAAAATATTTATCAGTAGGTTTAGTTATTGTCAAACTGAAATGTTGAGCAGCTATTTTATACATTTACTGAAATTTTGAAATATTGCTGCAGTCTCTAATTTAGGATAGCGTTCATCAATGACAGTAGGTCACTGGAACAAAAGGATAGAAACTTATAGTTATAAATAGGGATGGGTACCGGGTTCTGTCATAAACGGTAGTAACCAGACCGAAAAGCAGCGCACATTTTGGTGCTTCATTTCGGTGCTTTGTTTTTCCTGAGCTGTGATACACTTTAGATTCTAGCCAATCATTTTACGTTTCCGAGGATAGTAGGCGGGTCCAGGTACGTACGTTCTTTTAGAGCAGAGCTACAGATTAAAAATGCCCAAGGCGAAGCGGTCAAAAGTCTGGCACTTCACAGCAAAATATGCAAACTCAGCAGCCTGCAACAAGTGCTTTAAGGTGATACTGTTGGAAGGAGGTAACGCTTCGAGTTTGATGAAACACCTGGCGACGCATAGCGTTTTTTTAAAAGCCGAGAAATGCGCCGTATTTGATAGCTTGCTGCAAGACCTCACACCGTGCACATCAACTGCGGGTGTGGTGCCTGTTATCGGACCCGGAGTTAGCAACATCCCCAAAAACCCGAAGAGTAGAGTCCTGGCCCCTAGCCCTGCCAGTGTAGCAGAAATGATGACGGATGATGATGGCAGCAGCAGCAGCCGTTCTTCTCTGCGTGAGTAGCTTAATGTTGTTCGTGTGTAATTTACGTTGAGTAGGCTAACCACGTTATTACATTAATGCATGTAAGGTGAACTAGCAAACATCATCATAGCTACATGCGGCTGTCTTCTTGTTTGATGGCAGATACTCCCTTCACCCTGGCCAAAAAGCCTAAAACGACCAAATAAAAAGTGGAAAATAGTTATACATGAGAGGTTTTTGGACAAAGTTTGTGTTTTTTCCATTGATTAAGCACTGCTTCCAGCCAAGAGGGATGCCATATATGCCCCATAGCTGCAGAAAAGGCTAACATTGTTATATTTTTACAAAAAACAGCTGAACATGAGAGGATTTTGGACCAATTTTGTGTTCTCCATTCTTTAAGCACCGGTTTGAGCACTGTTTAAGCACCGGCAGTTTCAGAAGTACCGGTTTGGCACCGGTATCGGATAAAACCTAAATAATACCCATCCCTAGTTATAAATGCTGCTGCCTTCAAGATGCAAGCATAAATAACACATATCAACATCAGACAGTACTTCCAAGAACACACACACTCTTGATTTAATAGCAAAGTTTAATGTGAGCTTTATCTGAATTTTGCGACACACCTGCCACCTCTCAGGTGAGCAGAAGCTTGGCGGTCACCGCTTTTTGCCTTAGATCCTATATCTGATGGAGCAATCACCGTGCTCACTGTTTATCGAACACAACAGGCATCTAATCATATCTCATTGCTTTTTTGACCCTGTCAAATCCTCTATGATTGATCATCAATACTGTCCTTATGACAGCATGAAGGCCATGTAGAGGCAGCTAATACAGCTCAGAGCGTTTCCATGGAGTCAAGGCTCCTGTTGGGAGGTAATTAGATGCCTGTTGTATCTCCACTGTGACACAACCCCCCTTCTCGCACCCCTTTATTCCATTGAAATCCCGTGTTTGTCCTCGCGCTCACTCTCTGGTGACAGAGCGGGCAGTTCTGAGTGACTCCACATGTGAACTCCATCTGCCACGAGCTGTCAACACGATCAGTCTCATCACCTCCGAGTCAGCGGCAGGGCTGCTGCGTCGCCAAAGGACATCCCAAGAGCTGTCAGGTACACAGGCCGTCATAATGTAATGTCCCTTTGTCAGTCGAGTACGTCCTGACTATGTAAGGTGTGAAAAAAAACAAACATTCGAATTCTTGACACTACACCACTAGCAATGTGAAATGGGGGAGATTTGCAAACACTTAGCAAGAACATTGTGTGAGTGTTAGTCAAAGTAGCAGTGAAAATAACCGGCTGTGTTTCATCTTTCTACAGTGCCTGTTTTTTTGGACCATCATGACTCGTTTCATGTTCATATTATACAAAAAATTATAACAAACTTAGTAATACAATTAATTTAAATTCATCTTGGCTTAAGATGAAAAAAGGTTAAAGAAAAGATTTTAACTGATTGATCATCCATCCATGCAAGTGCTACAGGAGCACGCAGCCAATCCCACTGTAAATAACTCAGCACCCATTTAATAAAAAATGAATACATGAAGAAGTCTGAGTATTTTATTACTGCTTAAGTATTGGCAGTCAGATGGAGCAGGTTTCTGTTTGCATTGCTCCATCACAGGACAGTAGTGGAATTCCATCATACCAGTATAGTACAGCACTTCACACAGGCACACACACAAATCCCCTTCCCCCACACAAACACAGCCATAAACCTTGCGGTGGTAATAAAGCTGTCATTGCTACCAGACTAACAGCGACTGCGTTTACCTCCCCATTTGACCTGCTACCAGAGAAACCCTGCCTTTCCCTTTGCTCTCTCTCTCTACACCTATACACAGACCTCACTGTCTGAGAATTTGTCTCTTTCAGTCTCACATTAGACCAAACGATGCCCTCATTAGCAGCACACCTGTTATCCTCTGCAGGCTCGGCCTGAATTGGAGGGAACACAAGCTTTAATCTATGTAACCGGTGACTTCTGCCAGACCCCTGCTCCAGTGACTTATATCTCTACATCTCCCCCATGTAATGCACAGCAAGGGCAAGCTCTCAGTTCAATTAAAATAAATAAATAAATAAATAAATAAATAAATAAAAACACATTCTGACTGAGGGCAGCAGGCCTATATATGGACAAAGCAGAGACAAGGTCAGCTGCATTGGTAAACCCACAGAGGAGATGGAACAAAGAGCTGAGTGGAGGCCCTGATCACAGAGAGCAAAGGCAAAGGGTGTAAATGATGCTGCGGGACTAAAAATCATAATGCACCCTTTATCCAAAATGGATGACATGCTAGACGGCAGAGAAGCAATGAACTGAAGCACTGGTTCAGCAAACATGGCACACAAACGCAAACAGTGCCAGTGAGGGTGAAAGTGAGGAAAAGACGTTTCAGTGGGACTGAGTGATAAACAGAGGAAGGGCAAAGCAGAGCATGTGACAAAAGAGAGGAGACAGAGTCTGCTGGTGTCTCCTGAAAGTCCACACAGAGAAGGTATGGTCACAAAATCTCCCCCCTCACCCCCTAGATTATGGTGTTTCCCTCCTACTGGGGGACTAGGAGATGCAGTCTGGCTGCTGAGACTTGGATGAGAGACACATCAAAGTGTGGTGCTGAATTGCAAAACTGGCTCACCCACCTGACTGGTTAGTCGACAGAACCGGTTTTACTCTCATCCCCTTTTGCATTGAGTTGCTGAGAGACCGACAACAAACCCTTCTGGTTTGTACTTGGTTAGCTGTGCGAGCTGCTGCATCATCCCTTGGGTGTCAAGTCTACTTACCACCTACTGGATGCTCATTTTCCTTTCCCCTTTCATTCCAAGGAGAACAGAGTAAATGTCAACAGTGCCGCCACCACCACACCCGTTTACTCCCTCTCCTACACCCCTCCCTCCAAGGCACTTTTTAAGGGTGTATTTTGTCTGAGAATAATCAGCAGCAAGTTTACACAGTTAATAACTGCATGTTAACTAAACCCAGTCCATCAGCACACAGCACACCGTGACATTTTTCACTTATGAGCGGCTGCTGTCTTTGTTTCCAATACCACATTATCACATTATCACCTGCCCGCACGCATTCTCGCTCATGAACGTGCCAAAGACAGAAGACGCAGTGACAGCGCTCTATTAAAATAGAAAAAGATAGAGCCGGATCCTTTCACGCCTTTAAACAGACGAGCACGCCGCTGACTCACGGCACACATCTGCGATGTTTCCATCGTAGTAAAGTGATGCAAGCGACGCTGCCGTACCTCTACAGCGATAAGGGATCGTGATGTCATCGCTGCCTCTAGTTGAACTTCTTATTATGACGACACAGTGTCCTCGTAGGCAATCTGTCCGATTACAACGCGCGCGCGCACACACATATATACACACACACCTACCCGTACGCACAATAGCCCACACGCTGGCGCGAGCGCAGGCTGTGGGCGTGAGCGCAATTTCAATATTTCAGAGTGATAATATTGTAATTGTTGCCACTCACCAGCACTACACTTTGATCCTCATCTTTGATCCGACTTGTATCCGATGTCAAATCGATATAAGCTCCGGTGCCGGTTATTCCCAAATTAATCAGGGTTTAGAAGCAGCTGGGCATCAGCTGGGAGAAGTGAAGCCGGACTCCAGAGGCACACCGCTTGGTTGCAGTTAAGTACAGTGTTTACAGTTGCTTGTTAAATGTCCCGCACAGGCTCGTACCGGTGTGCAGCGGACACAAACACAAGGTTGGGCCGTTAAAAAGAGCGTCCCTGAAGGCGTGGCGACTGTCCTGTCCTGCGCCACGGAGACTCGGCGGACTGCACAGTTACATCCACACGTCCTCGGAGCGAGTGATCAGCCAGAGAGGAGGGTAGCTCCTACTACTCACCGGTCAGGCAGCGTATAATATGGCTTCCGCGTTCGACTCTTTCAAAATAAGATGATCCACGAGTACTGCGGGAATTCTCGAGAAGCCCGAATAATAAGAAGGGTTAAAAGCCACATGTTCATCGAGTACAATTGAAAAATTAGTTAGCAATAATGATTCAGGGCGCGTTTAAAATGTCATTTAAGTCAAAGTTGAAAGTCAAACACAAAATAAAGGCTCTATGAGGATCCTGTATTTTGTGATGCTCTAGCCCCCCCCCCCCCCCCCCAGCTTTGGCTCATATCAATCAATCAATCAATCAATCAATCAATCAAATAAACATTGAATCATATCTAAAAAAAAGTCACTTTTGTAACAGCGTTGAACTTTGTCTTGCCAGCGTTTCTCAACGTAGTAAGCTTTATTTTGAAAGCAGAAATAATTTCGGTGTTGTTTCCTAGTAGGGCTGGAAACTGGCCGCGGGCAAGCTAGTGATATTTAACTTGTGGGGACCTGGATTTTGGTCCCCCTCTTTCACACACACACACACACACACACACACACACACACACACACACACACACACACACACACACACACACAGAGGTCTTTTCGGTTTCTGCTACTCACTCTCATACCAAAGCACAATAAATCGCAGCAGTGTTTCACCTATTTAACCACAATGCGAAAACCCCCAGACTTTCCAATTAAATTAATTGGGACGTATTCAGCAGGGTTGTGAAAATAACAATGTTTTCCTCTGGAGCTTTGAGTCCATGGCTATATTACTTTTACAACCAATATAAGAAGAACAAGAAAGTTAAACAAACTGTCAAAATTCCTTTAATAGTTGTCTGCATGAATCACCTTTTCCATCTCCAATCACAACCAATTTACAAGAAGCAAGGAGCACTTTTAATTTGTAATCCTGAGGCGTTTGTTTTACCACTGACAGCCTGAGTGATGCCCGCTAACCATGACCCCAGATTGAAAGGGTCACCTCTGAATGTGGAAATGAGGCTCTAACATTCAGAGTCGGGCTGTATTTCCATTAAAATCTGATTGACTTAATACCAGTATGTGAATTTAAAAACAACAATGGGATGTTCAAAACATCTTTATTGAGTGAAGATGAGATAAGATGTGAGGTCTTGCTTTTTTTTAAAAAAATTCTGGGTTTTTTTTTCTCCAAAGTTAAGCTGTGTTGTATTGGAGGGGAGTAATTAATTTGAAGGGAAGTGTTGGAGAGAGGGAAGGGGAGAGATGGACAGAGTGGGAGATAATTAAGTGGATGAAATGCAGAGTGGTAAAGGTCCTTGTCGTGTCGTGAGGGGCTGTGTGCGAGCTGCTGCCCCTGGAGCTTTGATGCCTGCTGCTGTGGCTTCTGGATGAAGGAAAAATTGGGTCTGACATTGCAGCAAAGGACAGAGATAAATCTCTCTCTCTGCTATATATACGCACACACAAATACGCGAAGCAGGTGCACAGGGTCTTGTTGTGAGAGGTGGGAATTAATCTGCACATGTGCATGCTATTTCACACGTCCACAGACATCTGTTTTTGTCATTTGTACAAGAGACTGCTCTGACCTTTATTTAGTCATCCATTCTATTGATTTCTGTAACATTTTGCTTACAATGCAACCGAGATTGAGAATGAAGGACCATCACTCAAAAGAAGTCAGATGTGCCAGACATTTCAAATGTAGGACGACGCTGCACGTCAAGATTTATATCCACTGCCTGCATTTCATAACCACAGTGCTTTCCCAAGTTCCACCTGTTTTCATTTGCAATTAGCAGACAAAGTTAATAATAAAATCTTCTGATACAGTTTTTTAATACCACAGTACTTGCAGTCATATCATTGTAATTACTTTTTGGGGATAATTATGCAGTGAAAATCTGGTATCATGGCACACAGTGTGCAGATGACTAAAAAACACAACTTCGGTGTAGCCAGGCTGTCTGGATAGATGATAGTGAGCATACTGTTCATGACGTTCTCTTCTGTTCAGACGGACATTTAAAAGAGCTAGTAAAGGCTATATACATACATACATATATATATTTTCACAGTAGCTAGTGGTTGTTGTCAGAGAATGATTAGAGGTGGAACCAATGGCAATGCAGTAGTTTGTATTGTTTCCTCACAGTAAGAAGGTCGTGGGTTTGAATCAAATGACCAGTTTGGGGCCTTTATTTGGAGTTTGGAGGCTCTCTCTGGTTTCCTGCCACAATCCAAAGACACGTATGTTGAGGTTAATTGGTAATTCTAAATTGGCTGTAGATAGGAATGGTTTTCTGTGATAGACTGGTGACTTGTCCATTCATGACAGCTTGGATAGGCTCCAGCACCCCCTGTGACCCTGAATTGGATAAGTGGAAGAAGATGGATGGATAGCCTAAGGTTTCATTTCAGCAAATGCACCTACTAGAAGACCTTTCACCTTCCAGTGTGCAAAATCGTCTTCTGTCTTAAGATTTTGGCACACTACTATGAGCTGTCTGTTAAGAGAGATGATACCATTTGTGTTTTAAATTTGGTTTTAGTTTTATTTACAGATCCAAGACCTAATTGTGTGCAAACAATGACATCACAACTGATAAAAATAATTGCTGAGCCGACTAAAATCACACCCAAACTAAGTGCTCCATACCTGACCTCATACCTTCACATAAAACCACAAGCACAAATGATTAAGCTTGTGGCATGTTTTTCCTTAGATGGAAGGGTGATTTCCCGCAGTGTGGCTGTGTGAGCATACGTTGGTGATACACACACACACACATACAAACACAACAATAATCGAAGCAGCACGCAGGGACGGACTTGGAGACAAAAAAAAACAAACATAGTTCAGATATGAGGCTAATTTGTTTAGGGGAATGTTTGTCACCTTTCCTGTTTCTCTATTACTCAACAGCTGCTAAACTCTTTGATTACTTCCTGTCATGCATATATGTGTGTTTGTATGTTTAAGTCTGCGGCCTAAACGTGAATCTCTGATTCCAAGAAGCTTCTAGAATAGCAGAAGAAGACACAACTTTCAAAACTGTCACATCACCTCTGCTCCTCATTCTCCCCTTGCAGGCTTACGTTGCACAGTGAGGCTCAGTGACAGATGCTGATTGCATTTGAAACATTTCAAAGTTTGTGTGTTCTTTCTTTCTTTCTTTCTTTCTTTCTTTCTTTCTTTCTTTCTTTCTTTCTTTCTTTCTTTCTTTCTTTCTTTCTTTCTTTCTTTCTTTCTTT
>NW_024582371.1:3835818-3936152 GCF_018398535.1 Haplochromis burtoni
TTTCTTTCTTTCTTTCTTTCTTTCTTTCTTTCTTTCTTTCTTTCTTTCTTTCTTTCTTTCTTTCTTTCTTTCTTTCTTTCTTTCTTTCTTTCTTTCAAAATCATTTGCCTGCAGTATATAACACCCCCGTTGCGCCTTCATCAGAAGCTGTTGCTTGGTGCCGTGAGAACAACATCCCAGAGAAGTGCTGCAAATAAACTCGACAGTCACAGATCAAATCTAGCGCTACAGTCAGTATATGTGTGAATGCTGTCTTCTCCATTACGATCTTCACAGCAACTGCAGCAGTCAGTCACTTTAGTACAATGACAAAGCCACTATTGAAATGTGGCTATGCTAATTCTTTTTCTAGAAACAGTACATAGCACGAGCTGGTAGTGATGGAGATGACCTTTTTTTTTTTTTAATCCAGACAGCAAATAACTTAAAAGATATATCATATCTTTTCTCTCTGCTCTCTGCTCTCAGCTTTCAGCGTTATCTCTTCCCACCTCTCTCTGTGTTTCTCTAACGGCCCTGCTTCCTCAGCTCTCCTGCAGGGCCCAACATGCCTTGCCAGAAGCATACTCATTATTTATGCCACTGCAAATGTACCACAACAATGTAAAATTACTTTTGCATCTGTTACGAGTGTATAATTCACTTCTAAAAGGAGGCTATTAGTTCTATTAAACAACCTTTTTTTTGGTCACATCATGCTGTGTCTGTAGTTAGACTAACTTATAATTACTGCAGATGGAATATTCTTATAAGATTCAAGGAAGAGCACGAGTGATAGAACACGAGGATGCTGCAGGATTACATTACAGACTGCAATATTTCTCCTGTGCATGACAGGATGGACAGATTAGTAGCTGTCAGCGATAAGTGGGAGGAAAGCAAGAAAAGAGAGGAAACATTCAGGAAAGATGACAGGTACCTATAACCAAAAGCTAAAAAATATGGAATTTAAAGCGTTCACAGGACAGATTTGCTTCGGTGAGATTTGAGAGACCTTTCGCTGTCTGTCATTTTGTTTGTCCACTGTGAAGAATGTGGCCACAGTGTTGTCAGTGCCAGATCTGAGTCTGGTCTTCCTACCCTTGGCTGATTGCTCCTCATTTCAACAGGCGCCTCTCTGTCTCTCAATAGCTCAGTCTGTACCCATCCCATGTCCCCCTCAATTTCAGAAGAGGGGGATAAAGAGGATGAGGCGACAAAACAAGAGGGCTCTTTTGTGGCCTTTGAGGAGGAAAGGGATGGTTGTCTGACTCTCCCTGTCATAGGCCCCTTCTGGCAAAAATAATTGGAAAGTAATAAGAACTCAAACACAATAACAACACCCAATAGACCCACAAAATGGGTGTGGATGCTGATTTCTAGGTCAGACAATGCGGGAGAGGAGAGATGATGTATGTCAGTAGGTTTGACTGAGGGTGGGAAGGGGGTGTCATGAGGTAGGTGGTTGGTGTGTACATAATACACTTGCAAAATGGCATAAACTGTGAGTCAGCAGGAGCTCAGAGATCAGTGAAAATCCCTCACCATGCTAGTCTGGATTATGATTTATATCAGTGACGTGGAGTATTGTCGGGACTCTGTTCAGAAGGTTGTTCATGCAAGATGAGTAATCAACTTGTGTAGTAGGTTGAAGGGTTTGAGTCTGACTGACTCATTTTGAAACAAGATAAGTATAAAAGGATCTCACACATGTGATTTTCACAGCTATATACACTATATCAAGCAAAGAAGAAGTTATATTAAAGTTCAACTGGTTTTTAGATATTTTCTAAATATTTCTAGATAGAAAATACGAGTGGAGTACTACATTAGCATTAGGTTGTAACCTAGTTGGTTAATGCTCACAGCTTGCAACTGAGCCTATAAATGCTATATTTGATTCATTCTTCTGCTTTTCCCCCCTTTGTTTTTGTTTAGGAAAGGCTGTATAAGAAAGCCCAAGCACTTCAGCATGCTGAGAAATCCAAGAACTGGCACGCCCTGTCATACACACACCAACTGGTCGCTTAGTTAGGTAAACCTATTCAACTGCTTGTTAATGCAAATATCTGATCAGCCAATCCTATCAGATCAACTCGGTGCATTTAGGCATGTAGACATGGTCAGGATGACCTGCTGAAGTTCAAATTGAGCATCAGAATGAGGAAGAAAAGGGATTACATGTCTTTGAACGTGGCATGGTTCCGGTACCAGACAGGCTGGTCTGGGTATGTCAGAAAAATCCTGGATTTCTCAATTTCTGTTACGACACTTGGTTGGCAGGGTAGAAATTAACAATAAAAAAAACGGGGATGGATCAGTAGTTCAGGCTTGTAGTAGAGGTGTTGTAATGGTACGGGGGATATTTTCTTGGCACTTTCTTGTGCCTCTTAGTACCAGCTGAGCACTGTTCACCTCAGTATTGTGTCATCCCTTCATGACCATGGCGTACCAATCTTCTGATGGCTGCTTCCAGCGTGTCACAAATCTCAGATCATCTTAAACTGGTTTCACATGACAGTGAGTTTCTTGTACTCAAATGGCCTTCACAGTCCAATAGAGCACCTTTGGGGTGTGGTGGAACTGGAGATTCACATCATGGATGTGCAACCAACAAACCTGCAGCAACTGTATGATGCTCTCATGTCAACATTGACAGAAATCTTTGAGTAATGTTTTCAGCACCTTGTTGATTCTGTTCCATGCAGAATTAAGCTAGCTATGAAGGCAAGCTGCTTTAATTCTTTAGTCAACTTTAATCAACACTTTATCAGCAGTTTTGTTAAATGAAAGCTTAAATGAATGCTGATATATGACAAGAAGTTGACATCAAGGCACACATTGATAACACTTACCGAGTAAGGGTGAGCGAGCAGAAATTCAGATCTGTGACGCGAAGTGCGCAGAAAGACGTCATTTAAAGAGCAATCAAACTTAGTTTCTAAGTAAAAAATTGATGCTAAACCTTCTTCTCACTTCACAGTTTCTTGTAAATATGAATTTGATTTATTGGGTATCACTTCTTAATTTCGCAAGTCTACATTTGAGAAACTGTCCCAATCAGCGGACTCTCTTCCAGTAAGGAGACACACTCAGTGCTTTACATGTGTAAAACACTTGTTTTTTAAATGTCATTTGTTTTTCAAGAGCACACCGTGGTGATTTTTTCTGCTGCTTCTCTCAGATAGGCAGTGCAATAGGGGAATAACTCAACGGTAATTTAGAGAGCATTATTAGCAGTGATTAAAGGTGTCTGTGGGTATGCTGCCAACGCTCAGAAATGCACACTTACATCAGGGGTAAATGGAAGGAGGCAAAAAAGACGGCACAAGAAAGAAAAATTGCGGTAAATAAAAAAAAATTACTTTACCAAAAGTGATTTTAGTTAGTCACTATAAAATCTTCAACAGAGCGAGTGTTTGTGGGGGTGTATGAGAAAGCTCTGTCATCTTTTCTCTTTCCTCACCTGCACAGGCTGCATGTCATCAACAACTAGAAGAGACTGTGAAGAAAAACATCTATTCACATCATCTTCCCACACAGCACCAACCTCTGCTATTCCATCAAAGCGGAAATATAATTAATGACGTTATTGTCATGTATAGCTTGCACTTGGATGCCAATCGCACACACTGAGATGTCAGGCAGCATCATAATCCCCCTCATGTTGGCAGCACTGCTAGGGGTGAATGGGTCTGTTTGTGTTTAGCCTGCCCAGAGCAGAGCCCCTTCAGTGGGATAGAGGATCAGCCATTTTTTCTTGTGGCCCTGTGGCTCTGGGATCAGCAGGGTGCAGGGAATTACACGACCACATACAGGGAAATGTGCTGGCTGCTCAACGACATTCAGTTTCTATTTTTTCCTCTAGATATGTCAAGTAATTTAAATTGACAAAAACAAACCACTTTCCTTGAAAATACTTGTAAAATCAGGTGAAGTCTCCTGAAAACCATTCACATAAGGGGATCTTCAGGGTTGCTTTGTTCCTTAGTTGTAATCAAACAAGAGGAGGATTATTTGATGTTTCAGCTGATATCTGTGTTCCCAGTTAAAGACAAAGCCGTGCAAACATCAAAGATCCAAATTCAAGTTAGCTTCAATATTTAGCAAGGCTAAAAGGGATCGATGTGGAGTCTTGTTTGTCAAACAACTTCACAAATCTTTTCTGGGGATTGTGGACACAGTGGATTTCAGGGCATCATTACAATTGTGTCAACGCGTTGCTCCGGTACGTTTGTGGCTGACGCTTTCCGACATGTGTCACGTCTTGTGTGTAAACCGATGCAGAAAGGATCGGTTGATGGAAGGTCATCGTGAAGCTCGAGGAATCCGAGTTGACAGCTTTGGTCCTGACATCACGTATCTGCCAGGGCTTCAGCACACACTGTACTTACTGTATGTCTCAGTGGCTTCAGATTTAAAAAAAAAAAGAAAAGAAAAAAAAGACCCATTCACAGTTATTTGATACAAACGTTTGCTTGCTGGTTTGCTTTATTAAAGAAAAGACCTGCAGCAGTTATGCAAATAAAAGAATTCTGACTAATACTTTGTGAGTAGGTAGCCATCTCTTTAGTTGACTGAATGATTTCAACGCTGATTGTGTAAAATAGAGATTAAAACGAATGTCAAACAGTTCATTTTAATCTCTGTGAACTTAAGTTTGACCTGGTTTTTGCCTGTGGAGTAATACTTCTGCTCTTCTTTCTGCTAGAAAAAAAGCACTCAAAGTATTTTCTTACTACAAGCCTCATTCACCATTCATACACGCACATTCATGCGAGTCATTTTATGTATGCTTAACCTAACATTTAAGGCCTTTACACAGATGATGGATGAAATTTGTGCGATAAAACATTTTTTCAGACTCAATTATTCATAATGTAGACATTCACACCATCTGGGGAATTTTGCAGGATGGATTTGCACCATTTGTTTCAGATCACACTTGATATTTCCTGTGTTTATCATGCAAATTAACATATCTGATCAATCTGACCATTGCATTTAGTACCAATGCTAAAAACATGCACTGGTACTGAATATGCAATGATACAGACATAGGAAAATAATACTCGTTCGCCTCAGACGCACAGGTTGATTTACTCTGGGTCAATCGACTCTTTTGCTATTTCTCTGCCTCCTCAGATGTGGTCCCATCTCTGCTGACATTAGCTCAAACTGCCCCACTGACATCCTGAAATATGTCAGAAAGCGGCCGTGATACAGCTTCAGCACCTCGATCAAACCATGAAATTCTCCCTACTGCTTCCAGAATCTCTGTTTCTTCCTTTTCTTGTTTAGACACATCGGCTCCAAACATCATTACTTGATGTTGACCTCAATTTTTTTTGTAGTGAGCATGAACTTTTGGCAAAATTGCAAAATTTTCGGTGTGTATATATGTTACAAAAAATGCCGTGTCCTTTTTTTTTTTTTTTGCAAGGCACTGTAAAGGCCTCACACTCTGATGGAAGAACTGTGGAGACTCAATGTTTGGTATTTTGCCCGGGATACTTCAACATACCTCCCGAGCCACAGCCACAGCTTCTGACCTGCCTCATCTCTTATGTTCCAAAGTTATGAGTGATGATTAAATTGAAAAAAAAAAAAACTTGGCACAGACACAGAACATCTATTTGTTGATAATTTAACATGAATATTAATATACAGTCATGACAGCAGCTTTTACCCCACCCCTTAAAATGATTTTTGATTCGAGAAGATGGTGAAGTTGACTTTGCATCACTTGTGTGATGAAAACAAAAAACAGAAACAACATTTATTATCTACCGTTCACTTTAGAGGTCACGTGCTACTGCAATAACGTGCACGTCTGAGCCATGTGATCAGAGCTGTTGTCCTGAGTGTGGTTAGCAGCATTCCTGCTACTGGAAACGCTGACGTGACTTCATGATTGAATACAGTAAATGTTCTCAAATGTCAATCATGGCAGCGTCATCAGCAGGTGGTGTTTACAGTTGTTGCATATTTTTTTTGTCAAAATTTCTACTCAGTTTTTCAACTGCAATTGAATCGAGTGCGACAAGTAAGCACTTAATAAGCAAGCAGTGATCTTACATTCTGCAACGTTCATATTTATTTATATTGTGCTTTACATACGGAATTAAATGATTACCATGTTTTACCATGACTGTCACTGCCAAGTTAAAAACCCCTTAAAAAGTGGCAGTAATTTTGGTTTTTAGGGAAACTGAGACCATATATGATGTGTGTTCAATAGTTAAGGCATAAATGTTTGTAGACAAATGAGTGTGAACCAGCAAAAACCAAAAATCTCTTATCCACATTGCTCTCTATGTCAGTGACACTTTAACTCTTGTCCTCTTCAGTCAGAGGCAGCACATGAGGCTATCAGGATGTAATGAAACTTTTAAGCTGAATGTTGTTCAGGTTGGCCAAGTTAGGTCAACCCAGCGTCCATAAACTTTCAATATTTAAATTGAAAATTTCCCAGTTAAAGGCTTATATGTGCTGTCCAAAATCCTGGATGTTAGAGCCAATGATTACAACAAGCGGCTGTGGATCTGGAAGTCGAGGAGGTCGTCCACTTATCTGAAGGTGGGTGGTTTAATGTGTGGCTCAGTCTGCATGTTGAAGTGTCCTTGGCTGTTAGTATGACAGTGAAAGTGCTGAATGGTTGAATGAGGCTTGTAGTACGACAGTTCGCTTTGAGTAGCTGATAAGACTACAGAGTAAATTTAAAACCAATTTACATAACAAGGGCCAAAATGTAAAAGAAACTTACTTAGAAAAACAGGAACTTCATTCTGCTGGAGGGGACAGAGGTGAGCTCGAATAGATTTGAAACTATTTGGATCCTGAGCATTTGAATTTATTGAATTTGGATTTCAAATTAAAAGAATGAATATTGGCTGTAATATTTAATACATTTTTGTTGCATGTTCAGGAGCATCTGTGGTTCAGTTTGGTTGATACTGGATGGTAAATATGGATCAAGATTAAAAAGAAATGAAATTGTTTTGGGATAAATTTTCGCAAAAAGTGTCAATAATAATAATACTTATATTTTTTTCATTATAAAAACTTTACAAAATGTTATTTTTCACCAAACAGGGCATGAATGGACTCCACATAAAAACATCCCCATCGTCACTTTCATCTACAAACCTCTCCAAAAACTCAGCAGTACAGGTCCTCGTCTATACTTTACTATTTTAGGCTTTTATGCCATATTTTCTTCCTAAAACCCCAAGAAAATAGAGGACCGATCTGTGTCTGTCTGATACTACTACGGTGCTTTTAATCTGGCTTCATGTAGGTGCTAGGAACTGCTATATTCATTTGATGCAGGAGCTTTTACTTCGACAATCACGAGTAAAACTGATCATTTTGATGTGGAAACTATTCATCTCTGACCTGCTTTTGAAAAAATTAGATGAAAGGAGCAGTGAAGCTATTTCCGTCTCAAACTTGGGCGCTGTTGAGTCTTAAAATGATTGACAACCATGCCACTGGATGGGACTGAACAATATCGCAGAAGCAACAGAGAGTGAGGCCACATTTTAGTTCTATATGGTGCATTTAACAGTTGCCATTAAACAGGTGCGTCAGGGCTAAAAGGGCAAGACTATAAATTAGAGGAAAAAAGTATAACAGCTTACATTAACTTGCTTTCTTTTTTTATCATGCTCTCCTTATGAACTCCTCTCTCTTTATTGATCGTCTCTCCATCCTCTCACTTCACAACCAGATGCTCCAGGAGGCCGAGTGATTGACAGGCCTGTGTTCTGCTCCTGCTGGATAATACCCTTCCCACCTCTCTCGTTGCCTGGGTGACAGATGGGTTTTCTCTGCTGTAACACTCGGTTTCCATCTCTGTCACCTCAGATTGGTGAGCGTGCGAGAGAGAGAAAGGAACGGTGGTTGAGTCCTAGTCAATCCTACACTTCCCATGACAAATGACAGCGGCACAGACAAACAGTGCACGGTGAGTCGTTTGTGTTTCTAACTGTGACATTGTCTCATAGTCTCTCACACTCTGCTCACACCAATCTTGCACACCGTTCTCTCTCTGGAATGGGAGCTGACATTAAAAGCAGACTGTGCCTGTCTGTGATTCACAGTGAAGATATTTCTCTGCTCTCCCTCGGATGATGCTTAAACATAGAGCTTTGGCCTCCTGTGCAGGCAGAGGTAGGAGTCTTTGATTCAAAACCAACTGGAACGGGTCAAAAAAACAGCCTGGAGGCAGCTGCTTCCTCAGCTAAAGTAGCTCTCGTTTTGCTTCTCTCTGTCTCTCCCCTTCCTCCTCCCCCCCCCGTTTTTCCTTTTGTCACTTAGCATCATCTCTAACAACGTTGCTATTAGCACAGCTCATCATTCACGCTGGCAGTGCCCGTGGCACAATTGGGCCAGTGCCAAGTGAAATAGATGACATCATCCATTGTGCTTGTGCACTAGTCCAGTCAGGCTTTGAGGCACCAGTATGAAGCTTTGGACTTGATTAGCGTTGAGACCATGACATCACCCTTCAGTCAGTTTCCCTATGGAGGTGCTGACATCATCCATCTGAGTCAATTATTACGATCGCAGGTGTCTAATAATCTGTTTAGAGCCTCACTAGTAATGATTACAGGTCCCAGATCATTCCTGAATCAATGTGGAAATCTATCATCTAAAACCAGGTGTGAAGAATAACTCATATGTAGACTGTCTGTGCGCCTGCTTGTTGAGTTAATAAACAAGCACACCTGCTGCTGCTGTTGTTGCTTCTACCATATATTCTGATTCGACCCTACCCAAGGCAATCCTTGTGCTTTTTCCTGATCCTATTATTCAAAAACATGGTCTTCCTATCAGCTTATTTCATTGGCAGGAGTGGAAACTCATCTTACCCCTGAATGAATATTTCTTCCTGTGAAGCTCTTTTTTCTGTTACACGTCTGCAGAAAACAAGAGCAGCCTTAAAAGTAAATAAATATAAAAAAATCTACAACCCATTACAGGTTGTATATGCTTTTGATCTCTGAAGCGTGTTGGCAGTCTGAAAACAAACAGAAGAAAAAATGAAAATCTGGGGAAACACTCATAAGATTCCCTGACAGAAGGAGGTAAGTTCCCACGGGGAGCTAAGATAGCGAAACACAACTGAAGAACTGATGACAGGTATTACTGGAACGTGTGAGCATTTATGTGCACGATGACAAACGTGCTCGCATTTATGTGCACGATGACAAACGTGCTCGCACATGGTTGGAGAAAACACATCGGCTTGTTTATGTCAGGTTACATCTCAAAAAGAGTGATGAACCTATATTTGATTGGGTGGATGCCAATGAGATAAAACCCCAAACATTTTCATTTGCTGTAACATTTCCTTTTTGGGTCGTCTTTTTCAAAAATGTTCCCATATTGTAATTACAGATTCCTACCTGGAATCCCGTTTCTTAAACTTTAGGTCCTTTTTTCCTCTAAGTTTTGTTTTGGTGTTCGAAGGTAAGTATATTATCTCCCTGTTAGGAGCCAGACATGCGAGAGAAGAAGCAGATATGGGAACATGGTGAGACGCTGAGCTGTCTTGGAGTGATAATTAAGGAAGAACCAGGTGGACAAGTGTGACTGTCGAATTAGTCATAAGGGGCTCGATACACACACACACACCTTGGTATGCACACACACAGGCACATGACCACACAAAGATACATGCCAGCACTCTGTCACATCTCAGAGCAGTCTTCACACATTTTGTTCAGCAGGTATGTGACATGTTTAATTACGGGTGGATAATGAACATCATGTCAAACGCTCAAACATGCAAGGCTGTATTACAGCTTCAGGAGGAACGCTTCACAGAAGATTCTCCATGCAGCAGTGTTGGCTACAGAAATTGCATAAGAGCTGGAAGCACACACAATGTCTTCTAAATACAACAGTTGACTACCGGGAGCCTGGTATGAACTAGAAATCATTTCAGTAATATTTCATAATACAGTTTGCAGATTATGGTTTTTTTCCCCAACGTTCATGGAATGAATGTTTTATAAATTTAGGATGTAATTAATGAAGGGTAGATACAGGGGAACAATGGGAGTAAAATTTGGCAATTTTAAAGTAAATTAGAAACTACACCAACACCAGACCCTTTTTCAGATACACCTTGCTAATACCAGGTGAGATCTGTGTTTGCTTTCAGAACAGCTTGGCATAGATTCAACCAGGTGCTGGAAACATTCCTCAGAGATTTTGATCCGTATTGACATAACAGCATCACACGATTCTGTAGATTTGTCGGCTGCACACTCATAATGCTCTCCTGTTTCACCACATCCCAAAGCTGCTCTAGTGCAGTGGTCCCCAGGGCCACGGACCAGTACCGGTCCGTGAGTCGTTTGGTACTGGGCCGCAAGAGTTGAGGCTTGGGTGTGAAATGTATGGTTTTCAGAGTTTTTACAGTTAACTTGGTTTCCCTGCGTCTTTTCCCGTGTTATAGTTGTGTCTTATTTTGAAAGAAATATTTGCGCATTACCATGGTGACCAGAGAGCATTAAGGGGAAGAGAGGAGCACGTTATTCTCAGTGTTTTTGGCGCATTTCAGAAGGACGCTACTAATAAAGTTACACAATGACACATTGAATTCTCGTTTATTATTATATTTACAAAATACCACAGTTTTTTTCTTGGTCATATAATTTTATTTTGTTGTATTTATCCGCGACACCTTAAAGGACGGTCCGTGAAAATATTGTCTGACATTAAACCGGTCCGTGATGCAAAAAAGATTGGGGACCGCTGTTCTAGCGGACTGAGATCTGGTGACTGTGGAGGCCCTTTGAGTAAAGTGAACTCGCTGTCATGCTCAATTAATCAGTTTGAGATGATTTGAGCTGTGCGACAATACAATGCAATATTTTTCAAATCTTCGTTGTCCAGTTTTGGTGAGCCTGTGTGAATTGTAGCCTTAGTTTCCTGTTTTTAGTTGACAGGGATGGCACTAGGTGTGGTCTTCTGCTGCTGTAGCTCATCTTCAAGCTTCAAGGTTCAAGAAGAGATGCTCTTCTGCGTACCTTGTTTGTAATGAATGGCTATTTGAGTTACTGTTACCTTCCTATCATCTTAACACGATCTGTCCATTCTTCTCTGACCTATCCAGCAAGGGGTTTTCACCCAATGAATTACAGTTCAGTGGAAATTTCCTATTATCTAGTAAACCCAAGAGATGGCTGTGTGGGGGAAAATCCCAATAGATCAGCAGTTTCTAAAATACTCAGGCAGTCCATCTGGCACTAACACGCCATATTTAAAGTCACTTACCCATGCCTTTTGTACCCATGCTTATGCTCAGTTTGAACTTTATTAGGTCATCTTGATCATGCCTACATGCCAGTAAGCAGTGTGTACATCAGTAATTCTGACAGCATCAGTATCAATGAAGGGAAAAAAGACCTCAGAGGGTGCTGTGAAAATGCCACAGCAGTACAGTGTCAAATCAAAAGTGTGTGCATACAGATCACACAGGATCGAAAGAGAAATGTGGCCTGACAGTAAAAATCAAAATGCTTTTGTTTTCATGAAGAAAATATAAGAAATGTGCATGTCCATACTTGCAAAGAGGCATTGCATTAAAGCCACCCCCTCTGAGCCATAGTTATGATAACCACGCGTGACATGTATGGCTTCACATCACCAGAGTTGATAGAATGCTATCCAAAACTGCACGAAGTCAGTGTGTGAGCAGTGCTTCAAGTCATAACAGCTACTTTGAACTGTCAGGGCAGTGAGTGGGTGTATGACTCTGATAGTCAATTTATGCTGGATAATGCAAAGATAGGAGCTGATAAATTATGACTCACAGACAGTCTGAGTTAGAATTATTTTGCGTACACGTCTGTAATATGTGCAGTGTGTCACCTTGCCCCCTGCATGTGCTGCGGCAGTTTGTTATCCCTCATGGAGACTCACAGGATTTATCAAGGTGCGCTTTTTTTAACCAGCTGACATAACAAACTCCCTTCAACCCTCACCAAACACAAACTCAGAGCCACATGATGTGAGCTGCAGTTGTCATCGCTGGTGTCTGCTGCTATTCGAGTGAATCACACCCTGACAGAAACATCACTTTCTGTATTTTTTTTCTAAAGAAGGTTATTCTTTCTTTGCTCGATCACTTTCTTTCACTCCATCCTTTGTGTTACTCTGCGCCCACTCTTTTTCCCCAGATCTTGGAGAAACTAGTCGCCATTGAGGCCCACAGTGCGTAAATGCCACATATCCTGGGAAATTAATAAAAAACCCTGTCTGTTTGTGAAAGAGAGAGTGAGTTAGGGAAAGAAAGCAAAAGGAGGAAAAAAAGGACAGAAGCGAGTGAGAATGGTGGCGAGATTGATAGGATGCGTGAAGAAGCATCTCGTCTCATTATGTGTGAAAATGAACCCACGTGGTCGCTTCTCCTTCTCCGTAATTACCAAGACGCTGCTCTGTCATTAGCGGGATTAAAATAAACTTAGCAGCACACACCACAAAACAACCGCAATGACACTCACGCACACACAAAGACATATGCCGAAGCAGTTTTCTAGCTTTTAACTTCCTTCGCTTTAAACAGCTGAAACGGATGCTTTTCAGATTGCATCAAATAAACCACGTCGGTGATCCCATCTTTCAGAACCTGAAACCTATTTCCTACCTGTGAGGAAAGCTATTTACGCTATCAGCCCTCCTTTCAGCCTTATAACTGCTCCGTCACATAATCATGTATGCATTTGCCAGAATCTCATCTGGTGATGCCTTCTGTGATGGAGGGAATTTATTATCAGGCTGGTTTGTTTTTGATAGTCCTTCCACAGGCCCTCTATTGGGTTTCCTAGCAACAGGTCTGTGTAAGGGCTGGTGCAAAGAGGGGGATAGCAGTGTCCCCATCCTGATTACCCTCTAATTACTTTAATGGAAGCTAGGCTCTCTGGATATGTACCCCCACCTGCTCACAGTCTCTTCTTAGACATTCATACATTGGCAGCTATCAAAGCAGCTGCTTAGCCACTGTGTATTTCCTCCTACTTTAATGCTGCGGGGGCCACTTAAGCTGTTTTAAAAAAAATAAGGTTAGGCAGCGAATTTGCTCATTGGCGGATCGGTTCTCCTTTAAGACAAGCCCTTGTAGCAGCGTCTTAGTTGTGAGCATGTTAACATGCTGAGATTAACATTTAGCTGAAAGTGCCGCTGTGTATCAGCCTCACAAGGCCAGCAGCACAGCTGTACACCGCTTTGTCTTGTTCCTCTGCAGACGAGCGACATCCTCCTGTAAGAAACACACAAGCATTGTTGTACCGCGCCTAAAAGCAGATGCTGCACACACATTTATATGCACGCGCACTTCACATGCAATTTACTGTCACCCAGTTGTTACTCATCTGACTTGTGCCATCGTTAGAGTACCCATGGTTACCGTGAGTCTAAGTGTGCATGAGAAGTAAGAAAAGGAGAAATAAGCTGAGCAGGAAAGAAGAAGAAGAAGTGGAAGATGCTAAGGTGGGGGGGATGACGAGGAGCTGAGGAGGATGAAAAAAGTAAGATATTTTGCCTGCTGCAAAGAGTTTCCCTGAAGAAACAGAAGCTGTCTTTCCCAACTCATAATGTGGGCACCGATGTGTGTCTTTGCATGTGTGTTGGTACAAAAGGACCCCACCCGATATCGTGTGGGTGTATTTGTTGAACATGCTGGAACAACTTGTACAGTGATGAAAGACGTTGCTTTAGGGTAAATACAGAATTCACCTCAGCACGTTTCACTCTTATCATTCACGGCTGTGATATGATTCATATTAAAGGGAAATCCATATGCGCTAAAAGCACCGTGGCCATCCCCCGAAAGTGATGAAGTTAATCTTGTTCATTTTGATTGGGCTATTAACATAGTTTGTCATTTAATAAGCTGGACCCAGTGATTATGTAGATTGCTGATGAGCTGCAGCAGATATGTAACAATATTACTCCATAGCTTTATTTAGAACATATTTCTGCAGTTATTTCTTATGCAGCACAAACATGGTCGCTACTGAAATGCCCACATCCTCGGGCCACAGTTTGAAATGCAAATTAACAAAAGTCAAGAAAAGAAAATTCTACTACAAAAGTAAATGCTTGAGATTTGTGCCAGCTCAGTCATTTGTTTGTGTCATTTCCACTCAGCTTCCAGCTAAGGCCCACATGCCTGCAGAGACCGGCGCAGTTACTATGGTGAAGAGCTGTGAAATGGTGTTTACCAATCTTGCGTTGCATTTCCTCTCACTCCTTTCTCATTTCGCTGTGATTTAGTTGAAGCATTCTCATTCACTTTCCTCAGTAATATTCTCTATCAGTGAAACAGCATTTGCAAACTGTGCATTGCAGTTCCTCTCACTCCCTTCTCATTATGAGATGATGTAGTTAGAGCATCTACATTTGCTTACCTTAAAAACAGTCTAAAAACTGAGGACTACAAAAGGTCTTTGACAAACCTATCAAACTACTCTGAAGTGTAGCAGTGACAGCATCTATCTTCACGGTAAGCGCTGCTGCAGAATTAGACAGAGGCCACTGGTGAGTCAGAGCGTGTAGGCCCAGGGAAGGCTGGATGAACAGAAAGGGGAATCTATGTATAGACAGCGTCTTTGCAGCCAGCTGAAGATGGTGACAGCTTCAATACATGGCTGATTACATAACAACATAGCTGTCATACTTCTATGGAAAAACATATATGTGTGGATGAAGCACAAAGGGTTATACTCCTCATCTCGGAGATTTGTTTTCGTGCCCAACGCGTCACTAAACAATGAGTCTTTGAAGATGTCGTGCCCACTACTACCCGCCCGCCCACACCAATCAGTCAGGGCAGCTTATCCAAAATACTATTCAAACCCACTCATCCTGGCAGGAGTATGGCTGTGTTATTGGGGGAGAGGGTGATAAGAGTGGATTTGCTTTCTGTGCATGATGTAAGGTTGCTTCTTTAAATACTCCCCTGTGTTCCCGCACGTGTGCTTCTCTGTACATGTGATTTTAAGGTGCCTCAGAATATGCGACCGAATGTGCACACCTTCCCGTAAATTTGGGTGCTCTCTCATTTTTAGCCTCCAGCTTTGTCACCGGTGCTGTGCGTCTCCGTGTGTACTCCCAGAGCGCAGAGAGCCTGCGTTAGAAGTAAGGTGTCAAATTCTCAGCAAATGCTACCGCCTCGGTTTTCTGATGATTGTTCACCACTTCCACAGCTAACTGGGAGCCAAACTGTTTTTGCGGTGTTCTCTGCAGCGGCTGCTCGTTTTGATTTGAGGCTCAGAAAGACAGAGCTGGGGGGATTGCTAGCAGAAAATGTGTGTGTGCGTGATCTTGCATGAGCATGTGCGTGCACAGACTCTCATAGTGTGAAGTATTCTCTTGCTTTCGTTAATGAGTCAGCAGATTTCTGCCTTGTGAAACGTCCCTCGGGTTAAAAAAGTGAAGGAAGCGCAGGGAAAGGGCATCTCCCTATTTGACATTCCAATTATTGCATAACTGCCTAATCTCCTGTTCTGTGTCATTCCTGTTTTAATGGGGATTAAACTCTACTGGGAATGGGGGAAACATTTTATCTTTCACTGCCTATTGATACACACACGAGCACCAAGTCACACACCAACGCAGCTGCAGCAAAGGTGCTTCTCTTCTAGAAAAATGACATAAAAACCATAAAATGTAAACATTTATTGTCTTTTGGCAAGAGGCCGAAAGAAACATGGCATTAGTTCCACCTCGCATGTGCCCAGATGGCCTATATGAATCTTTGCCAAGGCGCTGGGCTGCATTTACAAAGGAGCTTAGAGTACTGACACAATCAGTCTAATTAGAATTCCAATGCCATTACATTTCAGTTACAAGACGGATTATTGAGGACGATGATACAAAATGTTGCAGCATGACATTTAAGGTAAGAACTGCATTGGAAATGTTTAAGAATCATTTGCAGCATTTGCCATAAGGCTGCATTACATTTGTCTACAGAACTGTCGAAAAGTCTTGAGGCACCACTCATCTCTTTATATTTTGCTTCAAAGGAGTCTGACCATGTTGCCATTTTTTAAGTGGTCTTGAGCAAAGGTTCTCCAGATTTTCTGACAGCCTTTCAAAATTTCACTGTCTGTGAGAGATATTTTTTAAAGGATGTAAATGAAGACAGGAAAGTAAACAGCAGTGATGTTTGTAGCGTTACTGAAGTTTGGCTAGCTGGTATATAACGATGTGCTAAGTGATCGCTGGCAACCAGGTTTGGTCAAGTTACTTGAAAAAAGTAATCAGTAACTAATTACTGATTACTTCCCCCCAAAAGTAATCCCGTTACTTTACTGATTACTTATTTTCAAAAGTAATTAATTACTTAGTTACTTAGTTACTTTTTAAAAACACGATTTACAACCTGAATAGGTGATAAAGCGATAGATTTTTTTCTACAATCCATCATACAAAATGTAATCAAATGGAAAGGTCCCTTTTTAAAACTTGTTTTATTAGTTTTATTTTTTAACTTTATGCATCAAGCAAAAATGTAATTATATGCAACATTCTCTGACTGGAAGAAATTTGTTTAATATTTAAACCTATTTTCTGCACATTCCAGCACATAAAATAAAATTTTTTGTGTTTACACTCACTCTTTCAAATAGATGCAAGTAAAACACAGCAGAAAATAAATAAAGTCAAAGACTAGCGGTCCTGTTGCTCTATTTTCACCTGTAAAGCAGGAGTGGGTAGGCGGAGGTTTACCCTGGTGCAGGTGTGCCGCAGCGGTCAGTGGAAGAATCCGCGAGTTTCTCTGTGAATTTCCCATTACGTCGTTGCGCACTCGGTGCTTGCTTGGAAGTTTAGGGGTTTTTTTCGCTGTAAAAAGAAGTTTTCTTCCCACGCACAACGGACGCTAATGTTTTTGTCACTTTTTATGGAATCAAACTCAAAGTAAGGTCAGTACTTCCACGCTTTAAACGCTGCACGCTCATACTCTCTCCCGCACTCGATATATTATCCATTGTTGATCTGCACACAGCTGTTGTCACGAACGTCGCACTCGCTTACGTCACTGTCATGAGACATTCTCGCAAAAAATCACGGTTTTAGTAACGCAGTAACGCAGCGTTCCTACGGGAAAGTAACGGTAATCTAATTACCGTTTTTGCAATAGTAATCCCTTACTTTACTCGTTACTTGAAAAAAGTAATCGGATTACTTTTTACAAGTAACGCGTTACTGCCCATCCCTGCTGGCAACACAGCTATGTTAGCATAATATAAACACAGTGAAGCTGGTGGATGAACGCTAACTTTTTTCCACTTGATAACAGTTAAGATGAGGGTTCCCTATGGTTAGTAACAAATGCAATTGCATGGCAGGATGCTGTAAACGGACCAAACTTAAGTCAGGAGAACAACTGAGATAATCCATCCACAATACGAGGTTAGTCATTAATATACTGCTGCATGGGCTGGGCTGTAGTTACATCGTTTTTTTTTTTTTTTTTTTTTTTTTGCCTGTCCCGTTTGGCTCTTTTGCCATCAGAATTGTTGTCTAAAGGCAAAGAAAGATGCCCAACGGATTTACTTTACCAAATTGACCATCCCAGCCTTGCCGTAATGGTCCATTTGATTCACCTTTTATTGTTTATTTTATTTTCACTTACTGAATACGGGACAGACTTGACTGGGGGAAAGAAGGGGAGAAAGAAAGAGGGAAAGAGAAACAGCTGAGAAGAGGGACGGGGGAGAAGGGCAAAAAACAAAAACCAACAGAATGAGCAGAAAAAAAAAGAAAAAAAATGCATATATCAATCACCTGGATCACCTGCTGAGAAAGAAAAAAGAAAACAAGCAGAAGAGAACAAGAGTAATAGAATAAACAACATCACAATGATATATGGGAATATGACAGTAAATACTAAATATTAAACATTATTGTGCAGCACATAAGATCAACAGAACACAGTGTGCTTTGAGGTAGGAGCCAAAAAGGGTGTAGTTTGTGGGTGTGATCACCCGTGTGTACACCTGTGAGCATGGACGCGCTTGTTTTTTTAAAAGGTTCCTTCATGTAATGATCTGCTAGAGGGTGTGGGGGGGCCACAGCCCCGTCCTCCAGGGCATGAAGCAGGTATGGAGGAGATCAAAACTCCAGACATCCAGAGGCCCCCAGAACACAAGAGACCAAGGAAGACCAACAGAGGGGCAGCCGCGCCACCGCCACTGTTTTAAAAACTGAGCTTTAAAATAAACAGTGGTAATAAATACCGAGAGAGGCCGACAGTGATCACTGACTGTTTTTAGGGGCTTTTTCAGATTAAATAGAACAAGATACAAAGCACTGAAACATGTCAAAAACATAAAGTCTTATTAAACGCAGGGTAGTTTGGGCCCGGAAGCAGGATTCATCACGTCATCACTTAAAGACCGGATTCTGACCTTTAAATCATTCAAGTATAAACAAGGCTCCTAACTCAAGGTATGACAGCTTAGCAAACAACCACTTTAATTCATATGATTCTATTTTTAGGAAATAGAAACATACTCGCTATTGCATAAATACATCTTTTGTTCCCATTTCTTTAGTTTAGTCTATGAAAGATGCCAAAGATGACTAACAAAAGTGATTCTTAAAGAGCTATTAGCCAAAAACTTGGCATATTGCAGTATTGTGTGCAGCGTGTCCTTAAAAAGTTTGAGTAAACTGGGCAAAGTAGAGGAGAAAAGAAGTGACCTCCCTAGAAACACTATCTACAGCAGATGAAAAGTTGTGAAAGTCAAACAAAAAATCCAAGCAAAGATCTGACACAGAACCTTAAGATGCACCAGACTCCAGTTGTTCCCTGTACTGTTCACCTAAGTCTCATCAAATATGGCCTCAGTGGAAGGGAGCTGTTAAGAAGCCATTCTTAAGGTAAACACAGAGAAAAGCCTGAGTTGCACCAAATTACACAAGAATTGGACTGAGTCAGTCGCAACAGGTCTGATGGAGTGATGAATTCAAATTTGAAATTTTTGGTTCAAATTACTGTCAGGAGGTTAGAACCGGCACAACAATGAACGTCTACAGGCTGTGTCATGGTTTGGGACTGCATTTCAGCCAGTGGTGTTAGAGACCTTGTCAAAATTGATGGAATTAGTAACACAGAAACGTACCATCAGATTTGGATCCACCATGCAGTACCGTTTGGAAAGCATCTGATTGCCAACAACTTCATTTTTCAGCATGACAATGATCACAAATGCACTGCCAATGCAGTAAAAGCAAACCTGGATAGAAAAAATACAAAATGCATCACTTCAGTCATGGATTGATCTCCACAGAGCCTGGACTTCAGCATTATTGAAGCAGTCTGGGATCATTTTGACAGAGAAGAAACCAAAAGCCAACATTCAAAGAAGAGCTTTGAAGGTCCTTCAAGAAGCCTGGAGAACTATTCCTGAAGACTACTTAAAGAAATTCAGAGCGAGTTCAGACTGTGTTGAAGAATAAATGTGGTCACACCAAATGTTGAGTTTCAAACTTGTCGGGAATGACACAAGACATCACTAGATGTCATAGAGAAGTGTGACATTTGATGTATGATCCCTAGCAATGCTAAAAATGGTGTTTGCTCATTAATTGATTATAAACACAGATGAGACCCCTAAAAATGAAATCAACACTCATCATTTGCTGTTTTAGCATCTCAAATCATACTTGCAGATGAAGACACAGTCAGATGTTGTGATCTTCATTTCTCAACTGGTTGAGAAAACATACCCATACCACTAAAGTAAGTACACACCTAGTATTCATAGAAGTCATTGGCATTGTATTAATGACAACATCCAAATAAAACACAGGGATATGTTTCAAGGGAAAACAAGCTAATGCTTACTTAATATGGCTTTTCCAGCAGTAGTGCAACAATTTCAACCCCACAGTCATTACTGTTGCATCATCTAGTATCCTGAGTATCTTAAACCATATGAAGTGTTGCCTTTATCTTTGATGTGTAACTGGTGAAATGGTCTGTGAAAACGGCATGGCTCACTCCTCTCTATCACTGCTCTACAGCTTGACCACGCACACAAATATATGTCCACACTCATATACACACACACACACAGAAAATGTTATTTTCATTACTTCACAGGACATTATATTGACTTACATTTCATTTTGAAAGGGGAAGTGGGTCCCCACACTGTGACTGTGTAAACAAATTTATGTTCCCGCAACATGCGTCACTCACACACACACACACACACACACACACACACACACACACACACACACACACCACACACACACACACACACACACACACACACACACACACACACACACACACACACAGAGTCTCTTTCTCTTCCATTTCTATCTCTTACAGTAGCAAATGAATTCCCGCTCCTGCTGATCGTAGCCATTCACTGCTATCTGTCTTCATTCCTGGGGCTTGGGAGACAGCTGGTAGCGCTGTACTAGGGTGAAAGATAATTCTCCGCTATCTCCTGCTCTCTATACAATGCCCCACATCAGCAAGTGGATAACTAGCCTCTGCTCCCTTGCTCTCCCTCTCTTTCAGCTCAATCATGAAACAATTCCCAAAAGTGGGCTTTAATTTTAAAGAACAACAACGCTCGTTCAGGCTACTTGGAAACAGCATTCCTCCTTAAACGGGTGGCTCATTTTACAAATTGACAGATAAGACCAGTATGAATCTGTAGATAGTGCTACACAGGATAACATTAATACACGCAGACAGATTGAAAGTATTCATTAGAACAATGGCAGCACATGAACTATTAATAGTTACTTTATTTATGAATGCAAAAACAAAGCCACACAAGCACAACATGTACTCCTCCGTGATGCATGGCGGGAGCTCTGCAGGCCTGGAGGCTGCAGACACTTATTATAGACTGGAGAAAGCCACCATGTTGCACCAACTCAACAAGAAACCTGCTCTGTGTGTGTCTGTGTGTTTGTGAAAAGGAAGACAGAGAGATTTGTAGTGTGTGATTTAGGATGATTGTGCTTCTGAGTGATTCATTGCATGATCTGGGATAGAAGGTCTCCTCCTCCATCAGGGAGACAGAGAGAGAGAGAGACAGCAATAAGCTGTGTACAGAGTCAGTAAGTGACCAAAGTCTGGCCATTGAAAGAAAGGACCACGTCAGGTCACAGACAGAGGAAGTGAGAAGTGAAAACTGAGAGCGGCTTTGTTCTCATTCTTTCCAGCACAATATATAAATATAACATGTTTTGCTGTGGAAATTATTGCTGAGGCACCCAAAGTTCCTGAGAACTGAGACAAAACATAACAGACTGCACACCCAGCAGGGCATTTTAGTTATTTATTTAATTTTTTTTTAAATCAAAGTTACAAAATGTTTTAGTAATTGCAACAACTCCTGTGTGATTTATTACATAATATATATTTACACTTGGTAGGTTTTCAGTATTTTCTGAACAAATTCTGTAATTATGCTGTGAAAGCACATAATTTAACAAGGAACATGAGCTCCACGTGAGAGAGGGCGGGACTCTGTAGCTGTTCTCTTTACTTTTCTGTATGTATAGCACATTTAGATTTATTTTATTTTTGAAAGTATCTACCAACTTCAGAGTATAATTCTACTCAAAGACGAGAAATAAGCATAATAATGCTCCTGAATGTATTCACGGGATGTCACAATGTCCATATTTCATGTCATTATGTCTAAATGACTGTATGACTTCCTTATTACCTTCACAAGCCCGTTAAATGTGACTTCACTTACAATGCTTAAGTAATCTCATTGTGCAGAGGGGTGTGTTTCCACTCCAATATGTCATCATCAGACTGAAGTTCATTAGGTTGACATTTCCGGTGTATGGTCGTCCACGCACACACCCACACACCTTCAAGGACAAAGCTTTTCACATTCCCCAAACGTATAGGCTAAGAAGCACTACTGATGACATCATCATGGGCATAATGATAATTGTAGTCAGATTAAATTAAATCAGCAACATTATGTCTTTATTCTATTAACTGTGAGATCATAAGATGTTGTCTCGCCATCATTTGCTTGTTGTCTTTTTTTATTATTTATATCTCAGACCTGTGTTAGGGTCTCTCCAGTGCATGCAAAAATCCCCTTTTATATTCGCGTAGGTGTGTGTAAGGTGGGAAATATGCAGCGTTAAACAAGATGAATCATTTGTGGTCAACACATTCGCCTAACATGTGAAAGATCCCCAGTTCAAGACTGGGAGGAGACAAACCTAGTCTCATTGAGACACAAGATAGTGTGCTTCTAATGACGGTTCCAAACCTGGCTAAGTGTGCTGAATCAATCCACTGCAATGGATCCAATCCGGTCTTGGAAGTGATGAAGTATGAACCCTGTTTCTGGGTCCAAAGTGTTTTAATGCTTTGTATCTTGTTCTATTTAATCTGAACAAGCCCCTAAAAACAGTCAGTGATCACTTTTGGCCTTTCTCAGTTTTTATTACCACTATTCATTTTAAAGCTCAGTTTTTAAAACCTTATGATGTAACTACAGCCCAGCCCATGCAGCAGTATATTAATGACTAACCACTATTGTGGCTGGATTATCTCAGTTGTTCTCCTGAATGAAGTTTGGTCTGTTTACAACATCCTGCCATGTGATTGCATTTGTCCCTAACCATCGGGAACCCTCACGTTAACTTTTTTTGAGTAGAAAAAGGTTAGCGCTCATCCTCCAGCTTCACTGTGTTTATATTATGCTAACATAGCTGTGTGGCTAGCCACCACGTAGCACGTCATCATATACCAGCTAGCCCAACTTTAATAACCCTACAAAAATCACTGCTGTTTGGTTTTCTGTCTTCATTTACGTCAGGAGTGATAGCAGAGCTGTACTTTTACATTTTTCAGAAATCCCTCATTCAGTATGTCATCTTTAGATGGAAACTAGCAAGCTAACTCCATGCTAACTTCTAACTCTGTTAAACGTCATAAATCCTGTTTTCATTGATGCCTGAATGTTAAACTTAATTGTTACACCTGGTAGAGCAGCCTCACTGATCATTTTATTAAAGATGAAAGAATTTAGACAGTTTTTAACTCGCAGTGACGCCGCAGTGTTTGTTTGCCTTTGGGACCTGAAGCGGAGGTTGGACCCAAAAAGGGCTAATAACGTCAGACTTAAATACCAGATATGGAAATAAGGGAGTAACCATGGATTTCTATTCTCACCCTACAAACGCTGTTGTTGTTCATCTACACTGAAGAAGACCATAAAAAGAATCATCAGCTGCATCTATAAAGAAGTACCCAATGCAAAGTGGTTATAAATCATTTGAAAGATGGGATGATTACCAAACAGGCTGTTGGCTGCTTGGATCTGCCTCATTTATCCTCTGTCAGTGGTGCATTGAAGTTCAATAGCAATACAGCGGCTTTGTCTAGTACGGTATTACTATAGGATTGCTTGATCTGACCAAAGTGAGACAGCGATCTAATCTCATTCCAGAACATTAGCATGATAATAGGCAAGTGCAGGAGGGGTGCAGTAGATGGAGGTGGCTCTGCGACTTTTGATGAATCAACCTACACGTTAAAGCTGACGTGTACATTCAAATAGCTCCAAATCATTAAGGACTCTGTCACAGGGAGTTTTTCAAACACACACTGCCTGATTATTAGATGTGGAGTGTCACGATCAGCTGCAACCATCTTGTGAAAGTGAAGAAAGAACCATTATCACAAGATAAGATGGAAGAATTTTGATGTGCAAATATCTTAATGATGGCCAAAAGTCTTGGTAGCCTTTTATAATACAGCCTACAAATAAGGATTGTAATTTCCATGTAATTAAATGGATTTTCAATGTATTTGATTTGACCAAGTATTTGTAAGTAAATATAATTACATTGTAATTTAAAGTGTTACCTATGAAATCAACTAAAAAAAGGGTTTCATGTTATTTGATAATTGTTTCAGTGGCACAGTCAATGTTATTAAGCCTGTTATAGACGTATTCCTGCAGCTGCCATCTGCCCCTGATTCTCAGTCTTTTGTCCTTCTAAACCATACAACAGTTTCATAACATTGTCTATTTTATCATTTTCACTTTATTAAATTAAAAAAGTAAGGCTTTTATGATCATCTGCATCTAATCTCTGACTTAAATCATAAAACAGGAGACCAGGCCAAGTCATATGGTTTGTATCCAAATCCACCAGCCTGACTTCTGGCTCCCGTCTGTGAACATCACACTGCTTTCTACGCTAGAACAAAACACAGAACATAAATTTCAATTTCAAATTAATGATATACCAGAGCAATTCACGGGAGACGAGCAAGGAAGATGGAGTCATAGGAAGTCAATACTGATCTCTGCTCATCTGGAAAGTTAGAGTTGTAATAACTGTTGTTCCGGCAGAGAAGAGGTGTGGGGGTTGAAGGCCACTGGGGAGGAAGAAGAAGAACAAAAATGTTCAGATGTGGGCGTATGGAAGGACATGTGCACAGGAGAAGCAGCGAGGTTTGCAGACAAAGAGGAGGCTGAATGTGCGAGAGTAAAAGTCAGGAGGGGGAGAGAGAGGGATGATGAACGCATGCGAGTCAGCCATGAATTTTTCTTCTATCTTACAATGACCCAGGAGACCCTGTTACAGAGCTGGTCAATATCCTTCAGCTTAGCCTCCACATATATATATATTATATTTGATTATTTGGGGGATATATACTGCAAACAAAGCCAGAGCAGTTAGAGCAGACATGCACACACGGGGGAAAAAATACAATTCCAGCAATTCATCTGCTGTTCCGCTGAGAATAACCAGGTGAATTCAGTTTTTAAGGAGCATCTTTCTGTTTCCCCTCCCTTAAAGCGTGATCTGTTATTGTGAGGTCTAAGCTCATGGTGATTTAAAAAGCCCACCTGCTTCCCTGTTTTATCCTTTTTTCAGTTTATGCTGTCACGTCTGTTAAGCCCTCATCCCAGCTGGACAGAAAAACAAGAAAACAAAGTGTCCATCACCGGGCTTCAGTATAAGCCAGACTGTGTTTCCACCTCTTTCTCAGTTGCTGAAACTACTTTACATCGTTATAGCACCCTGGCTTTGAGAGCCTGAACTTCAACCCAGTGTTTTGTGTTAATACACTGCAGTTTTCCATTATCGATTTGTCCTAATGTATGTGTTTAAAAATAAAATAATAACAAAATGAGACAAGCTTGACCAGAGGAAATGTTTTAAGGTTATTGAAGGGGAATTAGACAACAGCTCAAAACACTAAGGAGACCTAAAAGCATTTAGCTCATTCATTACCTCTGTCTGAGAGCACAGACGAGGCTGAAAGCACTGGGGGCCACAAAGGCAGACAGACTGCCTCTGTCTGGAGTCTGAACCCAGATCTACATCTAGATTGAGGCCATTCTCCACTGTCTCGCGCTGGCCGTCCACCAGCAGAAAGCCCTCTTTTCAAACACCCAGATGCTGCAGGCTGTAGCTGTGGCACATATTTTTAACAAGGAGTCTGATGAGTATGTTTTTACTCTATTGTACTGCATTGGTTGATACACGTTCATTCAAATGTATGTACATTATCGGTGAGCCTTGCTCTGAATTTCACTAGTCACTATTAAATGTTAAACCTTTGAATGTGCGACAGCAGATTGAGCTGCAAAGATTACCAGAGTGTTGTGGTGGGAAGTGGTGTGCTTATGGCCCAGTTTCTGATGCATGACAGATCTATAAATTCACTCTGCGCTTGTAGGAGTTTTTTCTTAATGTATTTACGTCCCATATAACCACAGGAGCATCAGACCTCAACATCTCAGGTGGAATAGCACAGGACAGCGACAAGTGTGAAAGACTAAGACCGCATCTATACCACTGGAAACTTCCCCCAGTGACTAGAAACTTTTGGAGGTAGTGTATTTCCACCACAAGCACCAACGACTAAACTAGGAAGGACCTATTTTACTCCCTGGTCATGTCAAAATATTGCTTTGTGACTGCTTTGCCACTGGTAGTAGTCTCTTTTACAGAGTTTAAAAAATATATACAAATCAGTACATGACACTCAGCAGCACCACTGTTTGATGTTGACTGATAATGCTCTAAACCACAGTGGAAAGACAGACTTCAAAATGCACTGAGGGGGAGGAAAGATCGAACATATTTAAGGTCACACTGGTCTATTCCTTTGTTTTTGACTTTGTTTCCTGGTAGCAAACCCTATAGATATCCAATCTTTGGAAAATACCTAAAAAGATTTATTTATTTCTCTTGCACAGGCATTAATGCTTTACTCCATGTGGACTTCTTAGAGTCAGATTTCATGTCCCATCAGTACCTCAAACCCATAACTGTAACCGTTTTTTTAAACAATTAATCTACAGTAAACAAAAAACTAACAGAAAAACTTAATATTTTACAATTATAGGATGATTTGTGCATTAACTGCCAAAACATTTTCAGTAATTTTACACATTTATCGTGTAGTTTCACTAGTTCGGACCACCTAAGATCAAATTAGGCTGTATGTGGTCCACGACGTAAAACGACTTTAACATCCCCGGTCTGGAATAAAAATAGTTCGGACTTGATTAGGATGGAAAATGTATTCCAGGCTTTACCACCCAATCAGTGTCTCATATAAGCTGTTCATGCATTGAATTCTAGCCTTTGGATACAAACAACAGCTTTGTTGCTTTATCTCAGTTCACATCATGAGGAACTTTTTAGTACAATAGCACAGCACGACCAGCTTAGCTTAAACTATAGACAGAATCCCCCACATGTTGTGTTTCTTCCCCTTTTTTTTAACTGTAGAAAAATATTAAAAGACTGTATTTTTTTTTCTAACAGAGAAAAATGGGCAGGACTTCCCCTACCTCATAATATCTAGCACGCTTTTCTTCTGTAGAAGAATAGCTGTATTTCTCCTTTTGGATAACAAAGTGCTATATGCTTTTACTGCTGGTGTCATCTCATGCATAGTGAATGTGAGGGGATACGGTAAGTTAATTGGTAACCAGTAACAGGGAAATGGCCAAGAGGAACATAATGAATGAGATGGCAGAAGTAGGTCGCCGGGTACTTTCTATGTCATGTTGAATGCCATCCATCCACCCTCTCCTGTTTTTCTCCAAACTATCATTTTAAAGCCATTTCATCCTCTCTCGCTCTTCACTCCCCTTTTCTTTCGTGCCCGCTCATTGTTAGTGAACTCTCCCTCGCTGCCTCTCTCCATGTCCTTCCATCTCTCAGAAAATCTCTTTAACAGAGTGAGGACCTTTTCCTCTCCTCCTCCAGGCATCTATTTGGCGCAGTTAATGGATAGTTGAGAAATGACTACCGGCATTGGGGGAGGAAGGAGGAATGAGAGTGGAAGGGGAAGTATGGGTGGTGTGGCTTCTCTTTGTCTGTAAAATACTATTGATAGGAGACTGGCCAAATCACATTATGACACAGCCGTCTTTAGACTTCTAAATCCGTTACCACACTGCAAACACACTGAGATGAGTTCTATTTAAATTGTGTTCTTCAAAATAAAAGTTATGAATCTTAGTTTAGAATATCCCACTGTTTGAATTTAAATCATGGATTCGCTTAGCAGAAGAGGTGCTGGGGACGGAGGGTCCTTTCTGATATGACCGGATAAATACTTACTTCTCCACTGTTCTATCATTGCCTCCTCTCTTCTCTTTTTCTCTTCGACAGGCCAATTTAAATTTTTTCTCCTCCCATCATTACTCCCACTTTGCCTGTGATAGCCTACTGGAGCTGGCGTGTTGCCTCCTTTGCTCCCCGCATGTCTCGATGTGAATCTAATGGGTAAATAATGACTACACATTTTGTCTTTAACTGCTGGCTGATCAGCGTAAGAGTCCTCTGTAATTTTTCTCTCGGCCCTCATTGATTTCCAGTATAAGAGGCCAAATGAGATCCAGGGGAATACTCATTATGTGTGGGTGAGACTGGGTGTTGCCTCTCCTCTAATGAAGCCTCTTATGGAAGACAAAAAGGCAATTATAGAAACCAAAGAAAGAGGACACCTCGCTATAATTGTAACAGGACCTTGGTAATGTTTTCAAGAAATAAATTGGGGAAATAAGATGAAACTCGGGTAGAAATAACACCTCCAGGTACTTCAGCAATCACAGTCTGCACAGAAACCACACTGAATAAATTACAAGGAACACCTCAACGGCACAGCTCATGCATCTGCTAATCTTTTGCAAAGCTTTATGGACTAAAAAAATATTATAAAACGTTCAGTTTTTGAAGTCAGATTGCATCTATCTATGGAAGACTATCTATCTATCTATCTATCTATCTATCTATCTATCTATCTATCTATCTATCTATCTATCATGCTGTTAGGACTGTGTTGGGAAACACAGTAAACCTTGTGGGAGTGGCACATACTGATGTGCCTTCACGGAGGAGTTGAACCACCTGTGCAATCTCTGTAGAGTTTCAGTATCTCCTCATGTTACCAGTACTGACACACTGACTGTAGCCAAATGCAAAACTAGTGATAAAAACAGTCAGAAAAAAATGTGGAGGGAAAAATGTCATTATTCTCCACCAGTAAAGCCATTCCTGTTTTGGGTGTTGTCTCATTGTTTCCCGCCTAGTGCACCTATTTTATTGTTCTTGCAACCGTGACAATAAAGAGCTATTCTATTCTATTTTATTTTATTCTATTCTATTGTTAATGTCATAACACCAAACCAGCTGAAGTGGATTAACAAACCCCTCTCTGCAACTTAACATGTAACTAATTTTCTCTGATATCTCTGATTTCTCTGATTAAAAAGTGTTCCTTTGATTTTTTTGGCCCGTGTATATTCACTTAATGAGAGAGAGCTGATGTCCACACATGAGGACAATTTGAGACTGAGCCCCACGTATCTCAAATTGAAGCAAGTTTTCAGCCTGTTGACCTGGTTTAATTGGTAACACCTGTGCTTCCCAGTCCAATGACAAGACTGTATCCCAATTCAGGGTCTGCAGCCTTAAAGTACGCAGCCTCAACGATCCTCAAGGGCCGCGTACTTAAAGACCGCTAAGGCCGGAAGTGCGAGGCTTGTGAAATGGGACGGTCTAGCCTCCGTTGCGCTGCCCAGCAACCATGATACTAACAGCTGGAAACGTTTCATACAGCTTTGTTTGACAGAAATGAAGGAGAAAATCTTTTGTTCATTTGTTTGTTTGTTTCTACATGAGCTTTGATCATTCTCTGTAAGATTAAGCTCAGCTATTGAACGGCGTATATTTTAAAGTAAAGGCTTTAAAACCAAGTTAGTACAAACGTCACTAATGTTACATAACTTGGCCGACATGTTGCCAACAGTAATGTTTTAATGTTCTTCGTTATTAAACATTTGCACATAAATAAGTGACATAATATTCAGTACTTAAAGTTTACTCTTTGGGCGCCCCTCATCCACCGTTTTTTTCGGCAAAATTATCCACACCCACCGCCGCGCTATGCATTCTGGGATATGTTGGGCCAGAAGTCTACACCGCCACGTCCTTAATATTCAGGAAGGACGCATTTGAGGGCCGCATTTCGAGCAGCCTTCGAATTGGGACAGCCTTCGTTGCGTCGCGGTGACGTAATCGGCCTTAAAATGCGGCCTTTAAGGCTGCAGACCTTGAATTGGGATACAGCCAGTGAAAATGGGCAAGACAGAAGGAGGAAAAGAGAGAAAAAGCATTACACTCTAAGTAATGATAAAGCCAGCACGAATATTAATGCAAATTGCTGGCACTGCTGATTTGTTAATGGTATTGCTCATCATTCCTCATGCTGTTATGCAATTTAACTGAATGTTTTCATTCTAAAAAAAATCCTTCCTTTTTTGTCGCTTCGCTTCATTTTTGTGTTCAAAAATGACTTCTGTCTTTTTTTCTGTGACACAAACAAAAAAATATATGACTTGTGTTGCTTGACACATTTCCCGATTGGAAGAACTACTCAAAATCTTCACAAAAAAGCCGTCTTTGTGGATAAGAGAGCTTAGAATTTGGGGGGAGAGAGGAATGAGAGAGACAAAAATAGAGAGTATTATATTCAGTAATTTGATTTTATGTGGATCCTCCGTAAGCTTGAACGAGCCTATTTCCTGTCATTGTGTGAGAGAATTTAAAGAGTATCTGATGGATGTGGGTCTCTGCAGCAGCAGGTACATTAAAAGAACAGCCTCCGCCTATTAAATCTCCGCTTTATGGTCTCCCACCTCACTCATAATCACATCTTTTCTAGGAGATAAGAGTCTTCCTATTTATACATGGATGTTTGCTCGTGGGAGGACTCATAATGGTTTGGGAATTATGTGTGACAGATGGAGTATTGAGCTTCCTCTTGTGCATAATAAAACACTCCCATATCCTTCACAAGGCTTTGTATAACTATCCATAGGATGAAGCGAATGATTGCTCCGTGAATCCTTTATCATTGATATTTGGAGCACAAGTCTCTGCTGAGCTTGAATTAAAGAGGAAAGATTGTTTCTATAGATAGCAAATGTCTGTGCCTGCAGGGCTGGAAAGCGGTAGGTGTGCATATTCACATGCAGAAGTATTTGGGTTTGCGATAGTCGGGCCTCCCACTGAGGGAGACAGCGGAGTGAGACAGAGCATATGCCTCCAGCGCTTCTTGATGTTACTTTCAACCGACCTCGTATGTGCTATCCAGTCTAGTGCCACAGTTTACCCAGTCAGCTTAGTGCATAGTAGAAAATGTGTAGATTTGGAAAACAAGCAGGCTTTGGAGATAACAATGATAACTGCATGTCTACCTAACATATAATAGGGAAGCTGTTGATGAGCAAGGTAACGGGGGTAAGGAAGATCTGCTACCTGTTGCAAAAGTTCAGTATCATTAACACTCAAGTTGTCACATTATATACAGTCTTAACTGATCTGTAATATCCATAACATTATGTGAATGAAGAAATCTGTTTTCTGCAGCATTTAATGTAAATTCGTGCCAGCACGCGGCAGTTGTTCCATCGAGGATGAGGAAGTTAAAGCAGGAGAGGACACAGAAGCTTTTTGTTCAGTATAGAATGAGAGGTGTGTGATTATGACATGCACTGTGTAGATAGATGGTGTGCATATGAAGTATAATTCCAAACACAGCAGCAGGTAAACACTGTGCGTGAGTGCTACTGTTCAGACACAAAAGCAACAGCTTGTTCCTTTTCTTGCAAACAGTGCTTTTGCGTTGTGTTCTTCTTTTATTCAGAATCACATATTAACTTTATTTTTTTATTTTGAGATTTCCTCATCTTAAAGTTGGGAGGAAATTCCAGTTTCATATCACACGAGTTACGGTTTCGTCGGTCATTTCCATTGCTAATAATAACATTGCATTCATTATGCTAATGAGATACAGGAACGTAGCTATGCAGTTCAGACCAAAATACACGACCGTATTGCTGAAATATCATCATGAACTGTGGGTTCATGATGGTTTACCAAACAGGTTTATCAAAATAAGGAAATAATGAGAGCTAAAACTCTATGGCCGAGTTTATAGCATTCACTTGCTGTCATCTATGAAATTAGGAAATAAGCTTTTTATGCTTTATTATGACAGAAAACTGTGGAGACTGGCAAGAAGCAGAGCAGTAATCAAATGAGGAACACAAGTTATAGTTCACTGGAATTTCCCTTTGATAGTGCAGTACTGCGTGAAAGTGTGTTGACATGTTTCTGCTGAAACGTGCAAGCATAACTGGAAATATGGTAAACACACATACAAGTTTGTACAATTCTAATAAGCTTGAAAGTGGATACTTGGTACAACCACCGTTATTCTTTAACACAGCCTGAACTCTGTGACAGGATCATCCCACACTGCTTCAGTAATGTTGAGGGCCAGGCTGTGGGGAGACCAGTCCATTGTACTGACAGTGTGTTTGGGATGGTGTTGAAAGTATCTGTTGATACTTTTCTCAGTTTATTATTCAGTCAATTTTGACAATATCCTCAACTAGGGATGCACCGATTCCGATACTGGTATCGGCCTTGATACCACATTTTCTAAAGTACTCGTACTTGTTAAAAGTCCCCCGATACCGAGGACCGATACCACGGTCTGAGACCTGTCTATGTTTGAGCGGCATGTAAGGGGTTAATCACAGGCGCCCCCTTTGAGGAACTAACTAAAAAAGTGAGCAGCTACGACGCACTAGCCTCTGATGTCATCCCAGCTGTGACTGTGCTAGTGAGTCTTCTAAACAGAGAAACAGACGAACAAATTTAAAATTAAATGTTGTTTTTTTATAATTATTTATAATGTAATATGTTGCATGCTTTTCATTTTAAATAAATGTTCTTAATTCCAAACTAGTCCCTTGTTTGTTTGTTTTTTGTTAAATTATAGGACTAAAGCTGTTACCTGCAAATTTAAATCATGTTTTTATTAAGTACTCGGTATCGGTATCGGCGAGTACTGAAATGCAAGTACTTGTACTCGTACTCATTTCCAAAAAAGTGGTATCGGTGCATCCCTATCCTCAACATCATTGGCTTAAATTCAGCTCCGAACCATGGGAAAGAAAAGGTGTCCAATAAAACACTTTTAAAAATGTTCAGAAAGCATGGAAAATTATTACTCAAGAGTACTTTAAGAATGTACAAGAAAGTCAGGCTCCTTGGAAGCGAAATATAAAAATAGGATGGGTAGCTTAAGACCTTTGCTCAGTACTAAAATTGTATTAAATTGGCCCTGTATGTCTGCTATGATGGAGGAAGTTAGGCATAGTTCCTATGTGTTTACAGTTTAAACAGCACAGAAATGGCCTTCCTCCACTGTTCTCAGAGGGGGATGGGAGCAGCTCTGGCAAAAGAAACACACCTACAGTGCACACAAACATGCCACACGTGATCAGTACAAACTGAGTCATATCTCACTTACTGTGATTGTTTTTTTGTTTTTGGGTTTTTTTCAAAATCCCTTAAATATGTTAAAGCACAGCACTGACTAAGAGAAAAGACAGTCTCCTTCTGTGCCTTTATGAAGCCACACTAACTGTGAGCTAATAAATGCCCATGGCTGTTTGTGTGCAGTGTACCAGCCCTCACCTGCTGTCTCTGTATGTATCAGCCGTGTAAATAAACATGAGCTGTAGCGGTCACTAATCTTTCAAATAGAAAAGGACCAATAGAGCAGTATCTTTACACATGCTGCATGAAAGCCTGCCAACATGAACAGCGTACACATGCAGTGCTCTCTCATCAATATCACGCATAAACACACATAAACACACACACAACCTGAGATTAACATTCTCATAAAAGACATCTATGAATTCATTACAGTATTTACACTGTGTTATATGTGATTCCTCTGCATGTAGCTGCACCGCTCATATGTATCCACCCTGATGACCTTTGACCCTCGCTTTGGCTATTCTCATCATCCTACTGTTTACTCTCCCAGACCCAATCGGCTGTCTCCCATGGCAACAGCTAGGTTAGCCAATGAGCCGAGTTTTCCGGGGGTTCGGTGAAAGCTGGATATGTTCCAAATGCAAACACACACACACACACACACACACACACACACACACAAAGGAGCCTGGGAGCCAACACACTGAGTCCAGATTGTCCTGTTAAACTGAGAAACTGTCAGGCCTCTGTTTGCCCATTAGCCGGCCAGAAGCTCAGACCTGTCCTTTCTCCTCACAATGGCGTGAAAAGGCCAGCGAACGACGTAGCTGTGAAGGTGCCACTTCTCAGCTTTAATATCTCACCAATGTTTAGGCAGCTGTTCTCTTCTCAGAGCCTGTTTCTATATATTTTTTATTTTTCATGTATTACATTCCTTTGTTGTGTCCTTTCCCATCCTGCTCTTTTTTATATTTTTCTATCCCGTCCCAGATTTTTTTTTTTTTACTACTAATCAAATGCAAGAGATAAGCTTTAGCTCTTTTAATAACCTGTTCTCATGCTCCGACCTTGCTGGTGTCTACTGAGGCCTCGTATAGAAGAGAGCATAAATATTCTGCCCTCTTTTGTCACATTTCCTCTACTTCAAGCACTCCGTTTCTTTCTCCTTGCAGTCACATCTCCTCATGCTGTGTATCTGTCCTTGTGTCTGTTCTACCACCTCCTGCTCCACGTCCCACTGACAGACAGAATATCACGTATGCAGACACTTCAAACATGCTGCTTTTCACAGAGATCCTCAGAGGAGAGAACTAGATAGTCCCGAATAAGTCATCTAATCTCTTTTTCCTTTTTGTCTTCTGAACTGCTCGCTGTCCATTTTATCTCCTCATGCAAATATTTTCATCCCTTGTAGATTCTCTTCTTCTCTGTACCTCACTGCCTTCAGTTCAACTAACTTTTTTTCTGCTAATTTCCTTTCCCATCTCTGTTTAGTACTCTCATTGCACAGCACACAGTCGTCCTGTTCATCCCCTCACTCGGGAATCTGATGGCAGGACACTCTGATTCCACCCTAAATTCATGAGGGATTTCCAATAAAATGCTCTTCCCCTCTATTTCATTTTCAGCCTGAGTAAAGTGAACATCTGTTTCACTCTACCCTGGGACGGCAGCTGTGCTATGCAAATAGGAGTCACATATATACATTTAACACATGCATCAGCTGCTCAGGGCTGAAGTGATCCAGAAAGGCTAGTTGTTGGGAAATGTTACTCCTGAGCACTCCCGCCTGTCCCGTCTACTCTCAAAGAAGTTGTTCCCATGGTAACCCTGGGAGGTCTTCTAATTGTCTGTCAAAATGTGTAATACTTTGTGATGAGAGAAAATCTGGCAAACAAAAGTGTGTCACTGATTTATTCTGCAGATAATCACATTGCACAGCTGCCTCAAGAGACGATAATAAGAGCTATCTAATCAAAATGTTAATGATATGAGCTATAATGAAACTATAGAGCCTCTGGACACTCGCACAGGGGCGTGAATGTGTCAAAAGTTAAAATGTGTTGAGGGTTTTAACTGAGAGTGCATGCAGAAAAAAGCAATATAATCCTATTTAGCATGGTGTGCAACATAACCTACCCACACATGGATACCAGTGACGCACATCTCCAATGTATGAATCTGTGTGGGATTGTCTGAGAAAAAGAACAGGAGTGTGTATCCATGTGAGCGCGTGCTTCTTGTTGCCTGAAGTCACACTGTTAATGTTCTCAAATCATCCATGGTGGTAAGTGAAACCTTGAAACAGGCACTTTAAAAGGGCAAGGGTGCCGCATGACCGGAAAAGTTCTGATTCTGTTAAAATCTGAATGTTTAACAATCAGTCCTGAAAAGCATATAAATGGGTGACAAGATACTAATGTAGCACAATGAAAGAAAAATTGGGCAGCGGAGGTCACTGAATATGAATTTGAATATGATGCAAATCATTAACTACGGTAGAAATCTTGCAATGGGATCACACTAACTGCTTGGACCAGAAATAGCTTCAAACTACATTTCTACATTTTCCTGTCGAGTAAAGTTCGTCATTGTATCTTGCTTTATTTTGATGTTATCTTAATATACAGTGGGATGCAAAAGTTTGGGCAACCTTGGTAATAGTCATTATTTCCCTGTATAAATCGTTGGTTGTTACAATAAAAAATGTCAGTTAAATATATCATATAGGAGACACACACAGTGATATTTGAGAAGTGAAATGAAATTTATTGGATTTCCAGAAAGTTTGCAATAATTGCTTAAACAAAATCAGGCAGGTGCATAAATTTGGGCACTGTTGTCATTTTATTGATCCCAAAACCTTTTTAGAACTAATTATTGGAACTCAAATTGGCTTGGTAAGCTCAGTGACCCCTGACCTACATACACAGGTGAATCCAATAATGAAAAAAAGTATTTAAGGGGGTCAACTGTAAGTTTCCCTCTTCTTTTAATTTTCTCTGAAGAGTGGCAACATGGGGGTCTCAAAACAACTCTCAAATGACCTGGAGACAAAGATTGTTCACCATCATGGTTTAGGGGAAGGATACAGAAATCTGTCTCAGAGATTTAAGCTGTCTGTTTCCACAGTTAGCAACATATTGAGAAAATGGAAGACCACAGGCTCAGTAAGGCTCAAAGTGGCAGACCAAGAAAAATCTCGGATAGATAGAAGCGACGAATGGTGAGAACAGTTAGAGTCAATCGCCAGTCCAGCACCAAAGACCTACAACATCATCTTGCAGCAGATGGAGTCACTGTGCATTATTCAACCATTTGGCGCACTTTACACAAGGAGCTGCTGTATGCGAGAGTGATGCAGAGGAAGCCTTTTCTCTGCCCACAGCACAAACAGAGCTGCTTGAGGTTTGCTAAAGCACATTTGGACAAGCCAGCTTCATTCAGGAATAAGGTGCTGTGGACTGATGAAACAAAAACGGAGTTATTTGGGCATAACAAGGTGTTATGCATGGAGGAAAAAGAAAACAGTATTCCAAGAAAAACACCTGCTACCTACAGTAAAATATGGTGGTGGTTCCATTATGCTGTGGGGCTGTGTGGCCAGTGCAGGGACTGGGAATCTTGTCAAAGTTGAGGGACACGTGGATTCCACTCAGTATCAGCAGATTCTGAAGACCAATGTCCAGGAATCGGTGACAAAGCTGAAGCTGCGCCGGGGCTGGATCTTTCAACAAGACAACGACCCGAAACACTGCTCAAAATCCACTAAGGCATTCATGCAGAGGAACAAGTACAACGTTCTGGAACGGCCATCTCAGTCCCCAGACCTGAATATTATTGAAATCTGTGGTGTGAGTTAAAGAGAGCTGTCCATGCTCGGAAGCCATCAAATCTGAATGAACTAGAGATGTTTTGTAAAGACGAATGGTCCAAAATACCTTCAACCACAATCCAGACTCTCATTGGAACCTACAGGAAGCATTTAGAGGCTGTAATTTCTGCAAAAGGCAGATCTACTAAATATTGATTTCATTTCTTTTTTTGCGGTGCCCAAATTTATGTACCTGCCTGATTTTGTTTAAAGAATTATTGGAAACTTTTTGGAAATCCAATGAACTTCATTTCACTTCTCAAATATCACTGTGTGTGTCTCCTACATGATATATTTAACTGACTTTTTTTTTTTTATTGTAACAACCAACGATTTATACAGGAAAACGATGACTATTAACAAGGTTGTGCAAACTCTTGCATCCCACTGTACGTGGTAGAACCAGGAAAAAAAATTCCCGGGTTTTCCCCTCTTTTTGTGCCTCTCTAGTTCCCTGTTCACGCTGATGTGTTTGTGTGTGCAGGTGTTGTACTTTATTCTCTCATACTGGTTTACTGATTCAACACACCTGGCTTTTATCTACTCATCTGAAAAATGGCAAAACTTGGTTTAACTTTCAGGGTGGATATCTACTCTGATCTGTCTTTCAAGCTAGATATCTGCTCCGGTCTATCTTTCTGGTTATATATGTACCTGATCTGTCTTCCAGGGTAGATATCTATTCAGGTCTGTTTTTCTGGTTAGATATCTACCCAGATCTGTCTTTTAGAGTACAAGTCTACCTTTGTCTTTCTGTCAGGTTAGATATCTCTACTCTCATGTGTCTTTCAAGGTAGATATCTACTCTGGTCTGTTTTTCAGGTTAGCTGTCTACCTGATCTTTAGTTCAGGGTGTATATCTATCCTGATCTATCTTTTAGGGTAGATATCTACCTTTGTCTTTCTGTCAGGGTAGATATCTACCCACAGTCTATCTGTAAGTATAGGTATCTACTCTAGTCTGTCTTAGATATATAAAGCTTTATTTTGGGTCTACTTTTGGTAACTGTGGCTCAATTATGTGTTCTCTGGACTAGATGTAGCCCAAAAGTCCTATATCTGAGCTGACATGGACTGCTGCAAATAACATATGGTGCATGGGCAGGATGTACAAATGTTACAACACATCTTATACATGGCCCACATAAGGCAGATGTGTTGCTGACTTGAGGCAACCAGACTTACCTTGAGTCATTGCTGTCAGTCAAGGCCAAATGTGTCCCAGACATTCATTTCTACCTTTTTAGTGGTTACGGTGGCAATTTAGCTGTTAGATGATTAGCTTTATTCCTCTTCATGCATCTATTAACCTGATGTTTTTTGTGCCTCAGATTGCCTATGCATTCAGCTCAGTCTTCCTCTTCATCGGCACTTCTCTGGTTCATGTCTGGTTTTCGATCCAACCCCACTTTAAAAATTTCTCATATCCTGGAAAATTGTAAATATTTTGAAGATTATAAGACACTAACCTTATAGGTCCTCAGTCATATAAGATCTTAGTCATTCAGATTTAGAGACCTCTTGCATGTGCAACATGTGTATTGGCTGTACTGGCTGTTGCTCGGTGAAGCTGGTTACCAAGAGGTTATAGTGCTGCAACAAAAGCCCCTTTGAGATTGATTAGATTGCTAGCAAGATGTTTCAGCCACTTGTAATTTGCATGGAGGATGCCAGGTCGTCTGCAAACACAAAACACCCACAGAATAGTGAAAATGTGAAAAGTGCAACAAAAACTGCAAACAGAGGATGCTTGTCTTTGAAAATATAAGCTGAAGAAACATTCACCATTTCTGGTTTGAGTCTTCACACTTTGCAGAGCTCAGTCTGATTTGGTGATGTGCAGTACAGAAACTTTATAGGTGGTTGTACTGTCTCCATTCCTGGTTACCTTGTACACCTCAGATCACCTACAATAATATTCTGAGGACTCTGCAGTGGATGTATAAGTGATCGGCAGGAGGAGGATTACAGAGCACTAGTGGATGTTTTTGTGGATGGGTCTGCGAGGAATCTTCTGCTTCTGAATGGTGACATGGTGATCGACTTCAAAAGCAAGAAGCCGGTCTGACCAGCAGCAGACTGAACAGAATGACCAACACGGAGGCTGTATATGTATATTTCTTGCTTAAGAAGCAGAATTTTTTTCAGTGCGTACAGCAAAGTTTGGAGATTTTCTAGCAGTCATTGTACTTTGCTGTGGTCTGCTGGGGGAGCAGCACTGGAGATGGTGACACCAACAGATTAGATAAAACTATTCTGAAGGCCGGCTCTGTGACACTGACCCTTTTGAGCTGTGGTGAAGAGGTGGTCACTGGACAAACTGGTATCCATCATGGATAATCCTGTTCACCTTCTGCACCACTTACTGCACAGGCTGCAGACACCTTCTCAATCAGAGTATAAATGTAAAATGTTTATAAAAGCCCTTGAATTAAAGATGAATGTCTGCACATCAATCACATCTTCATGGTTTGATTTAAATCCACTGTGTAGGTGTACAAAGGTAAAGCTATGAGCACTGAGTCTTTGTACAACACAATATGGACTGAGCTGTATACAGTTTAATATGCAAATGTGCTGAATAATACTGAGAGAAACATTTGACTTTACTAGAAAGGAAGCTAGCTGCATATACTTACACATATACATACATATGTGTGTGTACATATACATAAATCCTAAACCCATCTCTTCAGATCAATCAATATCTTGTATGGCAGCTTCCTGCTGACAATCTCTAAATGTGTGAATAAGGCCCATTTTTTCTGAGCTAATGTAATCTATTCATCAATTATGACACACATAAATATGCAAAACCCAATTGAAAACATCCCCAACCCATGGCAACATATTTTGGCACTATACTCGATGTGGCACTGATGTTTGAGAGGCTTGGCGAGAGCTGCTGGAGTGACTGCTGAAGTGCACACGTGGCTGTCTACATACACTGCAAGGAAACTGTTCATAACCTGTTCAGGTAGCAGAGAAGCTTCACACAGAGAGGCTGCAGATGAAAGAAAAGGAAAGGCAGGGATGTTAATCTCGCCAAAACACACCTGGATGCAGACAAAAACATCTCATTGCAGACAAATCCTTCCTGCCTTTTTCTTATCTGTTTCCCTCGCGAAGCTGCTGTGTGATTTCTCCCACTCCTTTTCAGAACTCTCACAGTCACACTTTCCTTTATCTTTTTCTTGGTTTTGCACTTAGTCACGAACTGAATTTCATCATGCGTTGTGATGCGTTGTGTACGTGCCTCTCTACAGCCATCAGCATGTGTTGCTCGGAGAAGCTTTGCCTGTTAAGCAGAAGACCTCGTCTCTTGTTAACAAGGCCCTTCTCAATTACTCTCCATCCAGACGCTTATTAAAACACCCTCACAGCCCCACCGCCTTTCCTCCCCCCTCATACATCTACCTTTAGTTTAATACCAGGGAGATCTTTGTTGCCATGGATTCTGTCGTCATGGCTACAAACAACTACGCAGATGTACAGGAAGTATAGAAGGATGGAAATAGCGCAGTGGGCTAGGGTGATAAGGGGACTTGAAAGAAGCTTAACCTCTGCAGGGTGAAGATCAAGCTGTGATAAGTCACAGCATTCAGCACGAGGAGGGGGACAGCGAGGTTGGCCATCCTATATTCAATGACGCATGAAGGTCAGGGCAAACCCTCAGAGGGATGTGAGAGGGATTACAGTTAATGTCTGGCTTGTTTTCTTGCTGCTGCTTTGCCTCAGTGGGGTATTTTCTGGTCTTACCTTGAGCACAACTACAACAACACATTACCTGTATCTGTCAATAGTAAATGCACTGCATTTATACAGTGCTTTTCTAGTCTTGTTGACCACTCGAGGTGCTTTGAAATCTCAAAGCAATTCCCTCTTTAACTTCAAGATTGACAAGGAGGATTTTTGTAAAGCAGAAAAGTGCACTACTACAAACAGAAAATACCCCAGTCTGTCTGCACAGGCTTGAAGGGCGTGGGGTAATTTACATAGGGCAGATAAAAGTGGAGCTTTGTCAGTGTTGATGGACAACTGAGTGTTTAATGTGGCTGTGCAGAGAATACATTTGCGGTGCATCCTTGATTTGTGAGACACTCCTGTGACGAGTTTATAAAACACATTTTTTGGAATTGTTTAAGGTCTAGAAAGGAAGCGGTCCTCAGTGGGACAAGTGGTTAAAATAAACAGAGAACTGCCACTTCAGGTTGTCTGACTCTTTGATAGATGGGTGACTAAAAGACAAAATAAAGGAAACTGCTTCTATGAATGTTTCCCGAGGAGGGGCCACAGAGACAGTATGCATTATCTGGTTTCATTAGCTTCTAAAAACAAAGGTTCCCAAAAAGCACACAGAAACAGGCAAAGGTCACAATTTTACACTCAGGATTCGCTTTCTTTCCACACTTCTTAGAGGACTGCCTCCTAATTCTTCAAGTTCAATTCAATTCAACAGGCAGATGGTTTGAAACTTGGACACAACGGGGTGTTCCAACAGGACAATGATGCCAAACACACATCAAAACAGATTTTTGGAATGGATAAAGCAGGCTAAAATTATGCTTCTGTAATGGTTTTCCCAAAGCTCCAAACTACTTACAATTTGTGGACTATGCTTAAAAGGCAGGGCCATGCCAGGAAACCAACCAAATCAGATCAGATTCAGATCAGAATCAGAAATTATTTATTAATCCCGAAGGAAATTATAGGTTACAGCATGCGCACTTACAAAGGAACCCTCTGACCAAACAACTTAAATGAACTTTTGCCAAGAAAAGTGCCCAAAAATCTCCAGCCAGAAGCTTGTTAGTGGCTAACAGAAGTGTCTGGTTGAGGTGCAACTTGATAAGGCACGTTTAACCAAATATTAGTCAGGACATTGTATGGATACATTTGAGCCTGCGTGTATAATTTGGCCTGGTGTGAAAATCCAAAATAAAGTCAAATTTATATACTCTACTCTTTTTTATTTAAGTCAACAAAGATGTATACTATACAACTGTTACCCTCTATATAAGAGCCATTCAAAGAAATCATTAAGAACCCCAAATTATCAGGACTATTCACCTATAGACTAAACGTTTGACCACTTTTGTAATATTCAGGTGAATGAAGGTGCATGAGAGGCAACAAAAGAAACTGAATAACAATAACAGTTTATTTGAGGAGCTAATTAAATCACATGCATCTAGGAGCTTACTAAATAATATCCTGAGTGATCTCAAGGGTACGCCACCCACTGACAGAAAAACACTCTGTTAAAAAACTTGTCTGTAGCGCCACCTTGTGGTTTTTATTCACTAATGAACTCCTCAGGAGTTCATGCTGTGAGCTTTTGCTTGCAGTACAAGCGGCTGGTTAGGACTTGTAGTGATGCAGAATGAGTGCATTCAAAGTAATTCCAGTAAATTTCAACCTCGTGGTTTATATATTTTTTAAATGCACAAACATTGTGTAACAATTACAGCTTTCATAGAGTGTTTCACACTTTGTGCCCATGGCCATCATCTATTTCTGTGGTCCCAGTTATCTGTGACAGTCTTCAGGAATGGTCCGGACTATATTACAACCTCTTCCCTCCCCCAGAAGCTGTGCTAAAGTAACAGCTGATGTCAGTCCTGCTTAAAGACACACACACATATGAACACACATGCACACAGACCACACTGGCTACTCGGTCAAAGAGAGCCAGCCAAAGGGGAGTAGGGCTCCTGCACCTTCCTCTCCCTGCGACACATCAGCACTTGGCACAGAGGAGGCTCCATACCACGCTTCACAAATCCACAATCCAAGCCTTTAATCCCAAGTTACAGCAGACTTAAAAGGGGAGGGCAGTTATCTAACTCTCTCAGCACCCCCATGTGCCTGCTTGGATCATGGAGCTGCACTGCCTTCCTACTGATACCCCCACCACAGCCAGCTCCTGCTCCACGGATCCCCCGTACGACAACTGCCCACCTTTTGGCCAGCGAGAGAGAGCCAGGGAGAAGGAAATGGAGAGTGGAGTTGTGTGCCCTGCTGTAACCAGACTCCCAGGCCCCCAGAGCCCACTGCCTGGTCTGGCCCCAGCTGTGGCTGAGGTTCAGACAGTGGTCGGTGGGGGAAGAGGGCCTGGCATTTGGCCAGCTCACAGCTACTGCAACTGTAAAGAAGGCCTGGGAAGACAGGCCTGGGAAGCAGAGCTAAGCAGAGGCATAAACACAGCAAGAGGAGGAGACAGAGGAGGAGAACAGGGGTGTAGCTGGGGAGTTCATGTGAACCAAAGCCCAAGCCCATCACAGAGTGAGGAGCACCGGAGCGCTCTGTCTCTGTATGATAATCTCCCTGATGCTGAAACATCAAACAGCCTCCAGGACTTTGACACAGAAACAAGCCTCCAGGAACACTTGCAGGAGCAGATGCACAAAGCTGTAGCATCCAAACAAATCCAGGGATCGATGGAGGACGACTGTGCGACTGAAAAGATGCTCAGTAAAAGATGTTCTAGCAACCAGGACCAGAAACCAGACCAAGATGAGGAGCATGAACCGGAGCTAGAGCTGGACTCAGGATCCTGTAGATTAACAGAAGGGGACCTGATGCAGCATCACCACCTCCCTACGTCGCTTCCTCCACATCTTACACAAAATTCCACTCAGATGCGTCAAACCAAGTGTCACGACCCACCGCTGTGGCCTCCGGCTGATGTCAAACAGCCAAAACAGACATCGTCTCCCAGAGTGCCCCCTCCATTACCCCTGGCAGACCCCTCTGCCAGTGCTTTACGCAGCCTCCTCACCAGCCTGCAGCACCAGATAATGAAGCAGAGAGAAGAATATGAAGCACGGATAATCAGGTAACGTCAGCTTGTTTTTCTTTGTCCTACATTTTCTATTTATAAATCCCCAACAAAGATTAATTATGCCATGTGAAACAATATGAAGTGTCTTAAAATGTAACGTGGTGATGCTTTTGGCTTTAATATTAGCATACACTTACAGCTCAATGACTTTAAGAATTTTCCAGCCTGTGGTGTATTTTCAGTGAAGGGTAACACACTGTTCCCAGGCAAAGAAAGTGTGTACGTGTGTCCACTCAGCTGTGCTGGTGTGGTCCCTCAGTTGACTCCAAGCTTCACCCTACATCCTGTTTGGTTCACAGATCAGCGAGAGCCGATTCAATTTTGTCATAGTTTCCCACGGATCTCCTCATGATGTGCTATGATGGAAATGCTGCTTGTATACACACGAAACTGCATTTTGGATAACCAAAGTTGGGATTTGGGATTTTTAGTCTGGAAATGGATGTGCATCTATGTTTGTGGAAAAATACTGGCAAATTAAGAAGAAACCTGCTTTTTTGTTGCCATCTAGTTAGCCAGCAAAAAAAAAAAAAGAAGCACAGCCCGTGTGCATGACATATAGACCAGCTCATGACAGTGGAAAGAGAGCTAATTTAAGGGGCCATGCTGCTGACCTAGACACAACACATACCTCACTTATTACTGATATAGATAGACCAACACTCAGAGTAAGGTAATGCATTGGTAGTAGTGGAGATGACAATCCTTTTAGCTCAATAAGGATGGTACGAAAAGTCACAAAAGACAGCTTTAACTCTGCACACGAAGCTTTTGAACTATCCGTTCAGCTGTGATTTACCCCCTTCTTGATTTCTTCGTTTTTTGCATATTAGTCACAGTTGCATGTTTCAGAGCATCAGGCAAATTTTAATATTAGATGAAAATAACCAGGGTAAACACAAAATGCAGTTTTAAAATAACCATTTTATTAATTAAGGGGGGAAAAGCTATCCAAAATTGTGTAAAAAGAAAAAAGAAAGCTCAATTGCTCCCTAAACCTAATAACTGGTTGTGCCACCCTTTGGAGCAAGAACTGTAATTAAGCATTTGGAATAATTGGCAATGAGCCTTTCACTGTGGACGACTCTGATCCACACCTCTTTGTAGAGTTGTTTTAATTCAGCCACACTGGAGGGTTTTCAGGCATGGACAGCCTGTTTGAAGCCATGCCAAAGCATCCGAGTTGGATTTAGAACTGGACTTTGACTAGGCCACTTCACTACCTTCATTCATTTTGGCTAATCATCATGCTGCATAACCCAAGTGTGAACGGATGGCCGGACATTCTCCTTCCGGATTTTCAGTAGTTACAGCAAGTCATCCAGATGCTGAAGCAGCAAAACAGCCCCACACCATGACACTACCACCACCGTGTAGGACTGTCGATATGACGTTCCTTTTATGAAATGCTGTCGTTTTTTTTGACAGATGTAACAGGATGCAAACCTTGCAGAAAGTTTAACTTTGCCTCATCAGTCCACAGAATATTTTCACAAATCATCAAGATGTTTTTTGTTCTGTTTTTTCAAATGTGAAACAAGCCTTTTTCTTTCTGATCAGCAGTGGGTTTCTCCTTGGAACTCTACAATGGAGGCCATTTTTACCCAGTTTCTTTCTTATTGCTGAATCATGAACTCTGACTTTAACGGAGGCAGGTGATGCCTGCCGTTCTTTAGATGTCGCCGAGGTACTCTTGGAGTAACTTTGGTAGGTCAGCCATCACTGTTCCATGTTTTCTCCATTTGTGGATAAAGGCTCTCTCTGTTGTTCACTAGTCCCAAAGCCACAAAAACAGCTTTGTAATCCTTTCTTGCTGGGCTTTTTTTTTTTTTTTAATAAATGTATTACTGTTTGAAACAAGTTAGCCTACTTCAGTTTGTCAGATTCTATTTAAGTGACTGCTTAGTTTAACACATATGGTAACAATGAGGCCTGGAGGCGCCCTGTGAAACTGAATTGGGCTTCCCAGAAAGTGTGGTTAATCATAGTTAAGTCATGATTTAATAAGCTGGCAGTGTTACTTTTTCATACAAGGTCAAGTAGGTTTGGATAGTGTTTTTCCCCTTAAAGGAAATCATTTAAAAAGTTTTTTATTTTCACTCCGGTTACCTTGGATATTAAAATGTGTGTACTTTTACACAGGACTGCAATGATGCTGTTGATATAAGGAACAATCCAGTAATCCATCCTGTCATTTTTAAATAAATTAAAAATAAATTTGTATCCTTCACACTATTCTTATCCTTTTTAACTTTAATATTGCTTCTCTTTTCCTCCTCACGTCATCAGTCTGGAGCAGAGAAATGAAGAGCTACAGATGGAGGTAGTTCGTCTGAAAACAAACCTCGCACAGCAGCGGCACTGGTACCAGGTTGTGCAGGCGAAGATCGTGGAATCTGAACGGGCACGGGCTGCCGCGGAAGCACACAACACCACGATGCAGAGGGAGATGGAGCAGTTTTTCGACATCTTTGGAGAGCTCAACAACGAGGAAAAGAAAACAGAACACATTGTGCAGAGCTTTTGAGAAAGCTTATGATACGAGCAGTGAGTGCAAAGAGTAGGAAATAAATGCACAAGATGAGCTGGTCATTACACTCTAACGAGGGTCTTTTATCACTATGTCACTAATAAAGCAATGTACAGTCATTTCCTCATGAAGAATCTGAGAATTGCACAAAACAGCATCAAAGAAAGAAAAATAATCACTGATGTCCACTTTATTAGCTGAGTATGGGCAAAAGATGTTGGCCAAAAGGTCATATTGTGGTCATTGCAATCACAGAGGACATCTCTGGAAATAAAAGGAGGAACAAACCGAGATGTACAGTGTATACAATGGAGTATTTTCTTTTAAAAACATAGGAAACACATGAGATAACCTGAGCAACGTGATGCTCAGTCCTTATCTGCTAAGATTTGGAGAGTTGGATGGCCACTCCTCAGGTCATTTAAGGCATGACTGAAAGAATAAGGTCATGGTTGTGTACAACATAGTGCATAAGTTCTCCATAGTGTCTTCTTTCTGCATGTCCATCACATGTGCAATCAGTTATGAAAAAAAAGTTTAAAAAAAAAAGAACAAAGTGGGGGGCGCAGTATCTGCACAGTCCATTTTCAAGGTTTATCTTTCTTTCAGTTGAACTCAGGACTCCACAGTCTCACCCACGCTTAAACCACAGCATGTCTGCTTTCTCTCTGGGAACTTTTAAAAAACCTGGACAGCTGGGTCAGATTATCCAAAGGAGAAAAATAAGGACGAGTGCTGCACAGCATTTTCTCATAAAACATACAACACACATGTAAGGCCAAAAAACCCAAAACAACAACAACAACAAAAAACAAACCCTCGTAAAACTACAACAGCTCCCTAACTCTAAAAGCTTTCTGAACTAAGAACGGAAACGTACTGTGAGTGAAAGAATGCTCTTGAATGCATTTCTTTGTATAGCAAGAACTACAATTTCTTACAGGTGTGAAGCCTTCATGCAGGTTAAAACGTGTCGTCTGATTTCATGATTCATTGTGTAACTTTTCCAGCACTAATGGAATGGTTTAAAAAAAAAAAAAAAAAAAAGAGAGACAGAAAAAAAGACAAAAGGGAGCAGTCCACACATTTGTCAATGAAACGTTTTGACAAGAGGCTTAATTCCCACGGGCGTCACTGTGGTTGTGTGCAACACTCTGCAAGAACACACAAAAATAAATACAAGTATCTTGTTTTGCCTCTTCCGGATGTACAGGATTACGATTTTTCTTTTTTTTGATGTACACACTGATAGTCAGTACCGTAAGTCAAATAAGGGTGATTGCAATATATATATATAGATATAGATATATGTAGCTCCACAGACATGTTGAATTTCTTAACCAAACAAGCACATCCTATCTATTTGTAATGAAAGGGTCTACAGCCACTATGAGTGACATCTTTACATACAGTACATTGTATCGGGAAATAAACAGTAACACTGCAATCACAGCTTCCCCTCGCTGTCATGGGGAAAAGCTTAAAACCAACATCACTCAAGCCAATTAATTATTCAATTAAAAACAAAAACACTGTGCAGAACGCACCGCTGTAGAGATCTGCAATACTTTTGATGAAACTTTTGATCAGTGTTTGATCACGATTGATGCCATCAGTTTATGGTAAGCTTTTGTTCTTTGTGGCGTAACATGCACTAGAGCAGGTCGCAGTGGGATGCTTGCCTGCCCCGATTTCATGACGATGACCTCTGGTCTCGAATTGCTAAAAAAATAAAACTTTTAAAATACAGGCGTACAAAAACAAACGACTCCCCCACCTACTACTGGCAAATCAATATGGATGCATATACCGCATATAGGCAGGTGATCAAGTAAAACAATGGAGAAAACAGAGAGCACAGGTATCTTTTACCTGCAGGCAGCAGTTCCAACGACAGAGCGGGTAACAAATTAGAAAAATAAACCTGTCCATTGAGACTAAAGAGAAAAAACTAAAGACATAAAGGGACAGAACAAGTGTATGTGGAGTTAAAAAACAAAGAAAAGAAAGGATGATGATGGCTGTTAAGCCCCTTTCAGACATGTACCCTCTCCTGACGGTGTCTGAACATGTTTGCTTCATGTATTCAAACCTGTGATGGCAAATCTCCTGGGTCAGACCTCGTAACAGTTACGTAACACTTCCAGCACGGCACAAGACTAAGAGCATGCAGGACATTAACGGTAACGAACACCAAAAGGTGTGCCGCGAACGCGTCTTTGTGAGTTGCTCAGCTCACAAGAGAACGCCCTAAACAATAAAATATGTGCATATTAACATTTTAGCTCATAAACTTGGTTTGCAATAAGATTAAAACATTCCTCATTTTCATTATTCCCACTCATGAAGAAAGAGATTTGTTTTGGAGCCTGTGTGGGAAGGTTTTTCTCAGCAGCGCACGCACGCACAGAGTACCCCTGTTTGAGAACAACTCGCTCAAGAATGTGTTTCCGCTTAACTAAAGGCAATGCTGACAGTATTCAGGCATGTCATGTTTGTTGGTTTGAATCCATGAAAACACCGATGTAAAACTGACCGATGTCTGAAAGATTGTGCTGTCACTTTAACAGATTGCTGACTTCACCAATGTTACATATTCCATGTCTGAAAAGGGCTACTGATGTTTGGAGAGCGAAAACTGGAGATGGCAGGCAGGCAGACAGAGAGAGATGTGTGGAAAATGTCTGTGTTCAGTGATTCTCGTCCAGAGGTCCTGTCAGTGTGTCGATGCTGCTGCTGTCTGTGTCTGAGGCCAGGGTTTGCTCTGTGGACATGGACGAGATATCGTTGGCTGAAGAGGACTGGGAGGCCGAACCTGACACCACATCTGACACATTAAACACAAAAACAACAGACAGAACAGGAAATTTAGCTGCATATGGCAACAACATTTACACTTCCTAGTACATTGTTACTGGAACATCCACTCACAGCCGCTCTATTAGGTATACTGTACCTGTTAAACTGATAATGCAAATACCTAATCAGCCAATCGCATGACAGCAACTCAGTGCATTTAGGCATGCAGACATGCTCAAGACAACCTGCTGAAGTTCAAACGGAGAATCAGAATGGGAAAGAAAAATGATGTAAGTAACTTTGAATGTGGCATTATCATTGGTGCCAGAGTAGTCTGAGTGTTTCAGAAACTACTGACCTACACAACCATCTCCAAGGTTTACAGAGAATGGTTTGAAAAATAGGAAATATCCAGCAAGCAGCAACTGAGGCTACAATTAACATGGGCTTACCACAGGTTTGAAAAATGTGACATTTAGATGGTAGAGTCAGAATTTGTCGTCGACAACATGAAAGCATCCTGCCTTGCATCAACAGGTCAGGCTACTACTTTTGATGTAATAGTCTGGAGCATATATTCTTGGCACACGTCGAGCACCTTAGTACCAATTAAGCATTATTTAAACATCACAGGCTACCTGAGGACTCTTGCTGACCATGTCCAGTGTATCCCTCTTATACTAGCTTCTTCTGCTAACAATCTCGAGCTGCTTTCTTGAACATGACAGCAAGTTCACTGCATTCAAACTGTCTACACAAATGGGCCAGATCGCAATCCAGGAGAGCTTCTTCGAGATGTGGTGGAATGGGAGACTCACATCATGGACATGCAGCCGACAAATCTGCAGGAACCGTGTGAGGCTATCAAAGCAATATGGACCACAATTCCTGAGAAATGTTTCCAGCATCTTGTTGAATTTATGCAACGAACAATTAAGGACAGTTCTGAAGACAAAAAGGCAGTCCGGCAACGTACCACCAAGGTATACCTAACGGAGTGCATGTGTCCACAATGGCACATTTAAGGATACCCGTCTTATGGCCCATGAGAATGCCAGCAGACTCCTTAGCTACAGTAGGGCATTAAGATACGTAGTTGTTTTAAGAGTATTGTACTGAAAGACAATATTTAGGGACAACTACTGTTTCCACTGCTGCATACTGACATATGTGTGTGTGAACGAAAAAAATAAATAAATAAATAAATATATCCACATACATGTACACACTGTTCTAGGACCCTTTTGCGCCTTGTGAACATCAAAGTGAGTGTTTGTTTTGGTGAAGCTGTCAGTGTGAAGCGTTTTTCAAACAGTGACACGTCCAGTGAGGCTGCAGCTTTGGGCTTATGCTAACAATTTTGGGCTGATAGAGGAAAACTTTGTACCTGAGCAATCTTCTTTCATTAAACCATTCTTGTTCCTCTCCTCCCAGTCAATCACCTCTTCATAAATAAGTTCTGTGGAGAAACAGAACAGGTTAATGGCTTTCAGTGGTGACCACACTCATGCCTGCACGTTCAACACAAAAGCAACAGCAACAGTAGAACAGCAGTTGCCCGGTATGGTGCGCTGCTGGTTTGCTTCTCTAGAGGTCAGTGTATCCCACCTTTCCACTGCTCAATAGTGTGCTCTCTCTCTTCCAACTGCTTGTCAGAAATCTGTGGAGGAGGCTGTGAAACAAAAGGAAATGTCACACACAGCCGCAGCACTGATGAAGTTTGCCACAAATTGAGGGGAACTGCTTGCTCACCGCGTCGGCCTCTGCCGGGTCGTACCACACGTGAATGTAGGGGTGATTAAGAGCTTCTTCTACAGATATGCGGCACTCGGGATCAATGACTAGCATTTTGGAAAGCAAGTCCCGTGCTTGACTTGCTGTTATGACAACACAGGAAGGGCAGGATTACTATGGAAACAGGCTTATGACATCATTAAATTTAAGTATTCTGTTTGACAATTCAATATTGTCCCTGATGGTGTTTGGCCAACATGTCTGTCAATGTCAAGATTTGTTCCGTTTTATTTAATGATGTGACCTCTTAAACGACAACATTACACCGCAGAGTTTTACTAAATCTATGCAGTACAGGAGTATCATTGGATACTAAAAATAACACTCTACATAAAGAGAGTATCAAAAATTCTTACTCTTCAATTTGTCATGTTCTGACTCAGAAGGGAAGGCCCAGTCTGGGAAAAGCTCGGCAAAGCTGACGCCAGGATACTGTGGCTTGTTCATCACATAGTTCCTCACAGTCTCCATCAGTCGGTTCATAAACTCTAGACTGGGTGTGCCCAGAATCTCAATCACCTTATTCCACTGGTCGATGTCTAGAAAACACACTTGTTATGGAAATCTCCAGTAAATTGATGGGCCTGTGCACATGTAAGCATGTACCTGTGACTTTTAAATGTGCTATAGAAATAAAATTGAAATTGAAATTGAAAAGAACAGATGAAAAGGTACAGAATAGATCCGACATGTACACTAAATAATTTTGTATGAAAGCTAGCAAAGGTAAGCCTTAATTCACCAAAGCATAGGAGAGATGAAAATTTTGACCTTACAGGATTACCAATTATTACCATTCACACTCAGATTAACAAGAATTTGTGCTCTAAAGAAATGTAAATGCATCAAATAGATGCTGAGTCATTTACTGTCAAATAACTACAAAAGCAATGATTCATATTGAGAAGCTACAGATGTAACCACATCATGGCAACATATAAAAAGTCCCTAATCTGGGAACAATGGGTATCTGTCCAAATCCATCAGGTGGATATTGGCCAATTTCAGTTTAGGTTAATTTAGCCACTCTGTTAAGTGAACAGAGCAGTATTACAACCTGAAAAACCATTTTAGCATGGCTAAAAATACAGATGTGCACGGTCTGTTGACTTACTTCTGCTCAAGGCAATTACTTCAAAGGATGGGAAGCAATCTATCATCGACTCACACTTGTGCCCAGCATCCATTCTCAGCTAGTCGGGTGTGAATGCAAAGGGGAAGCTGGGAGCTAAGAGGCAGCTTACATATGTAACAAGAGAGATTAATATTTATTGAAGAGAAACGGGAATTAGAGCCTGACCTATAATGGATGTATTAGGAGTAAAAACTTCTCTAAATTATCAGTGGGTTGTGATCTGTAAAATAAATATTTCCTATCAGTGTATAATGAGTTAGACTCTGCAGAGAAAACACAAAACTTTAAGTTTAAACTCAGCCCGAGTGTTTTGTAAATCGTAAATTCAACAGCTGAGAAGATGCGAGTGTGCCGGGAGACCCACAAGACTAGAAATATTTGATAGAGTGTGAATGACGATGGAGGAGGAGGGACAACAACTGGCACAGAGACGATGAGAGCTGCGAAGGATACGATCAGTGCCCTGGAAGATGACGCTGCCCTTTACCATCTCTCCCATGATACACCCCACTGACCAGATGTCCACTGGGAACAGAAAACGCACAAGCACGCACAGATGCACACAAACACACACACATAACCACACAGAAGAGATATTAACTTAAAAGTGACCAGATAACATCAACTAGATAATACAATCCACGCTGAATGTATAGTAACATAAAGTGACACACAGAATGATGGAAATCATGCTCTATGGATTCAAATTTGAATGAGAAACATTTAAAATGCGAAACACGAGCTCTCATCGGTTTTGGTGCATCTGCCAGCAGAGTCGCGGCCTGAGGCTTTCATCATAGCCATCTTCAGGCTTTTCTTTCTCTCGGAGTCAGTCTCAGCTTTCCACGCCTTTCTCCACAGCCTGGCTTATCAGTTTGCACAGCTGTTGCTCTCTCCCTCATTTTTCATGTGTGTAATTGCACGCACTTAGCAGGACAGGCTGTATTTTGTTTCTCTCTCTCACTCTCCAAGTCGACTGCTTGCTTGTCAGTGGTCGTCAGGGGCAAATACCCATCAGCTCCTCTTTTTCCCTGAAATTCAGCTTCACTAAAAATTAAAAGTTCTCTCTCTGAGAATATCTCCAGAGAATCTACTCCAAGTCCACTCAGCCATTACATAAATGTAAACTCTTGGCAGGTTTCACTCCTATATATGATTGGTCTCACAGCTTAGCTACATTCTTTGAAGAGCAGTTCAAGGACTACTTCCATTTTGCAACCAACTGTTGTGTGAGATGAACAAGAAAGGATACAGTCCTTTCCAGGAAAGAGGACTTTGTGAGAAATCATTTCAGCCATTATGCAGCCAACTGACCACAGGTCCACTGCAGCAGAGTGGTGGTATAGTAAACATATTTGTTAACATCATGCTAATATATCAAGAGTCAAACTTACTATGATGAGTCAAAATCACCATTAAATGTTTCCACTTTGTACATGAGAACCATTGCTAATATACACTCACCTTTCACTTTATTAGGCACACCTGTTCACTGCTCACTAATGCAGATACCCAATCAGCCAGTCACATGACAGAAACCCAATTTAGTCATGCAGACATGCCTCAAGATGACCTGCTGTAGATCATAGTGAGATTCAGAATAGGGAAGAAAGTAGGGCTGGGTTTTGATTATCGATTAAAATCGATTCTGGCTTGGATAACGTGATATTGATTCATTAAAATCCTGAATCGATTTTTAAATATAAATTTATTTTGCCTGAAACGCCAGAATCTCAGGTTAAACCTCACAAAATTTCTACAACCACCAAACAGCTAAAACAGTAAATGAGAGCAGGTACACGGATTCTGCACAAAGATGTAAAAACAAAATGCAGACCCGGCGCATCCGAATCAGTGAGATGTTGCCTTTCTCACGCCGTCGGGGCTGAAAGCAGACTGATTTTGAAGCGTCGGCGGGCGCTTTAGGTTTACGTCCTTTTTGCGCTCGATTCTGAAGCTGCATCTTTTATCTCTCTCCAAACAATATTGACTGAACCAGCAGCCAAAGACGATCCAAACTACGCTTCACATAAACATCGTCACAAATTTCCTCTTACTTTTGCTGTTTTGCTTCCACCATGATAAAAAAAAAAAAAAAAAAAAATCACACTTCATGTAGAGCTCTCTCTCTCCCTCTCTCTAAATCGATAACCAAAACCCACCCCTAGTTATTACCCACCAGTCTACGGTGTCGGTCGCCGTTTGTTTTTGTTTTTTTACTTACTTCCGACAAGAAAGCCTCATTTCTGCTGTTCAATACTGAACAAATTTAAACTTTTTAAAATTATGCAAAATTGCAAAATGCTTAGCTGTGTCTCTAATCAAACCTCTTTGCTCTGCTTCGTTTTTGATCTACTGCACAATATTTTTAAGGTCATCTGCTACAAAAACCCAGACCAGGAAACCCGCCTTCATGTTTTTCTGTGTTTTATCCTCAGTTACTTTGACACAAAGGAATCTGCTGTGATGCTTACACCTTTGATAAAGTCTCACAAGTGTCAGCTTTCTTTTTATAGATATAAAAATATAGATATGTACTGATAAGTGATCAGAATTATAATATTTCTGACTGTCTGAGGCAAAATTTCCCCGATTCAAATCGATTCGGGACCTTGTGAATCGGATTCGAATCGATCCTAGAAATCAGTGACGATAACCAGCCCTAGAAGAAAGGCAATTTAAGCGACTCTGAAGGTGGCGTGGTTTTGGGGCTGCTGATCTGCTGGGAATTTCCCAGTTCTGAAGGTAGAAGGGAGACCAACCAAGTACCAGCAGGGTGCATCTAATAAAGTGTTCAGTGAGTGTTGTTGTTTGGTTTTTTTTTGGGAGCATTAAATTAATCATAAAGTTTAAAAAACCTGGCTTTTCGAGAACATGAAGAACTCCAGGGAGCAGCTTGTATTGATAGTCCTGATGGGTTAAATGATTTTCGGACACGCTACATAAAGTCATGTTAAACAGATTATTAGAAAATAATTATTCTGAAAGAGAGCAGTGTTACATGTTGACCAAGTAGTGTTTAAAAGATTTTTTTAAGGCTGGTTTGTACTCACCATTTTCCTTGTACTTCATACCGAGAATGACCTCCGGGGCACGGTAATATCTGGTCACCACGTACGGGGTCATCATGAAATTAGTGCAGGCTGTCCTAGCTAAGCCAAAGTCCAAGATCTTTAGTGTGCAATCTGACTTAACCACAATGTTACTGGGCTTCAGATCCTGAAGGGGGGAAAAAAATTCGATAAATCTTTAGGAAAACAGGCACAATAATCTTAAAGTTGACAAGCAGATGGAAACGTAATACAACCATTTTAACCACTTTATAAAGTTAACTTTGGAAGAATTATCTAAATACAAAATGAATAATGTTATTTCAGAATCAAAGATATACTCATTGGCTAATGCTAAAATACACAAAACAAGCAAAAGTTTAAATAAATGCAATTTTTTTCATGTATTAATAAATATTAAAGAGCTGTCAGGTTACAGACACAACATGGGAAACGTTACACTTTTAAGCGCTATTTAAGTATTAAGTTACTGTGTTTTCAGACTGACTCTTTTAGCCAGCAACACATTTACTGCTTGCACTTACCCTGTGGATTATGCCAGCAGAGTGCAGGTGCCTGATTCCACAAAGGATCTGGTATAGCAGGTAGGACATCCTCTCGTGGTCTAGGTCCATATGGATCACCTGGCATAGGCTGGCATCCATTAGCTCCATCACCAGATACCTGAGAGGAGGGGAACAAGTGCAAACTGTGTTTGTGTGCTACTGTGCGAGAGCTACAAGTGGAAAGAAAAGAAACAAAATAACAGGAATTTAAAAAACAATCAGAAAGAAGACAAAATAAGAAAGCAGATAAAGGAAATGTGACAAAAGCAAAGCGTGAAAAATAGAAACCAGAGAGCGAATGAAAGCCACGCAGAGGATTAGAGAACGTTGGAAAGTAAATAAGAGGATGTTTGTTAAATGAAAAAAGACGCAAAATACTTCAGCTTAAATCTTTGCATGTGAGAGAAAACCAAAGCAGCCAAAAAACACTCGAGTGCCACTCACAGATCCTGAAATTCCTCCAGGGACTTCTGAGGCGTGAATACATTGATCAGACGGATGATCTGCAAGCAGAGAGACAAGCCGTTACTCTACTCTGTTGCTCTCCTACCTACTGGAGAGGCCCAACTAAAGGCACAGCAGGGCTTCTGTTACCCCAAACCAGAAATGTTATATTTAGTCCAAGGAGATGACTTTAACTTAAATTTATATTACATATGTTCTGGCTACCTCTTAATATTAGAAATATTGTCCAACACACGAGAAGATGGAAATTATAAACATTAACATTTTTCTGCCACACCTCGGTTTAACCTTTATCAAATGTTCAACACATTTTATTGCAGGTCGAAAAAGAAGATTTACATTTTTGTGGTTGACACATTTGAGCAGCACCAGCTCCCTGTAGGCGCGCTTAGCGTGGGTCTGGTTCTGAAAGGGCCGACACAGCTTTTTCACTGCCACTGGTATACTGAGGACCGTATCTAGAGCAGAGCTGCAACAGATTTCATTAAAGAAAAAAAAGACAGAGACAAATGTTAGCAAAGAAGAAGCTAAGTGCATCCCAGAGAAAACAGCTTATTCAAAAATTCCTAGTTACACATTCAGTTTCATTCACATTTTAAAAATAGTAAAAATAAAAATATAATTTTTTACGACCCTACTTTAAACATGATCGGGGCTGCACAGAGGAAAATAATCAGGTGTGAAATGTATAGTTTTCAGGGTTTTTATCGGTTTTCAGCGTTATTTTGTTATCGTTTTTATCGTTTACTCTGTTTTCCAGGGTCTTTTTACGTGTGTTATGAATAAATTTTCTTTTTTCCGGTACCGGTACTAGTTTTATTTTGTTATATTTATCCGCGACACCTTAAAGGCTGGTCCATGAAAATATTGTCGGGCATAAACCGGTCCGTGGCGCAAAAAAGGTTGGGGACCGCTGACCTAAACCACAGCAGTTTAACTCTCAGTAAAATGTATTTATATAGCACTTTTCACAGACAGAAATCACAAAGTGCTTCATAATAAAACCTACGAAAATAAAAGTATAACACAACAATGCAAATTAATAGAATACAACATAAAACAGTGCGTGTGAGGATAGATGACTCACGACTGCAGACCAAATCTACCCATGGGTCTGTACCCATAAAGCAACCTGAACCCGAACTGAATGGGGGCAGAGATTTACTGAAACATGTACAAAAACACATTTAAAAACAGTATATGAGTGAAAGGGAGACTATATATAATTCCAACAAGTTTGAAAGTTAAAAATTGAGATGAACATCTTTAAACGTCTACACAGCCTGAGCCACGTAGTCTTCAGGAATAGTTCTCCAGGCTTCTTTAAGTAGATTCAAAGCTGTTCTTTGGATGTCATTTTCCATTGACTCAACTAAGGAAATCTGAATAAATTGTGTTTCTGTCTAACAAAGTGCCTAAAGACACACATTATATTACATTGGTTCTTTGCTAATATGTCTGTTTTGTACACCTAACTTAAGGGATCAACACTGAATCATCCCATAAGATATGTATATGTAAAATATGTATTTTACCTGGTTAATGTGTGTGGCAGGGCATGCTCTGCAGCGCCGCTGCAGGGGAGGCGGACGCACCTGAGCGCCACCCGCAATCACGCCTCGCCGCCTTGACGTCTGCGCTATCTGTGCTGTTGTGTTGGTATGTGTCGGGCTGTGAGCTGAAAAGCTACAACTGGCTGTATGTGTACAGCAACCGTGTGTGAAAAGTGGCCTATAAAGAGGTGCTGAAAAGCATGTTCATGGAAACATCGTCGGTTCTGCCGTGGTATGTTTACAATGGGACTTCTGCTCCTGAACCTCTGCTAACCTCTGAACCTCTGCTAACCTCCAAATAACTTCTGGAGAGGAAAGGATAATGGCTGCTGAAGAAAGAATGCCATTGGTTGAAAAGAGAGGTAAAACGACTTCAGTGGTGTGGAAACATTATGGGCTCGTGGAGTCAGACGTGGATCAAGTAGACATAGTGTGTAAACTTGCTACGGTGTCGTAGCTGCACCACAGAGCAACACTACAAATGTATTCAATCATTTGAAGACCGCTCACAAAGTGACATACGATCAAACAATGAAGGAGCAGCAACTTTAGTTGACATACCTCAATGTCAGTTTGATGCAATTGTGCATTGTGTGGCTGCACAGCTTGCCTTGATGTTTGGTTATTTGTATGCATAAATATTATGCAGTATTTTTAAGTTCACTAAAAATTAATGTTTACATTTTTCATTTAGTTTTCATATTGCTAACATTCGCACTGTTATCAGTATTTGCACACTATTTTATATTATTTTTTGACAATCTTTAAAGCCATTATTCAACACATTGTTATTGTTAAATAAATATTATCAAATAATCGAGATCTCAATTTCAGTGAAAATAATCGTGATTATCATTTTTGCCATAATCGAGCAGCCCTAGTTCACAATAGAGAACAGCTGCTGACATAATGTGGATCTGAAGATCAATAATTGGCCTACCTGGGGTTGAAAGTCTCGATAAATGCACGCCGTTTTGGCGGGTACACCGGCTTCCGCAAGTGTGACGCTTATTTTGAGCAATGAAAAAATAATAGAATATAATTTTATTTTTATATTTCAATATCACAATAATCTTCCAATTTAGAACTACAAGTTAAAAAAGAACTAACATAAATAAAATTCAGCTACTGTAAATACTTCCAGTTTATTTTCCCAAACCACGCGGAACCGCAGGTTGCCGACCCCTGGTGTAAGTGATTTAACAAACAAAAAAACAAAACAAAAATACAAATCTTCTGAAAATGGTCAGGTACATGGACTGGCCTCAAAAAGCAGCCAATCTCCAAAGAAAACCTTTGAAGACCTTCAGAAAGCCTGGAGAAAGATTGCTCAAGAACAGAGCCAGAAAATCTGGCTCCCTGGAAACAAAACAAAGAAATAATGGCTCAGGACTTTTGCACAGTACTCTGCAAGTCTGACATTCAGGGAAATGTATCTAAAATTAAATTCAAGCTCCGTTTGATATAATCAGGTAGCCAATAATGAATTAAGTCAAGGGTGCCAATATTTCTAATCAATAGCTCCAACAAATGTGAGATTTTCAGCTTGGAACAATGATATTGACATAACAGTACTTTTTCCAGCAACATTTACACTCATGATGGAAGCAAAAACACAGCTGACACTACTGATCACATTAACTGTGTCTCTATTTAAGAGTCGCTGCAAGCTGTGACACTTGATAATGAGCCAGCTTATCTAACACCTGACCCCAAAGGGGCTCAACCGATTCAGCAACAATCACTAACATGTGAATTATACAGCGTTAGATCTACACCGTAACCCCATTTTAATCCTACGCCACAATATTCTACGTAACCTACACCTCCTGAGAAATGTAACTACGCGTTAACTTGAATGGTATGGAAGTTTATGGTGTAGGGACAAAAGGAGTTTTTGTTTACTATGCAAGTTAGAATGCAGATTTCCCAAAGCAGTCTAAAGTTTTAACCTGTGCCCATTTAATCAATCAAAGACTGAAAAAAACTTCTTTGTCTTACCAAACAATGCCTTGGGCGCCAGAGCCAATGGGCCGCAGCTGCTGGTAGCGCCTGAGTACAGTGAAGGTGGAGTCCACCACCTGAACACTGTAGAACTGCCCCTCCGCCTCACTCATCCTGCTGAACAGTCAGGACCACCAGCGCTGTCTGCAGGACAAAGGAAAACAAAACAGATGAATATCACCACGTTCTAATCTCATGTACGCTCTCCTCTGTTCTCCGTTTCAAAGTGTGTGAAAAGGGCTGGAGAGGAGCACACAGCACAGCTTAACAGATGAGAGACAGGCTCAGTTGAATGTAGCATTTTATTGAGGTAAAAACCTTGAAAACCTTCTAAAACTAAAGATGAACTTGAGTGTTAGGGCCCAAAAAATATCTAATCCAAGATTAACTTTGACTTGATTTGCATGGAACTTTAAATGCTTTCATTGATTAATTGATAACCTTACGTTTGTCCAATATTTTTTATGATAACAGCAGCATAAGGCTGGAGCTAAAGGCTGAGCCTTTAATGTTTGGTGTACTTGTTAAAACAGAGGAGAGAGAAAGCTAACGGCTTACAGTTCCCTCAGTAAACACGAACATACCACGCACACTCACACAGGCAGCATTTAGCTTGAGTCTCTTCATTATTTCTTGAACTGCATCCAGCTTCACTACAAGTGTGCGTTCAGCTATCAGCACTGGATGAGCACATACGTGTTAATAAATTACACGATGTGTTTGAGTGTTTATAACAAAATATGAAAGTGTTTCTTGGCAATAGTTTATGTGCGCATGTGCATACATCTGTGGGCGAGAACACATAATCGTGTAGCTACGCAACACCAAGCAGTCACGGCTGTTTGTCATTCCTTCAGAAGACAGTCATCAGTTTAAAGCAGACCAATTTTTTTCCGCCTTTAGCGGGGAATAGCGAGACAAGCAATCACTGGATTTCGTGGTCACAGACACAAAGTGCTGACGAGAAAAATAAAGGATGTTTATGATCAAATGGACCAGAAAAAAAAAAACCTGTAAAGCTAAAGTCACTGCAATAAGCAAAGAGCTACATAAGGAATTAGAAAGAGAACTGCTGTCAGATATCAAAGTGTGTGTCTTTAGTTTAAATGTTCAACTGGAGACGGAAACATTTATTTAAAAATTAATCAAAAAGAAAATCTAATGATTGTAGTTCATTCTCCAATAATCAAGAATTAGCGTGCAAATTATTTCAATTATACATTTACCTGAAGGTGATGCGTATTCTGAGTTTTATACAAGGAATACATTTCAAAATTAGCTGGAAGAAGGGGTCACACACCACTGTGCTGCATCACACTCAGTAAATGCCACATTGTTGAATTAAGCTAGGCCATCAGTAAAAGATCACTGTCTGGAGATCAAACTAAGTTCCTTCAAAACCTATACATGCCTCAGCTGGGCCTTTTCCATGCCATGTAAAGCATAACAGCCACTGGTGATTGTTTCTTACTCTCAAACTAAAGGACACTTTTCAAACATGTCCTAAATAATCTCCAGTGCATGTGTGTGTGTAGATTTTCATTGTTCGCTTTGCAGTTTTAACTTCCATTTTGAGATGAAGAAAGAAAGTTATGTGTAAATAATATTACTGGTTGGTATGCACTGGTATAGAGCTATATCAGCCAAACATTGTTATCGACAAATAAGGCGACATTTACTGATGGCACTGGTCCACGTCTCTGCTTGCCATTGTATATGATTGTTTATTTCCTACTGTGGTTTGCTATGACTTATTTGCCTGCTTGTAGGCCGGGGTTTTTGCCCATGAACAAACACTTGGAAAAAGCCTTCACGTGTAGGAGGTACCGATCTGCAACCTTGCCATTAGTCAGATGAAAAATGAATCCTTCTCAGTTACTTTCTTCCTCTGCCTGTCTCCTCTCTTTCAAACATAAATCCAGCTGGCTCTCTGACTACACCCAAAGGAAAAACTCCAAAGACCTTTACTTCCTTCATTCTTTTTGTTTTTCACAACTTCTTTGGCTTTGTCCTTTTCCTATTGTGCTACTAACATCCCCCTCAATTGCCTCGTTCCTATGGCCTCCTCACAGATATCTCCAATGATGGTCCTGACAGATATATATTTTCATGACTGCTGTGACTGACACGCAAGCTGAGCTTTTCTGTTTACATACATGTAAAACGTAGGTACAGGCAAAGCAGCATGCTAATACCAAAGCTGTACTGCACGTCTCAACAGCACAGATCTTAGGCCACAGGACACAAACACCTTCTGCTAAAAAATACAGAAAAGACTATTTTAGCCTCACTGACAACAGCATTTTGAGATATTTATATTTTTTCATATAAGAGCTGGTGTGCAGCTTTTGCAACACACACATCAAGTTAAAGCATGCTCTGAGGAGACCATTACTTATAACCAAAACCACTGTAGCTTCATCAGTCACCTGGTGCCAGGTTAGTCACAACTACTGGGTCATTCTAAAGTCGATTCAGCACAAACACTGACAGGGAACAACTGTTTGATTAAAGCTACATACCGCTCAGAAAGCCAAACAGAAACATAGGCAGACACCTGCCACAGTTCTGGGCAGCAGGCTCTGAGGAATTTATTTAAAATCAAAGGGGAAATCGATCGTGTGGAAAAAAGTTCCCCAGAGATTCCTCAGCAACTGTGGGTTCACTAACAGGAAGAGACATCCCAGAACAAACTGCTTATGAATGATACCATTAATCATTACTAGCCAAGGTTAAGGGCGACACTGATGCAGCTGATCCTGTGAATGCAGATAAACTGCTAAAACACTTTATCAATCACTACAGAGAAAACAAACAAAACACTGCTTTAGGTTGATTATTTTAAAAAGGATGATTAAACCATGTTAACCACAAAACTGCCTATTAATCTCAAAGCTTACAGGGAACACTGTCATCAACAGTGTCTCCATTTTTCCCCTCAGACTGAATTAAAGGTAGACGTAGCTACTATGACATCATCCACTGGTTTGTGAAGTCCTGTTTTAACTCCTTTCCACATAAAGACGAGATTTAATGACCTCACCCGTACCCTTAATGGTGAGTTTCGATACCTCAGTATATATCAATAAACCCGATGACCTCACTAATGATGCACACCCAGTCATTTTGTTCTATAAGCAGGCCTGAAATATGACAGAATCCGTTCAGAAAAGAGCTTCAAGGGTTACTTGTAGTAAGAGTAAAAGCCTCGAGCCGAGTGTTTTCGCCGTGTCATATCTGGTTGGTGTTTTGAAAAGAGATGTGACAAGCGAGGGGTGAGTCTGACAGTGACACCGCAGGCTCAATAAGCACACCGTGTGTGATCCTCCTTTCTGAAAATTAGAATACCCAAAATTTACTAAATGGAGTTTATGTTGTATCGAAGATATGAGCGACTGAGCTCATTATGTCATCAGGAAAGTGTTTACAGAGGTCAAGCCTGAGGTCTGTTTTCCCGTAAACTTCTGCAGAACCGGAAAACACTGGTATCGGGGCCCTTGTGGCCATTGTTCACACATTCTCACTTACACAGTTATATATATTTACTCCCATAAATCAAGGCAGAATATAATCAACCAGTTGGGGAATATTACCTATTATACAAACCCTCCTGTGTACTATAGAGATTGAAAATGTGACGTCAACAGCGGAAAACACCAGCCCACGTAGCCATTTGAAAAAAAAAAAGAAAAGGCTTAAGATACTTCTCAGTTGGTTTCACTTTTCAGGCCTGGAAGCTTTATTAATTTAATTTTTTTAACTGTTTTCTATGCAGCAATAGTTTATCAGAATCAGAATAGTATAGAATATCCAGTTTAGCTGGATGTTTTCTTAGTGCAAACAGTGTTACAGTTTTATGCCTGAGAAAATGTACTCAAATAAACTGTAAAGAATACAGTTATCTGGAATATGAATGAAAAGATGGGGGTTAGGTACTCTTTCTCTTACCTGATGATACTTATTACACTAATCCATATTTATGCAATGGTATGATGATCAAAGAGTTGATGAGAGAAGTGACCTTCACACAAGCATCATGGACCTCAACCAAAGCTCGTGGCAGTGACTGTTCAGTTCAGTCTAGTCCAGGCTTGGGGGTCTGACGTGGCCTAGACTTGGGAGTTAAGATGGGGAGTCAGTGAGCTGGCTATGAGATCATATTAGCATGGCCTGAAGCCTCAGCATCTCATCTCGATGTAGCAGAGTTACAAAACACAGCAGGGATGGGTAAAACTACACGGGAGTCTACTGCTGCTGAACTAGACACACCAAATTAGTCTTTGAGAGCAGTCTCCCGGGGAAGAAGAAGGATGCAAATTAAAACACAGCAAACTTGGACACACTCGGAACATCCATGTGATCCCACTAAAAAGTTCAGTGCGCACAAAGTGGCTGAATCACTGACGGGCTCGCCTTGCCAATGACATGCCAGAAAAACCTAGCTTGGGCTGTGAAAAAAAAAATCCCCTTAGTTTTCATTGCATCTGCACCTGCGCTTGTGGTGACTGTGGTTAAGGTTTGTGAGCAGGCCTACACAAATGTCATTAATTTGGGCTACATGTGTGTTTTCGAGGCTCTGTGGGTAAGGTATGCGCACTGACAGCTAGACGACGTGAATTTTTAGCATTTCATAGCGCCACACGCCTGCTCTACAACAGACACACACACACACACACACACACACACACACACACACAGTGAGGTATGAAGTCACCCGGGTATGACACACCGTGGCCGCAGCACTGTTGGCACTCGGTGCTTTAACACAGTCAGAAACCATCGGTTTACACAGCTAAAGTTACACCAGCATTAACGACATCTGACTTTCCAAAACCTCAGTAAAGGTACGAAGTTAGCAGGGCCTACACTACCATTGTTTTTCAATTCTGTGGGCAGCAATGCGGTAGTCAGGCTGAACTGTAAGCTCCGGCGGACTAGAGAACGGGCAGCAGGAGGCAGCTGCTGCGGCGAGACCTACCTTCTCCCTTCGCCTCTCCCAGGGCACTCCCATGCATCGAAAATATAGATAAAACACCCCCCGAGCTCCTCAGGCACAACCTGGGCTTGGAAAAGTTGAAAAGGACGGTCGGCCCGGCTGTCACGAATGACAGACCTTCCTTTAGTTCCTAGCTAACTCCAGCGGCAGCACGGACGGACGGGTGCGGAGGAAGGGAACGCCACAACAAGCAGAGACCCAGCACAAGCATGACGTCATCACGCAGAGTTTACGTGGGCGCAAAGTTTTTTTTTCTTCGGAAAACTTGGAAAACTTTTTCTTCTTCGTGTGATTGGTTAATGTAATAATGTATGTGTTTTGAAAAATTACAAAAAAACAAAATAATACTAATAATCCTATGAGGGCACAAATAAAGACGCACAAGACAAAATCAATAACTAGCCATAAATATTAGAGTGGGGATGTGGTGGGGGGAATGAACAGACAGGTAAACCTTTTGAACAGAATGAATTTTCAATTTATTGATTGGCAGTTCCCATTTGTCTATAAAGATACAGTATAAAACACAATCATAGTTAAAGATACAACTCCAATTTTATCAGTCTTCCCCATAATAATAATAATAAAAAAAACAGTCAAATACAGAATATTATTATTAGAATCATTATAAACCCATTCAAATGCCTGAAACAAAAAACAACACACAAACAAAAAAGCAAAAGAAAACAATTATTATTAAAAGTTATGATATATTATTTGTTTTTGCTGCATAAGTGCTTTTTAATTTATCGAAATGCTCAACCCTATAAGTAAGGAAGGGGGTTTTTTGGAGGGAGGGGGGCGGGGGAAATTGGAATTCTGTGAAACAGAACAGAAAGATGACATATTTTATATTAAGATGAAATTAAAAAACAAAAAACAAAAAAAAACAAAAAACAAAGTTATGGGTTACTGGCCCACCAGGCACAGTGATTTTATGACTTTTCATGATATTGCAGCCTAGAGGTATGCAGCCCCCGGTGGACATACGAAACTCATAAAATAGAAGTTCTGAATCAATCACCTCATGATTGTGTACATTCATAATGCACATTTGGTCCCCGTATTGCACAACTGTAAACACTTCAGTATACCATTTCAATGCTAAACTTCTTACACGGTTTTGGCTCATCTCGTGACTAGAAAAAGGCACAGCAGCTGTGTGAATGTCGTTTTCATAGATTGTTCTGCAAGGCCTCATCAAGTGATACCACGGCCATTCTTCAGCAGTGTATTGGTCTGATTTCACATTTGGCTTTTTTTTCTTTTACAAGTTCATTGTACAATAGACAATACCCCTCTCTCCTCCCCCCAATTCAACACACACACACACACACACACACACACACACACACACACACACACACACACACACACACACACACACACACACACACACACTTAATGTTTGATTGCACTATTGCACTGTTAATCTCCTAAAGAGCTGTCTCTCCTCTCCAGGGCTTTGTGAACTGTAATTATTCCACTGTCACAGACTTGGCCAAGTTTCTGGGAAAGTCAACCTTTAAAAAAAAAGAAAAAAAAAAGAAAAGAAAGTTTGTTATAACAAATTCTCCATGATCAATTTAGCAGCACTGTATAACTTTTTTTTTGATAACACATTTCCCAACTCATTATATTAGTGTACATGGTAAAACAATTGCATCCTGGTAAAGATGTGCCATAATAAGGATTTGGCTATAAATGTTATACATTGTACATTGTTGTGATCATGGACTGTAAATAAAGAGTTCACAATTCTGACAGATAAAGTCTGTTTGCACTGTGGTGAGTAGGGAACATGAGCTGCCTTCTTAGTAAAGTAAAGCATTCACAAGGAAAGAAAAGATGAATAGACACAAGCAGAACCAGAGACATGGACGAAGCATTGGTATTCATGGGCACCACTATCCCTAAAGCGTATGTACAAGCTTAGAAGAACACATGCTGGCTGCCATTACTGTCTTTTTCAAGGAAATCTTCTTCTGCACATGTTCGAGTGCCATGACTGTACCATTAGATTTAAGTTTTGTAATCAGTTTAAATCAGTTTTAAATCAGAGAAGTAGATGAAGTATCTTAGTGTGTTAGTGTGGAATTGAAATGAATGTGTGACAACATCAAATCCACATGCAAATAGATTCCACTGCAAGCATTTGAAAACCCAACTACAGAAGCACACATTACATTCATAATTAGCTGCTCTTAGCATTGGGTGAATTTGAACAAAATCAATATTGCTATAAATCTCATATTAACATCAATATGTGATTACTGAGGTATTACAGACATCGCAGTGACTGTGCATGTGCTTGTGTTTTGCTAAAACGATGCCCATTATTAGTCTTTATGGATATCTATTATATATCTAAATATGAGGATTTGGTCATGATGATTTCTTTATTCCTAGGACTCTTGTCAATAATCAAACCAACAGTTGCATTGAATACTTACATCATATCCTCGGAGGACAGCCAAGTGAAATGACATAAGCTGCAAAGGGATGACGCTGAGGATACCCTGCAGGCAGTCCACAGTTTGCGGCAGTTCGATGGTCTGGTAGGCATTCTTAGTCAACTCAGTGTCATCCTGGCAACAGATGATGATGGGCCGACCCTGATGAAGACAGACATCGAGAGGGCAAGAATATTAACATCAGTCTGTCTGTCCACTCATTTCTGTTGTACTTGGGACTTTCAAAATTTAGTATTTGTGTCTGTTTGTCGTACTTTGAGTGTGTGCCTTGGGTGGATGTGTAAGATGTGTTTTGTTAAAGACCTACCGATCTGGCGGTGACTTGCTGCAGAGCATTCTGGCATTTTGTGTAGCAAGCGTCCCTCATGATGATCATGATGACTGGCATGTGTTTGTCAACGAGTGCAAGAGGACCGTGCTTCAGCTCCCCAGCTAGGATGCCCTCCGAGTGCATGTAAGTGATCTCCTTAATTTTCTGCATCAGAATAAGAATAGTAAAACTTGCTTAGGATGAAGATTAATAGTAAGAATGAAGACAAATTACAGCACAGCCTACATTCCTTGCATGGTATGAAAGCTGTGTGAGCAGCTTTTTCTCATGCGGTTTCAACTTAATTATATTCTTTCCTTAAACTTGTTTGGATTATATGATAGTTAGACATCTTCTGTTCTGCGTGTGTGCTCTTTTCAAGGACAATACTGTTGCCCATCAGCTACATGCTTACACTCTTTGTATCAGGGACCAGCTGATGATACTGAAGCAAGCCCACACAGCTATCAGCTCAACAACAAATATCCCAGAAATCAGAAGGACATGCAGATGCAACGTCGCCTCGGCAATGAAAGAAATCTGAGAGTGGCAAATAAGATGTTAGGGTGTTCATGTCAGGTGACAGGAAGGAGATTAAAAACATCTAAAACACTCAGTGAATCATAGACAAGGGAACACCACAGAAAAGCATGTGGACTGTCCATGGCTACAAGGGGTGGCTGTAGCTCAGGTGCATGGCAGAGCAGGTCAGCCACTAACCAGAAGGCTGGTGGTTCGATCCCAGGCTGCTCCAGTCTGCATGCTAAATATCCTTGGGCAAGATACTCACCCCATGTTGCTCTCCGATGCATCCATCAGAGTGTGAATGTGTATGAATGTTGGATACTTAGCACTTAAGACCTTAGAAGAAGTGCTTGTGTGAATGGGTGTGATTGGGTGAATGAATTAGTTGTATAAAGCGCTTTGAGTGCTCAGACAGAGTAGAAAAGCGCTATATAAGAACCGGTTCATTTACAAGGCCGGAAGTCGAAATGTAGATGGGGACATCAACAGAGCCAGTGCTGAATGATTTCTTCAACAGATCCTGGACGCAGTCACCTACTGACTACTTTTATAAGCTATTCCTTCATCGTAAATGTCACAGTGTTGATGACGTTTCCTGAGCCTTTGATGATTAGACTTTTTTTCTGTGTTGTGATAAATTAGAGCAAAAGGCTTGACGGTGCATGATACGAAAAACCCAGTAAACTTGTTCAAACTCGGCTGAGTCTTGTGGGTGGAATTGGACTGTCTACATGTAGTAGCAGAGAGGAAGCTGTTGTCAAAACTCCTCTGCATCATAGACAATGTTCCCTTCCCTCTACACAGCGTTGTGGTTAGCCAGAGGTGCACATTCAGCCAGAGACTAATAATGACTAAATGCTCCACTGAACATCACTCCTATGGCCATCTAGTTACATAACTTCTTTTAGTGTTGCCATTTGATTGTTTATAATTTTGTTAGTCATTATTTAGTATAGCTTTTATTTCAGGAACTGTTACAAAACAATTTCCCTGTAAGGATTATATAACATGTCCTGATTCCTAATTCCACTGTACTCATTTTACGACTGATATTATGGCTTTTTTGTAACTCACCAGTGCCCCCTCAAGGCAGGTGGCATAGTTGAAACCTCGACCCATAACCAAAAGAGACCTTTGCTGATACAGTTCATTGGCAATGGCCTTGATCTTCTCATCCAGGGACAACACCTTCTTTATCAGTTCTAAGAGAGTAAAAGAACGATGAGTGAACGATGCATTAATGTTGTTTAGCTTGAATCTCCACATCTAAATACTTATTTTGAATCCACAGAGGCCTTTTTGTAAGATTTGTTGGGGTACTGACCAGGTAGCATCTTGAGGCTGTTGATGATCTCCTCTCTTCTCTTCTGTAGGGAGAGTCTGTCCTCACTCATCATCAAGCCAAACATAATGAGTGAGACAAACTGACTGGTGTAAGCCTGGATAAGACACACACACACACAGAAACACTTTATAAGCCCCCCTGTGCTGAACAATGAGGAAGAACCCACCAATTTAGAATCGACTCAGGGAGGAGCAGCCATCTGCCACAACCGGTTGGGGGTAAAACCAGTCGAGACAAGTATAGACCATAAACCAGCCATACCTTTGTGCTAGCCACTCCTATCTCGGGCCCAGCATTTATGTGGACTCCACAGTCGGTTTCTCTGCAGATAGAGCTGCCAACAGTGTTCGTTACACCAACTGTCAGAGCTCCCCGTTCTTTGCAGTAGCGCAGTGCCATCAAAGTGTCTGCTGTCTCTCCTAAGGAGCACAGAGAATGAAAACATATGTTCATAAACCACAACAATGTTCCTGTTTCAGGAAAAAATGAAAAAGGCATTGAACGTGGATAGGTGTCACACAGGAAATTATAGTGTAAATAAAGCTTTTCTTTCTAAAGCCACTTTCAGGAAAGTGAAGATAAAAAAGTGCTATTGTGCAACATTATCACCTGACTGGCTGATAAAGAAGCAAACATCATCTCTGAAAACAGGTGTGATACGGTCCAGGAAGTCGCTGGCCAGCTCCACCATGACAGGCAATTCCGTCAGCTCCTCGAGGATCTGTCTGGTCTGTAGAGTAAGTGAGTAAAAACAGAGGATTAATTAACACTGCTACACTCTATCCATACAATAATTTAATTCTTTGAACTCGTCTGTTACTAATGATTGCCTTCTTTACTGCAAAATGCCATCATCAAGCATATACAAGCTAAAATAACGATGTAACTGCTGTACTCACAGCCACCGCAGCGTGGAAACTCGTGCCACAGCCGATCATGATTAGCCGTCTGCAACGCTTTATTTCTTTCAGGTGGTCCTTCAACCCTCCGAGAACAACTGAGAGAACAGAACGTGAAACAGTTAGACCTACTGATCACTCACTGCATCACAACTAATGTCTGTCGTACACTTTAGTGCCCAGTCATCATGTGTTTACCGCCTGCAGTTATTAAATAGTGCATTTTAGGAGGTAAATAAGGCTCATAAAAACACGTTTTTTGCTGTAGCGATCATAACATACATGTTTTTATATCTGAGAGTCATTTTCTTTAAAATTCCCAGTTACATTAGAGGGTAGTGGGACATGCTAGAACATAGGACTGGCTATCAGTTCACTTGTCACCTTTTTTGGTGTCAAAACAAATGCGGCCCCTCATCGTGTTGACTACTGACTCCGGCTGCTCAAAGATCTCCTTCTGCATGAAGGCATCAAAGTTTCCTGCAAAGGACAACAGGGGCATACATTACCATCACATTCTCTGACACACCGTGACATGCTGAATGCTTTCCTAATAAGAAGTGAGACAGGAAATAAGGATGCATGGCGTTTGTCTTGTGGCTTTGTTTGCACGCATTCAGCCAGCAGAGGGCGAGCATGTGCTGCACTGCATGCACAGTACTTGCAATTTGAACTTAGCTACCTAAGAGCCACAAAGTAATTTCAAATAGTTTCTGACCTTTCATGATCTGCTTCAGCTCCATCTGCAGGGTCATGATAGCTCTGACTGGGTCTTCACCGGCCTGCCGGTTCATTCTGTGGATGGAGAGTTTCCCTCCGGTCACTACTGCTATGTCATCATCCTCCATGTACAACACCTTGTTGGTGTGCTCAATGATGGCACTGTGGGTAGACAGAAAAGGTCATTTGGGGAAAAGAAATGAATGAGTAATATAAATTAGTAATATTATGTTTTTGCGTTTTGAGTCACATAGAAGAGGCCTCACCTGGCGTCAGAAGCAAAATAGAACTCCACAGCCCTGCCATCCCCCACAGAGTTGATGGCGCTGGAGCTGTCAGCTCGGTTGCGACTGTTCTTCTCATGGACTTCCTCCTTGTGTTGAGCTGCAGGTCAGAAGTCAAAAATCAAGGTTCAGTGACATGCTGCTGTTTTTGCCATTTAGTCTTTTTACTAATTGTAGTCAACATACCCAGCCATTTATCCTTGTTGTTATTACTTATTAAGTTTCAAGCAAGTTCCTCTTACGACTAGACTTATCTTGGATTTTGTTTGCTTCTGTGCAAAGAATGGCTTACTTAATAATATCTTGGATTTTCTGCCTGTATCCTTGGAGTCTGTATCACTGTATTTCCTTTGTTTATTCATTTGTGGTTTACACGTTTGCCTAATACACAAAAGTTGTCCTGTTTGATTACAGGGAGGAGACACAAATCCCTCTGGGGCGGTGTCAGGAAGGGCATCTGGTGTTAAAAAAAAAAAATCTGCCAAAGCAAACATGTGGAGCTACCTGCTGTGACGACCCCCTTGTGAAAAGGGAGCAGCTGAAAGTCGCTTTTATTCAGCAAACATTACATTCTCAGCATTAGAAAACTGCACATTGCAAAGTCGAGAAGTAGAGTGGCTTTGCAGCTCGAAAAGATACTGTTTTTGTTTTTTTATCGCAAATCAAAAGATTCAAAAGTATGCAGAGAAACAAAAAAACAAACAAAACCCCCACAAATTTGCTGAGGGTTGCTGAAGCCCCACACAAAGTGTTTATGCAGGGTGAAAGAGTGGTTTCCATCTGTGAAGTCTTATTGTGTACCTAAGACTGGGTTATTTGCAGAGGCAAACCATCCTCCTCCTCACATTATACACATACTCAGAATCTACTCAGAGTATGCATTCATGCCTCTACAAACAAATCAGCCTATAATTTGTTAATTTCCAAGTATACCTGACTTTTTTACTCATATCTGTCTGTTACTTTTCTAAGCTGAAGAGGGGCTTGCTAAGGCTGGGACGTTTTCTAATTCTGACAAGGCTTGAAACTAAAAAAAGAGAAATTTTATACATTTAAAGTGAACAACAGACGAACTGAAACAAAGATTTTGTACTTAATATGGTTGGTTAATAAATTAATCTTTGCCTTTTAGCTAATCTGGGGATTTAAATTTGAGTCACTAAATTTAGAAAATATCTTATATGTAATGGTATATGTAAATAAATGACCCAAAAAGGACTTATCACGCCATTGTTGAGGTCATTTAAAACACGATACTAAGCTTTTCAGTGCCTGCCCTGGAAGTACCTCTGCCTTGAACTTTGGATGCCTTCATTAACAACCGCAGATAGATAAGATACTGCGGACACAGTCTACAGAAAGAAAGAAAGAACACCAGCAGGGCGGTGTGATCGTAGCAGCTGAGGATTTCTTTGTAAGATTCAATATCTGGACATTTAAAAAAGATACTTCAAGTTTTAGATTTTAGACATTCAAACTGTGATCACTTTGTAACACCTCACTACATTTTCCTCTTCGTTCCCTCCACTATCTGCAGGTTCTGTGGGTGAAGGGCTGTGTGAATTTGTGCCAAGCAATCACTATAAACCAATGTAGCCACCTGAATCATCATGCCAATTTAAAATCAAACTCATGCCTGGCTACACCAAAATGCAGTTTGCTATAGCCAGGCAAGTAATACCAGTTCAGCACGCTTCAACATCTCTCATTCAGCAGCAATGACTGGGAGTGTCTAAATGAGATCAGCAGTAGTTTTTAACAAATCCCTGTTGTGGTTTGACAACGCCTGACAAAAGCTTTATCAGGATCACTTTATTCAAAATGGGATTATTATTCAAACTACAGTCATTTATATTTAGCTCTGTATCCAGGATCTCCCTGCTCTTTCGTGTGCCGCTGTGGAAAGCACGAGGTGGGGAAAGCAGGAACAGCAGCAGCAGCAGCAGGACCCACTCACAGAACAGAAGCAGTCACAATAATGAAGCCAGAAATAGTGAGAATACCGTGAAATTGAGGAGTTGGGGTGAAGGTGCGTCTGCAAAGCAGCTTGCAGAGGCTGCAACTGTATATATCCCCAAAATATATTAAATAGCACAGCACGTATGAGAATTGCAAATGAGAAAGATCCACATCAGCTGATCTGATGTGGATTAGCTGACCTGATATGGCCGGCTGAGCTTCACTCCACAGCCTGGCAGAACTCACGCTCAGATTAAACATCGGTGTTATTCTTACTCATGGAGCATAGGGACTAGTGGTCAGCCTTCCCGCTGCTCTCACTGGACTGGGGTTTTTTAACAGTGGACACTCTATCATGTGAATACGCCACTAGAGTCAGTGAATGCACCAGGGTGGGTGGTTTCAAAAAGTTTGGACCCAAACTGGGGAAGTCTCGAATTTTGTTAAACTAAATGTTTCTCAAGATGTCATTCAATTTCCAAAACATCACTGCCTTTAAAACTTGACACATAGTTTCCCTATTACACTGGAAGAAATGTTTTATTTTATTATTACTTTACAGTAAAAAGTGGAAAGCTGGTATTACTTTGACAGTAGCTGGGAAAATTATTTTGAGAGTGTGGGGTTGTTTCTGTAGGCTATACATGAACCAATCTCTATACCTTCTTTAAACATAAACATAGGCGTTGTATCTTAATTTGACTCTGTCCCAAATACACCGTCCTGCTGCTATAAATACTAACTAGTGCATCTTATTAGTGGCTAAGAGCAAGGCCGAACAAATATTTGCTCCAGTATGAGTTTGCTCAGAATGACAGTGCCAAACTGTCACAGAAAGCATTAAAAACGTATGAGCTCAGAATATTTATACAGGTTTAGCTAAATTAAATTGGACTGACTAACCTTGGGACTGAGAAACACACATAAGTAAGAAAATGCTGCTAATGGTTTGGGTTTTCACCTCATCCTTAAATGAGCATTTAAACTTGGTACTAGAATCATGAAGAAAAAACATTTTCAAGCTTTAAATTGGTAAGAATTTTACCACACAGTTCTTAAGATGCTTCTTAAGCAGTGATGAAATAGCGTTGCTTAAAAAAAAAGGGGGGGGGGATATTTATATTTTAAACTTCACAGCTCTGTTATAAAAAAGCAAATTGCTTCAGGGGGACTGTCCCAGTCAGTTGAAACTTCCTTGAACAATAAAACTACAACTGCTTCCTTATAGGGGTCAGATATCCATATGATAACCAGCAGGAGTGAGATCATGTTAGATAATTTAACAGAGCGTTTATCTTGACATTCCAAATATTTCATCATGTCCCACTTTTCTATCGTGCAGTAAATCTTCATATCTACAGTTAGACTCTAGGCCAGGGGTGGGCCATCTCAGTCCACGAGGGCCGGTGTCCCTGCAGGTTTTAGATGCGTCCTCGAACCAACACAGCTGATTTAAAGGGCTAAATTAGCTCCTCAACATGACCTGAAGTTCTCCAGAGGCCTGGTAACAAACTAATCATGTGATTCAGGTGTGTTGACCCAAGGTGAGATCGAAAACCTGCAGGGACACCGGCCCTCGTGGACTGAGATTGCCCACCCCTGCTCTAGACGGGCAGGTTTAGGGTGCAGTGTAAGTGAATATGGCACTAAAAGAGGAATAGAGCTCACCACTGTTGTACTGCACGGGGATGTGCTCGGTCAGCAGCTCATGCTCACTTCGCACACCGATGACCATAGGACTTCCTCTCCTGCCAAGATGGGAGGGGGGGGGGGGGGGGGGGGGGGGTGAGATGGGAGAAGGATTAGGTTTCACATTCATCGTCTGCTTTGCAGGACATGTCCTGACATTCTTTACTATAATACTTCTAAACAAAGCAAAATATTAAAGAAATCTTTTAGTTTGTTCTTGCTTATACTACTGCACATTCAGTGTGTTCAACATTAGTCCTCCATATTTTGTACATATTTCCAAGACTGCTTGACTGTTCCTGGAACAAGTCACTGGATCCATATTGGCCGTTGATGCCATGTGGACGTCTCTTATTGGCTCAGGAGGCAGAGAAAGTGTAAACATGTATCACAGGTGGGGGAGGAAGGTGTGAGGATGCCAAGCTTAAAACAGGAGACACCTTTACACGCACTTTAGTGATCGCAGTGCAAACAGTGTGTCAACACAAAACCACTTCATTGTGAGTTAAGAAGCCGTATTCTAAAGGCCTCTCCTTACTTCTCCTCCTTCTCTTGTCTGCATCTTTTCTCTCTGCTTCGCATGTCTCTGGGGCTGTGCTGACGTAAGCACGATGGTTGTTTTAAGAGGCGTGGGGCTTGAAAATGGAGGATTGCAAACAGAAACATGTGGTGGCCATCCAGTACAATATTGTAGTTTCGCCAAAGAAGGGAGAGATGGGAAGAAGTGAAATCAACGGAGAGCCTTATCATGATAAAGATGTTTAAAGGACCACTTTGGCTTGTTTACACTAAACCACACCAAGCACACTCTAGTGTGTATGGCATGCAAGCATAGCAGAATCAGAGGGGTGTGACGTCTAACACAACAGCATCTGCATGGAATGGTGCTGGATCTACTTTCGGATTTGGTTAGATTCAGAGTGTTACAACTTCCTCTCCAGGCTGAAAGGCACAACAATAAAGTGCCTGTTTCAGAGACCGGTGAGGCAGAAAAATGGCGCAATGCTACACCTTCAACAGGGTATGACAGGGACTTGTATTAAATAAAAGACACGAGTGGAAATGGCAGAACAAAGTCCCAGAAAGCAAAGCCGAGGTTGTGAGAGTAAAAGTTTCGCTGTGAAGGTCATCCATGATGGCAAAGGGTGGGTGGTGTCTAGCATCACTAGATAATTGAAAACATTCCCCTTTTCCCTCTGTCTTGGCAGACAATGCTGATTGTTAAACATGTAAACCACAAAAATACATCGAGTACGGCCAATGACATGCGTTATACTGATATCGGCTTTTAGAACGCAGGCGACAGCTGAGACAGCAGAGATTCATCTTAAATTCATCTTAAAAACATGGTGCTTCTCATTTTGCCGCCATCCTCATTTCTCTCTTCCTTCTTAACTTACTCCAGTGTGCTGCCTTTTCCCTGATCTCTGACAGGGTCACTGAACCAGGAAAGGTATGAATAAACTGATGAGAAACAATTAACCTGGAGTTTCATGCGACCCAGCCAAATTTCCTGGAGCTGAAACGCGAACCCCTCATTGTTAATAAATTACAGAGAAGGTGGCCCAGGGCCAGGGGCCCAGAAGGGAGGGGAGGCTCTCAATTCAGTCTCTGGTCCTAAGATGCAGGTTGTACTCACACATAGCCGAACAAGAATTTCCTCAGCGCATATATCCACTATTATAAATAAAGGAAGTTCCAGAGTCCTGTCATAGTAAATGTAAGCTCAGATAAGCCACAACACATAAATCTAAGGAGCCTCCTAAAATCATATTGTATTGCTTTATTGTGGTAACAACAGGAATGAGTCACTCCCAGTGAGTCTGGTTCATATTCCTGGGCGGTATGTGTGAAAGACAGTGTGTGACTGAGTGTGCGTCAGAGCGTGCATACTAACCTGGTTGCCACGGCCTCTCCGGGGAAATGACGGCTTTTAAACACGAGAGCAAAGGCCCCCTCCTATAACACAGGAAAAAAGCAATGGGAAAAAATAATTCAGTTAAGCTTGATGAAATAATTCAGTCCAATAAATGATGAAGAAACGAAGGGTGAGGAAGAAGGATAATAATAATAACAATATCAAAATAAAATAAAAAGAAACATCTCGAAAAGTTAACGTAAAGTCAATTAACCATTCCAGGAAAGTGTGGGACCTTTGAGAGACACAGAGCACAAACAAATGTTTCTCCTGGCCCTACGGGGTTTTAAACATGTGTGTGCGCATGTGGGTTTGTATGTGTTGGAGGGGGGATGTTAAGGTGCAAGGTGGTGAGTGTGTGTGTGGAAACTGGGGGGGTTAAAAGAAAAGAGACCCCTATTGTACAAGATCAGCTGTGTTTCGAAAGGACTGACTTCAAGTCTGCCTGTGGTGGTTATTGAAGCCAAACTGGCTGAGTGTGTGGCTGTGGTGGTGAAATATGGGGTGGGGGTTGAAGGATGGGTGGGTGGATAGTGGGTAAGCAAGCATTCAGTAGAGGGCGAAGGGATGGTGTCATGATCCGGGATTTTTTTAGTGGGTATCTCAACCGTCTGGTTCCCATTACTCAGAATGGCCGCCTATACTTCCTCTGTTCTTCTACTCTGCGACTGTGACATTAAAGCGTTACTCACATGATTAAAAACTGACGTTTTTTATTTCATTTTATTTTTTCCCTTTTTTCTGTGACTAATGATGTCACTGATGATGCTGTCCAGGCGGTTGCCATAGCATGTGTGTTTGTAATGGAGCGTGTTTTTTAATGGACAGGAAATCTAAGCAGTTTCACAACAAGTAAAATAAGTACATGAGTGTATGACCGTCACGGATACACTTTATGACATTCAGTGACAGTCTTTTAGCCTTCATGGTTACCAGCAAACTCGCTGTAAAACTTTTCCACTGCTTAAACTGAAGCAAAAACTGGAGAAGAAAGCAAAAGAGTGCATCTGTGAAGCCATGAAGTAGGCCATTGTGCATTGCTGCTATGAGAGCAACTCACCAGCTGTTTAATCACCCTCTCTACTAGCTTGGAGAAAGTGATGCTGTCATTCTCTCTGTTGTCATAAACATATTTGATCAGCTTCGGGATCACCTCTGTGTCTGTCTCTGACTCAAACTCGTAACCTTTGTTGATCTGAGGAAGGCAAAAAAAAAAGAAGTTAATATTAATTTAATCCACACTGTTGAACTGTTTCTGTATTAAAAGCATTTAATGAATCTTCCAGCAACACACGCATGCTCAGTAGCTCAGAAACCTCAACAGAATTAATGTGGAACAGATTAAAGTTTTGACTTAAGACTGAAGTCCATATTTTCTTTATGTAGACGAAAATTAGAAGAAAAATCCAATCAGATTTGTAACATCTAGTATCTTAATACATACATATATATATTTTCTTTTATTTGCTTAAGTGATGTGACAACTTGACTACCAAACCCATCTACATCCACAATAACAGTGTTATAATCAATGGAACAAATGGCAATGACAATAAGGCCTTTAGCATAGGAAGTGCGTTTACGTCAAGAGGAATATTTTCTAATGAGATGATGACGTACCAGGTACTTCTTCAGCTCTTTGTAGTTGGTAATGATGCCGTTATGGATGACGACAAACTCTGAGAAAGACAACAAGAGTGAAAAGATTATAGAAGCTATGTACCCGCTGCACCTTTAGGACAACAATGTTAAGTATGCGCTTAGGCAAGTTTAACACAAAGCACTGGATTTAACAGCTACTCAACACTACTATCAATACAAGGTGGACAATTTAAAAGAGTACGAACAAGTGCAAAAACATACATTATCATAATGATAACAACATAATAAGACTGCTATATTTTTTTGCAAAGAAATTTTGAGTCAGTTTTGTAATTTTCTGTCACACTAATTCTGATGAGCATGTTCTAAAGCAAAGGTACATAACTGACACACTTGTAAACGTGGCACACTTAGGACAAACGTTTTGGTTTCAGTTCATGAATAGAAGGCGTGCCTGTGCACTAAAAAGGTAGGCAGCATGGTAATTTAATGATTTCTTTTTAATGCTTTAGTATTAAGCTTAGAGTGAAATGATTTAAAGCAAGGGAGAACTATGGAGTCGAGTCAACATTTTTTTCAGGGGATCAAAATGTAATATGTGTTTCATTTTAAACCATTTATTTCATTTGTTGGGCATGGATGTTAAAGCAGTAGTTGGAAGAATTCTGAGGGAATTTGAAAACAGATAGTCCTCAACTCATCGTTCTAAGCAACTCTGACCAAATAAGCAAAGAGGGCATTTGCATGTGCTTCACATGGAAAGGAGAAAAAAGTGAGCCAGCGCAGAGTTCTGACGTCACCCTGGACGTGAACCCAACTTCTTCCATGTGAAAGTCTCTCGTCAACCCTCTACAACAGAGATGCCAAACTCATTTCACATATGTACAGCTCACTTTGCTTTAATGCAGGCCGACAGAGTCAAAGATATTTAACCTCCTGAGATCCGAGCTCTTTCATGGCATGCACCTAATTTTGGTTTCTGAGAAAAATTAGATCAACATATGAGGACATTCGTTTAAAATGTTGATAGAAAATTGTCAGTATAATGCACTCGTAAGTGGATATCAGCCCATTGTAGAGAAAAATTAGGTATTTTGGTCTAGACATCCCAGAATGTGATGTTCACATATGTGGACGCCAGGTCCTAGGAGGTTAATGAAACATTTAATCCCCGACAAGTTTTAACATAAAAAAGACAGTAATCTCATTTTTTAAATTATAGAGATGTAAAATTAGCAAAAAAGATGTGGTAGATCATTGCCCAGGCTGGCCTGTATTTGTAAAACGCATAGTTTTAGTTAAATCACCGGATTGTTTTCTCCATAGTAGGTAGTGAAAAACAGGAACTTTATTATTTTGTGTTGTGTGAATGGCATTAGGGAGCTCTTTATTGGTAGGAAAAAATGCAAAAGTTATGAAAATACAGTTAAAAGTTTTCTCTTTCACATTTTTCCAAAGCCTTCCAGCAGTCCGGATTGGAGTCTATATCTTCCTTATGTCTGATATCCTTGCTCTGCAACATTAATTATTCGTACACCTGTGTAGACTTTCTTGCTCTTTATTCTATTTAGCTGATTTGATCTAAAAAGATCATGTAAAAGTAAAAACCAGCCCCAAAGAGGAGCAAGATGCTAATTATTAACATGCAGTTATTATGGATTTGTTTTTCAGTGACTTGCTGTCTATGAGGATCCCATAAATGTATACTTTGTGAGTACATCTTACCATTATCCTTATCAGAGCGATGAGGATGGCTGTTGAGAGCGCTCGGCTCTCCGTGGGTGGCCCATCGGGTGTGAGCGATGCCAAAGTGTGTGCACAGCTCTTCATCAAGGTTCAGCGAGTCCTTCTCTGGACAAGCAAAAACACAAAACCAGCCCTGTTACTGACATGACAAGAATTCAGATGATTTTTAAGCTTGACAAATGCTAAAGTTTTTTCAGAATTCCTTCAATTGTTTTGTACTTTTAAAGAGGACGATGAGAATGTTTTTGAGCTAATCAGAACCAAGTGAACAGACACAGAAAACCCCCCCGAGAAACCCACTGTAAAGCTCCTCGTCCAGAGCCTTGACCTTCCCTGTCTTCTTGATTAAACAGATGCTGTTATTGTTTCGGTCACTTGTTGTCTTGCTAGGGCCATCCACAGCAATACCTGGTAACAGGGAGAGAGGGTGGAGGTGAGGTGTTAACTAATTTTTTCAAACAAAACGGCAGCAAACAGTAAAGTGTCAAAATGCTGTGCTCACTATAACAATAATGCTCACCACAAAAAGACATGAAAGATTTTGAACATGAGTTGCAGCAAGATAAGTTAGGACAATCAAAGCAGCTTGAGATACAATATGTTATTATAGGAGGTACTATTTCTGATTTTGCATGTGCGTGTTTGTTTTACAATGACCTTCTGATTCTGTTGCTTCATCCTGCTCTAACAGGATGAACAAATACGAGCATGTGTTTGTATGGGTGTGCTTTTTGTATGGGATACTATAGAAAGGCTCTGAGTTAGATGTCACTGTCAAAAGATCATATTGTTTTCCAGCCCAACTATCCCAAACATGACATGTTTCTCTTTAATGAAGGTACTGCGGCTTCGGATCATGCTTACAGACGACAATAAAATTTAATGACGAAATTCCCTTTTGACTTAGTGGTTTGATGTGTAGCAGGAAGTGGAGGAGGAGCTCAATCAAACTGTAGAAAAGTGTTGGGGCAGGAAGGCAGAAAGAAAAATACACCTTTCGAAACTGGTGGTATTCCTGTGAGGGCTGCTATGTTATGCCAGTTGAGGGGGAAATGGTTTTGATGGAAATCACTGTAAAGAGTCCCAGAAAGTCGATTCTGTTCATCTGGATGTAGCATTTTCAGATGAACAGAATTGACTTTCTGGGATTTCTTTCTCTGGGTGATTGAGCATGTATCGAGACACCGGAAAGAGTGGATCGTTCCCGATGCCAAACTTGGAAAATCTTTCTTAGGAATTTTGAAGGTTGAAATAAATTTGAACGATTAAAAGGCAAAAGATTTTATTTAAGCAGTGCCTGAGTAAATGGTGATACTTTCATTTTGCTTTTTAGAAGTCAGGAGAAGTGAATCTTCATCACTGTCACTGCAGGCGCAATGCTTTTTGTACTTAAAGGCTTCATGCTTATGTAAATGAAAACATTTCATGATGTTATTAAGTAAAATATAATATGCATCTGTGTGCTTATAGAGGAACATTTGATTGCGATAGGAGAGCTAGTCCACATACTCGGAGCTCGCCCGTCCACAAGCAGCTCTAAGTGTTTACTGGGCAATAAGTTGGGGGCGGTGAGCTGTAATAATAAAGTCTGTAGGAGATTAGTGCAGTACTAACAATGTTCATATCCTTGAGAAAGAGGACACAATGCAATATGATAATATTCCTCAGCTTTAAAACGAAACAATCACACAGTTGTCCCATCTCTCGAATTTCATAGTTGAATCAGAAATTATATCAAGACTCCTCATATGAAGGCGAATGTTGTTTTCTAGGACCTTACGTAAGTGATTAAACTTGCAGTGTCATTCAAAGAGTCTAAAAAATCTGCAGTCATATCAGTCTTCAAAACAACTAATAGGACCTTCAAGTAAAGCACAAGCAAGTAGGCTGGAAGATGAGGAAGAGGATCTTTCTGCTAAGTATGAGGCTTACTTAGCAGATAAAGGCTGTGTCTCAGAGGCCAGTTTGATCTTGGTAAATGCTAAATGGACTGATTCTTTTATAGTGCTTTCTGCTCTTCCAGAGCACTCAAAGTGCTTTAAGACAGTTTAAAAGAATCCAGTGGTAAACTGCACAAATACCACTTTTCCTCATCTTTGTGCAGCCTGTAAGTAGGTGAAGCTGTGTCAGATACTATTATCATGTGGAACCTGAGGCTTAAGTTGTTATTGTCTAAATAGGTTTCCTCTGGGGCTATAAAGGCAATATCGGAAAGATATTAGTGTTGGAGGGTCCATACTTTGTTTCTATCTTCTAAATTCAGAATGTGGTCCAGTGAGCTTATTTTTTAACACAGAAGTTGACCCAGAGTTTTCCGAGATGTGTTTCTGTTGTGTTGTCTCATTATTGTGGAATGTTGAAACCACAGTGGTTATTAAAATGTGTTGATGATCTATCTTTTAAACCACGATGCACTGCTTTCTCCTACAGCTCCCTTTAGAGGTTGAGAGGATGGGTACTGGTATCCGCCATACTGGCGCTGTATTTACCTGGTATAGGAATGACAGCAAAATGAATGACACCACTACCAGCTAGAAATGTATGTAGGTCAAATATGCTTTTAGAAGGAAAGCTGTGCTGACACGTAACTTATATCACTTTGCTAAGAGTTACAGGTATCGAATGCTACACTGGTTCTTCTATACTTGAGAGTATTTCATTTCTAAGTTAGCCTACATGTGCTGGAAGCGGTTCAGTGGATAAGACTGTGCCTTTATAGAGATCACAGTATTCACTGCGTGCCTGCAAATATTATAAACAAGGGTTCAAGAGCAAATCCTGATATATTTAGTTAGTGTTTATGTATTGAATTCTGTGAAATGTTTCCTTGATTTCATACAGGGGAACTAAAAGCATCTGTGGTGCGTGTGTATACGTGTGTGGGTGTGGGAGTGTGTGCTAACTGTGAAGTTGAGTGTCTCACCTGCTGAATCGTACCCTCTGTACTCCAGTCTCTGCAGTCCCTTCACCAGCGTCTCAAATATCTCCTTTCTGGTGCGAGGCACTTGGTAATTCAGGTAGGCAAAGATCCCTTTTAGAGAAACAGAAACAGAACCTGAATCTTCTGAGAGGCTCAATGCTGCAGTCAGAGTTGAAACTGCTGTCAAAGTTCATTTAGTTTAGACAATTTATTAGGAATACTTCTTGCAAACAGCATCAAGAAACACACAGTGGATAGAAAACATTACTTGGTGAGTTTCATTAATAGGTCATTAATAAAGAAGATAAAGCTGCAATAAAGACTCACTATGACCTTCATCAAACTTAAGCTGCTCTACCTGATATGAGCAACTACAGGAAGAATAATCATCAGAGGATCTTTATTTTTGCGACAACGAGTCTGTAAGTAAAATGTAGTATAAGGACTTGTTGTAAGGTTTAGAGCATATGTCCTCTGAAGTGGTGGAAACACGACTGCGTGTGTGTCTTTGCAGGAATGTTCCGGGCAGCTCTGCTCCCGCAGGCACACAGCTGGCCATTGACGGACAAACATTGCACGCAGTGTTGTAGCAGCCAGGTAGAGAGGGTAAAGTAAAACTCCTGCATTATCGGCCTCTTCCTTGCAGGCTCGGGGTGAGGCCGGAGAACTGTTAAACATTTACTTCAGACTGTAAACGCTATTCTTTAAGAGCAATAAAAAAAAAAAAAAAGTATTACACCTCAACCTTCCCAGGACAAAAGCGGGTCGCTGTGAATGAAACAGACCGATCTTTTGACAGACTGGTCTAACTGCTCTGACCTGTCCCTCACACCCGTGAGTAAAAACACTGACACGTAGCAGCTGAGTCTGAAACTTTTCAGGAATCCACACAGAGTCGAAAACAGAGCTCAAACTACACACAGTTCAAAGTGACTACATAAAACCTTGACAAAATGACACGTCCGCCAGTATCTTGCTTTGTAACTTGCATTTAAATCATCGGTAGTTTCACTGGCCACTGTCCATCAAAGCGACTCCCGTGCGTAATTGCCGCAACCTTTCCAACATCTTTCTAAAAAAAGGCAAATTTACGAAGATAAGTCTTACCGCACATGGTTCAAGTTTCGTCCTCGCTCCCGCACACGGCTCCGCTGAAAAATGAAAGACAACGTTTGTAATTTCCCGATCGAAGTGATGTTTCTACCGCTTCTACATTAAATCCAGATGGACTGCGCTCTCCAGTTCACTCCCCCTCTCTATTTAACTACTGAATCCTGGAGAGGCGGCTGCCGCACCTCCTCTAACACCTCCCCCGTTGCCTGCTCTGTTAACCCCGTCCTGGTGTCGGACGCAGGTGTTCACTACTTCATCAGTCGAAAGATGGATGAACTTGGTTTTATCCCAACCCACCTGCCAGCGTCAGCAGGACTCAGGAGTTTGTAGACTTTGACCACAGTGTGAATAATAATAATGGCTTTTCTCTTTAGTTATGCATTTGGGTAAGGTGGGGCCCTGCCTTCTCTAATTCAGCTTCAACAGTTTTCACGACACTTCTGGTTCTGAATGAAGAATCAGGCCTTCGCCATCACTGAAGCATGCAGGCTTTAAAAAAAAATCTATTTGTTAATCTATTTAAATGGAAAAACGAATCGATTTAAATCCAGACTAAACATTTTAAACAGGGATCCGTTTATAACCACGCATTACTCTAAAATGACGTCTAGTTTTCTGTACTTATCCCCGAATTAGCAGAAACTCAGGAATCAATCGGCACAGTTCGTGATAACGAGGTGTTTGAAAAACTTGCATTAAGGACCATTGTGTAAGGGTGTCTACTTAAAAGAAGCAAAAATAGAACATTATCAAGAATGGTGATTCATTCATTCATTCAGTAATATGGCATGTCAGGAATGTTGTCTACATGCTTCAGAGATCACTGTTTTTTTCTTTAGCTGTTATGAGTGTGTAGCGTCCATTGCTTCTTTGTAAAACAACTTTTACTTCTTCAAGCGCTAAAGCTGCAGGTTTCCTTACATTTCTTCCCTTGTAGGTGTAAACCTTGCTTTCTTGGATTCCTTAGAGACCTTGTGGTCAGTGTATTCGGACTGGACTTGCAGTCCTAATCCGGCTGATTGCATATCCTACAGTTGGAATAGTGTAATAGCTAAACAGTAACACTCCAGTAATTATAGTTCTATCATAGCTAATCATCCATTCAGTGACTCAAGCTACTTTAATCCGTTTTCCTGATGAACCTGCAGTTGTAGTGAAAGGTGACAAGTTGAGTTCTTCAGAAATGTCAATAAAGCTTTATATTTTTCTGCACTTAATGTTACAAATAATGTACGGAATAGTCAAGATTAACAAAACAAAACAAAACAAAACAAAACAAAACAAAACAAAACAAAACAAAACAAAACAAAACAAAACAAAACAAAACAAAACAAAACAAAACAAAACCAGTTGCTATCCCAGGGTATATTTACATCAGTTATCCATAATTATGTAATTTCTTGCAGAAACTGAGATTTTAGCACATAGCCTGGCTGAGACGATGTCGTGTAGAAGTGTCAGCATCTTGCCCAAAGATACTTCAGCATGCAGACTGGAGCAGCCAGGAGAAACTACCAACCTTTCAATTAGTAGATGACCTGCTCTACCTCCTGAGTCATCCTGAGTCACAGGCGCTCCAGCAGCTCAGCTTGTTAATAAAGTTAGCATTTTTTAAAATTGTTGATAAAACTCTTTTTAGATTAAAAGTTGCATTGGTAACAAGAAGCATTCAGTTTTCAACCAATAAATCATCAAGTTAAGCCAGAAGACCTTGGTGGATGAATGACAACGCTATCAAAAATATAGCCTCCATGGTGTGGGCTGTTAAATTGTAATCATATGGGGAAAAATGACTGTTTATTTGGTGGGAAAATAGTTCTTTGTGAATAGATCCCCACTTCCATGAGTATGTGAATAGTTCCTGTTGTGTTATGTGGCCAGAAAAGCAATTTTGCTAGTCCCTGTCATAAAAATATACTTTGATGAGTTCTTGCAACTGTGTAGTGACCATCTGGTGAAATGGTAAACGCTCTGATTTCTAAAGTCTTAATAAAAATAAATAAATAAAAAAATAAACTCATTTCACAACTGCCCAATAATTCAGTTTTATTTCTTATACTGTAACTTTTAAACCCCTATCAGTTTTATAGTTCCTACTGCTTCTGTGGTGCAAAGGTCCTCCAAGTGCTCTGAACTGACTCCAAGGCAACATTAATTGTTAATGAAGACAATAAATGAAACGACTGACAGGTTTATGTCGATTTATGTACGATGTTATTCAGACAGAGTGGCAGATATGAACTTATCTGTGCCCCGGCATGTAACTTGGTTGCATACGTATCAAAAGACACGGAGTAGGTAGTGTGCATGTGTCCACCCAGTTAAATTAAAATCCCAGACTCAGAGAAGTATGAAAATGGGTGTTCCTGTGTTCCTTCTGACCACATCATATCCACAGTCCATGGCTACTTTTAAGAAATGTGTGACGGTCTGGCCAAGTCACACGCCTCGCCTTGCTTTTTCCAAACCCCATCAGCCCACACTGAGGGAGAACTATTTTGAAAATGGTGTTTAATTGAAGCCTATTGCGTACAATCCTCTTCCCTTTTTTTTGTACTCTCTGCCAGCTCATGTCAAGGTGTTCTGCTGTAGAAGTTTGTGAGTGAGAATCAGTGGCAAGAGCCAAAGAACCACATTCCTCCCCTGGCTTAAGGGATTAATAAGTATAATTGTCTGTGCGATTTGACACGGTTATCCAATGAGATTCACCCCAAAGATCAAAGGTTCTTTAATGACTACAACGATGTAAAATGATGGGCTCAAAGAGAGGTTTGGCCCCAGCTTCAGTCAAGCTTTAATTCATTTTCACATTGAGGGTTTGAACCAATAACCCTTTAACTTATATTTGTCTAGTTAGTCAGTCTTTGATTTATTGATATTTCACTGGTGATTAATACCATCTAACTCTCTAAGTGCCAGAAATATTCATTAGGCCACACCCACATAAACCTAATAGCCATAAAAAAAATACCATAACCTTATAACCATATAAAAACAATAGTAAAACAACAATCATAAATTATTAACTGAACCTGTCTGGTAGAAAATGCATGATATGCAATGTTGGCAACAGTTCTTGTAATTTATAGTGTAATATTAATGAAGTTTGTGTAAACATTAGTAATGATAACATCTATATCAAGGTGATGATAACACCTGGTCAGTAGCCAACTCACATAGATAAACGAAAACGAAGACGCATCAAGCTTTGGAGTAGATTATATAAGGAAACACTGCAGCATGGGTGGAGTGATTGAGATTATAAAATATGATGTACTTTGGTCAATTGCACAATACGTGTCTTGGGTATTAAATTCTTCATTTATATCAGGAGATCCAATAAATGATTCATCTCTACTTTTATATGTTTTGCTTTGACACGCGAACACACACAGCCGGGGCTTCGTGGAAATGCTTAAAGTGTGCCAGACATCGTCACACTCTCCGGGCATTTACAGGCTCTGAATGAATGTTTGAGGTCTGAGTACATTAACCGGATGTGGCTCTTGTGTATTGACCAGCTAAGTCTGACTGTTTCAGACACAGTTTGTAGGGGATTCTCCCCTCACATCTGTTTCGAGTTAGATCGCGGAGGCCAGTACAGGAGAGCCTAACAATCTTTGTGGGGGATGGCAGGAAAATGACTATTGAACTGCACAGAAGAGACCAACAGCATGAGGGCCTGAGGCTGGAAGCTGGCTTATAGGAAACAGGTAGCAACTTTAGATCCCTCTTTCTTTGATTTGTTTTCCGTGAAAGCACAAAGAATACAAAGAAAGAAAAAAGCCATATACATATATATATGTGTGTGTGCATGTGTGTGTGTGTGTGTGTGTGTGTGTGTGTGTGTGGTTGTTTATAAAACCCAGAAGAACTGCATGCCTTAAATTTGTGTACTGTGCTTTACACTGTGTACAAACAGCAACACCATTATCTTTTATACTGCCTTAGATAAGTAGTGCAGTAAACGGAGAGTCTTTTGGCAATACAGAGGTAATTCAGCTCTCTGCTGGAACCAATATTGGATCTTGATAGTTTAGGAGGGAAGTGATCCAAGATCAAAGCCTATCAAGAAGAGACAAAGCTACTAAAATCAGATACCATACTTTATTCCTAACAACAAATTTTGCACATTTAGCTTTGAATACATTTACAAAAATCACAGCTGCAAAGCATTTGTTACTCAGACACTTGCGTTTTGTCTTTTGTGGGGGGCTCTTTGGGAACACAGAGACGCAGCAAGGGGTCATGTCTTCACGATTTCTGAGGAATAGAAAACTGTTATTGCATAACACAAGCACAGTGATCTGATTTGTACGCAACCCACATCTATGGTAATAGCCATACAAGTTTAACCCTATCCAAGAGTTGTGGACATGATTGATATTTATTTTCACAGGATACCTGAGGACAATCTGAGGGTCTGATCAAGTCCCGGTGGTCAACACCCAACCTCACCAGCCCCTATCTCTATCTCTCACTCACTCAGCTTGGTGGGTTCACCTCTGGGCCAGCTCACTGTAAATCAGTCCCAGATGTGACTCTGGAGGCAGATGGCGTAGCGTACGACACAGACAACACCCAACAAACGTCAAACAGACCCCCCCCCCCCGCCCCCCCCCCCCCCCCCCCCATACTGCCGTACCACAGTCTTTGTCTCAAAAATCCCTCCTTACATTTCGTCACCGGCTCTGTGAACAGCTACATTGCCCCTGCAAAATGACACATTACTTATCACCATTATTAATAGTTAGACGGATAAGTGGCACTATATATACAGTGGAAGCTATAAATGAAATGTAACACCAGTAATAAAAACTTCTGTGACGTGGTAATATCTCATCACTTTTAGTAATGCACCATAAGATTTTTTTCTCAAGAACTTCAGTGAAGAACATTTTAAGTGCAGCTGAAATAGAAAACACATGCTTTATGCCTTAATTCCTCTGTCTAGGTCACGTATCAACAGCCCAACAGTGTTTCATTACAAAATCCTTCCATTTGAGAGCATGTGCTTAAAAGGATTTCCCAGAATCTCACCGGAGTCAACCTGACATAAAGTGCATCTACCACTCCTACACGTATTAGATAAAAGTTCACCTAATCTTTGTCCAGGCTGACCTTTATGCACATTTAAAGGTTAACAATGTTGTCCGGGTATACATAAACTTGGATTACTGGAGGTAGGCGATCTTCCAAAAAAAAAAAAAAAACCTGGCGTGGTTTCTTGTATCTCTCCATGTCGAGATAGTATAGAGGCCGGGGTGGTGAATCTTAAGTTCTGGAGTGTGTGGAGGCAGTTTTGCCAGACTAATTTTTCGAAAATAGATGAGTCGTGATTGTTTTTGTTTTGCTTTGTGGTTGCCATTGCACATCTCTGAGTAAATTAAATGATTTTCGCGTGATCAGGGCAGAAGTCGAGCAGCAGCGTCAGGGTGAGGGGGCTGCTCGACTGACTAACGTCATGTCGGACCCAGTGAGAAAGCCATCTGTGTTATGTCATGACTGCTGAGGCACTCCACCCTCTTCTCTGTTTCCCCATTTCCCCGTGTCGTTCTTTTTCCCTACCAGACTCCCCCCACCCACGGCTTGTCTTGCCTTTGCTGTATTGCTGTGTGTTCTTGGTTTAGTGTTACAGACACGGTTATTGTGTCAGCTGTTTATGTATTGCATTGCACATCTCTAAACAAATGTGGCTTAAGACTGAAAAGGCTGACTAGCTCCACCTCGGTTTGTAGTTTTTCCAAACTCTTGCACCTAACCCTGTGTTCTTGTGTCCCCTCTGCCACCACCCCCACATTTTGTTTTGCTTTTAGTGGTTGACCACCTTTAGGTTTTTGACTATCAGCTTTCTGTCCTCACTTGTCTTTCTTATTCAATTTACAAGCCTGTTCTTGAGCACCACCTGGAAACCCCATGTGAATGGTTTACAGCCTTTCATTAAGCTGAGGAGTGCTCCAGTTAAAAGCTCCAGCTAAAGTGTGAATTACCTCAAACAGAGCATTGTTAACACCTAAATTACAGCACTAAAGCCAAAGTAAGACACTGTATTTCTGTTGGTAGCCAAAATATTATTGAAATGCTGTGAATTTCAACCCTGCATACTATTCTTATTAAAAATAGAAGGTCCGTCCTTTAATAAATCTTCAACATGAACATACAGGACATTTTTCTGTTGTTTCACTCCCTCTCTCTCCTACACACACACAACATACGAGACATTAACCACCAACTACTGAGAACTTTAACAAGGTAGTCTTCCATCACATGGTTGAGCTTTCAAGGGAAAAACTCTGTTTGCTTGCTGTAATATGACATGTTTGCTTTAATGTGGTAATAATAGCTTTGGAAATTGAAATTTGACAATTGTGTGGAACTGTCAACAGTAGCATTAGTGCAATAAAACCAGGCTCTGTGACTACGGGACAAGACTAAATCAGTGTGTGCACAGTAGATGACCGGAGACAACAATAACCTCCCTCTGGCTCCTCAAAGGCTTTTATGCTTGTGTGGTCAAATTCATTATCTCATTACATCCTATGCTCTTTCTTTTATGGATTATGCTAATAGAACTGATTACTACTACACTGTAACTGCAGAATTTGTGCATCGCTTCTTAACTTTTAATGCAAAGTAGTCCGAGTAACATCACAGTGAAATTTGAGAGTCAAAGTGACGAGGAAACTTACAGCGATCCCGTGAGCTCATGTTGAAGTTGTTGCTCCATCTTGTGGTGAAAAATTGTAGGTAAAACATTTGTGCCAAGTTGTTGCGCCACAGTTTATATCTTTATATCACTACAGTAATGACTGTAAATGGTGCAATAGCAAAGGAAATGATGAACAGGTTACAGTGTGTTTATGCATTTCACAATGGATAAATGGGTCATTCCAGAACTGGAGGACAATTTATGTTTCACAAATGCTAAAAAACATGAAGTTTTTTCAATGTAAATTTCAGTTTTATTTAAATGAACCACCAACAATGAGATGCTTGGCACAACTGTATCACCAGCACTCGAAGTAGTAACTATAAAAAAGGGAATATATTAAACCTTTGTAAGCTAAAAAAACAAAAAAAAAAACCAAAAAAACATTTAGACTAATTTCATAATTTTTATATTCTTACATTTTTTAATTTAAATGTCTTCTGTTCTTATCAGGGTTGACTGGATGCATTAGTTTTTTGTAGACTGACAAAAATACTTCTACCGTGATATATATTTGTAATGTTTGTTTAATAAGGTAACATTAGCATTTTTGTTGAAAAATGAAAGTATTTCACAGTAATGGACTGTGAAAGTTGAGGATGAGTATAGTACAACAAAATATAGGAAACTTTAAATGCATCTTCTTTTAGTAGCATAGTAAGAGGGTTGCACTGTTTAGATATACTCTGTCTGAAAAAAAATATAGAAAATATAAAGATAAGGACTCATCTCTGGTCTATCCATGAATTAGGACAACGTTTAACAATTATAAAAGACTTGTAGCAACAAAACCAAAAAGAAAACATGTTAAGTGTTATATTTGAATTGGTTATTAAGAAACTGGGACAAAAGAAAACTGCCACTTTAGATGCTCAAGAGCAGTTTCATATTTTAATCAATATTTTACATTTTTAGTACAATGCAAAGTACTACTCTAACTCTGGCAAATTGGTGAGACAAGCATACATAGATTAGTGCCTCCTGTATTATTTTCAAATTCATGACTGGAATTCTGGCACCGAATGAGATGCATCTGGCTCGGAGCCTCTGAATCACTTCCTGTTTGAACAGAGCACTGAATATGAAATCCCGGGAACGGCCCCCCCCCCCTTTTTTTTTTAAAGAAACAACCAAAAAAAGAATTTAGTTTCATAATGAGATTTATTTACAGATGAAAGTGGGAGAGCTCCCTTGTGCATTTTATTAGCAGAATTCATCAGTTTCCCCCCCAAACAAAACAGCAGGAAATTTCAGTCACACACACACGCACACACACACACACACGCAAAAAAAGTTGAAAAGTTGACAATGGCCACTTCAGTCCTACGTTTAAAAGAAGAAAATAAAAAGTGGCAAACCCAACAAACTGCACTACCTACAATTTAGAAACCTTGATTTAAAGCAGAATATACATATAAAAAAAAATTTAAAAAAAGAAATAACTTCAGGTCAGCAGGCACATGGTCACAGATGCTCTTACATATAATGAAAAAAACAAAAAGAAAAAACAAAAAGGTGAAATTTGATGCCAAAAGCAAACCCATTGCAGCCTTAGGCACAATATCAGTCATATACCACGATACTCTGCATGCTGATGGAGAAAAGCACTACATAACTTTAAACCAAAAACTATTAAAGACAGGAACCTGAGATATAAATTGAATTATCTTGCTACTTTAGCATGATCAGCAGCAAGATATTTCAACGTTAATCTCAAGCCATCGCTGACAATGGAACGAGGACATCTAGGCGATGCATACCAACGCACCCATTACGTGACAAAGCAATAGGAAGCAGTACCAATGTTAGGGTTACAAATGAAGTTACTCCATTTGTTGCATTATTTGGCTAATAAGATAGAACGAGAGGAGGGGGCATAGACAGCAGACAGCAACTGATCTGAATCTGTGAGCTGGGGAGGAGAAGCAGTGCAGTCTGCTGCTAGTTAGCTAATACTGTAGGTACTATGGGTCCTCATTCCCCCCAGCTTGAGTGAAATTGCATGGAGGCAGAGGGAACAGAGGTAGACAGGGAGGCAAATGTGGAACAAGAGGACAGACAAAAAAAACAAAACAAACATTGAGAATGTGGAATCGGAGGAATAGCTACATAGCTGGTCTTCAGAAGCCCGATGGTGTCAAAACATTCATGTCCCGAGGTTTGAGTTTATGCGGCCGTGGGTTTTGCCGCTTGGCTTCAATGTCTGAGATTTCAATCTTGGGTGGCATAAATTTTGTAGGGTCATCAACCTTGAGGTTGACCTGGGTGTTGGTGCCATCCATGGTTGAGGATTTCTGCAGACCAAAATAAGATTGCAGAGACAAACCTGCAGGAGAGAGGTGTGGTAGATGATGCCATTAATTACTTAAGAGCTGCAAAGAGAAACACACAGCATCACTGGTGTACCGTGTGAAATTTCCCTGAAATATTCCACCTACATGCCGTTATAGCTTCTATAAGAAAACTTTTAAATTGCACCTTATTCTGCATTTAACCATGTAAAGCCTGAACCACGAAATAATTGCCAGAAAATTCTTCTTTAAAAAACAAAACAAAAAACTGGAATGTTTATTGAACTTTCTGACAAACTCAAGGTCTCAAAAAGGTCTAGTCTTTTACAGGGTTAAAATATGCATGTTACAGTGAAAACAAGCCATGTTATCACATGTGATTAGGATCACATTTTCTGTTTTGGTTTCTGTGATGCGAGGCCTGTCTTTGTAAACAGTTCTGCAGGTTGTGGTTTCAACATGGCTGTGGTATGACTAGAAGGAAGTAGTTTCAAATGCTATCAATTTACAAACTTTTTTCTCCCCCGAAAATAAAAGGGAGGGTCAGTGCAGTTTCTTTTGATGTAAGGTTCAGGGGTATGACAATTCACCCTATTCGCAGAGTATCGGCATAGAAATGCTAAAAGACTGAAGATACAGAAACAGGAGTGAGCACAAATCTTTTACCTGTGCTGGTTTCAGAGCCAGGATCAGTGGGGGACTTCTGTACCACAGATCGGATTCCGAAGAAACTCCACCTATCTCCTCCTCCTCCTTCATTTCCTCCCATGTCTGTGCTTGGGTTGGGACTGTGGGTCTCAGGTGCAGCAAGGAAAGGTGCAGGACTCAGATGAAACCAGTTCCTGTATTCCCATTACCCAATTCCCATTACCCAAGAACAACATGAATTGTCACTGAAATACAGCCAATTGGAAATTGTACAAATGTATAAATATAAGGGGGTTTCTTTGCTGAATGACAACTGGCTTTACAACAGTACAGTTCCTACCTGCGATGAATACTCGGTGAAGAGTAGGGACTAACGCAGGGGGTGATGTTGGGAGTAACAGAAGGGGTGCCACTTGGGGTGGTTGATGCTGATGTTGTAAGCCTGTCCTCCTTAAAGTTTCCACTTGGCATTCTCAACTTCTGCACAGCAAGAAAAACAAAAACAGTTTAAAAAAAAAAAAAAAGTCACAAGCTCCCATCTGCTCCACTGTCAGTGTAAATTTATTAAACAGTTTTAATCTTCCCACGTGTGTCTGGCCAGCACAAAAGCACAAGCAGTGCTGTTTTGTTTCCCCCGTGACCCTGTTTGTAACTTTGTTGTTTTATGATCTTTTGTTAATCTGTCAGTGAAACAACTAATTGTATTTACAGAGCAAACATCCCTAAATACGCAATGCACAAGGTCAACACTGTTTTACTTGGTTTGCAGATCGAAAAATAGGACGTCACAGGTTCTCAGAGCCTATTGCCATTGACTACGTTATGCAGGTGGGAACACAGATCAAAGGTTAGAAACAAAGTGTGCAAAAATTACTCATCTTAATTTATCATTAAACAGCAGTAAACACATTAAGAACCACAGAACTGTTACGCACCAAATTAAGCTTTCATTACATAACTTCGACTTTTTCACAAAATTGATTGAAATCCCTGAAACATCTACGAAAAACAACAAATCCATGTTAATGTATTTGTCAATCATCAGTCCTCTTCAGTTTTAGTACAGAGTAAACAAAAGCTACTTTTTGACTAAAGGCAAAAAACCCCAAAAACAAATCCAAGTTCCACTATACTTGCCATCAGACTTAAATTGAGTTCATGACTAATCTCTTGAAAAACATTTTCAGTGCCCAGTTTCCATTCGGTATGGGCATATTCCCAATCATATGGCAAATGCCCTTCCAAGCTCATATCTCCATTGTGCATGAGGTCCTGCTTTCTACTCTGGGTAGAGTCCATTTTGCAAATGAAGAGCGCAAAGCAACGTAGTGGCCTTTTAAACACATTACTTGGGTCAGTAACCTAGTTCGTCACTACTTGAACCCGACTGGCCCTCAGCCAGAACGATCATGGAGGTCATAACAACAGCCTGCCACATGCAAACAATTCTGTATAGCTTATAAAGTGTCAGAAAGCTGAAATAAAAAAATAAAAAAATAAAAAGAGTAAAGACATACAAAAACCACAAATACACTAACACAGCAAAAAAAAAAAATACACATATATCGCACGGAAAACCTCTGGTAGTCGATTTGTTCCTCGTGTGTATATAAAACAAGACAAAACCCATTTATTACAGTTACGTAATAAATAAAACGCTTTTCAAATAACACCACCTAAAGTGGAATCTGTGTGAAATCTGGTTTCAATACAGATACAAGAGTTTAAAAGAAATAATGCCAGCACCAGTCTGTGCCTCATTTCTTAGCGTTAGGCCTCATGATAGTAAAATGATGATAGTGCGGGGCAAACAGAGTAATTATATATTTACATCACGCTCACTTAGCAAGTGCGAAGGGCTTCCCAAGCCCCTAAAGTTACCCTTTCAGGTTATTTTATTTACCTGAAGCTTCCACTCACGGTAAGCAACACGGCCTTTAAATGTCTGCTGGTTTCTAGTTAGCCAGTGCTAACCAAGGCCAAGAACCACACAATGGTTAACTACTTTAACCCATCAATACGCAAACCACCATCCCCTCCTTTGTATTGCGAGATTCACGGTAGTTGATATATGCCGATCATTTATTTTTATTGTTCGGAATAAATACGTTTGTTTGAATGCTAGCTTCGCTAACGGCGTACAACACCTTCGACCTGACTGTCGTCAACTAAAGCAGCGACGTCTGACTAACCTTTTTATGATAACTTTTCGTTGACGCCTCGGTCCGACAATTTCTTTCACTTTGTCCATAATTTCCAGTTTAACTGACGATTATTTTTCACAAAAACGACGACGATACAGTCTATGCAGCAAAGTAGGCCTTTTCTGGTTTTGGTAGGAGCTCTGTGATTGGTCCGTCTCGGGGAACAGGAAAAAGGAAGGGGTTTGGTTTGTGCAGGGGCGTTGCTTGGCAACAATACTGCAAGAACTACAGCCTATGGAGCCAGCGCAGAGCTCATTACGTAATTTGTTTATCAAGACGTTTTGCCATGTTAACAATATGTTGTTATGTAATTAGAAGTGCACATATCAAGTTTCTTTAAGTAAAAGTTTACTTAGCTTACCTTACTAAGTGATCTTTACACGTTAATGATATTCAGTAACTTTGTGAGGTCAATAAGAATTAGGTCTGTAAATAGTAAATTTGAGGACCTGTAGGTGGGTGGCTAGTTGTGGTGAGGGATATATATTGTCCTCTTCTTTCTAAAAACTAATTGCTCATGCATGTATGAAAACTAAAATCCAGCCGATAATTCATACAAAGTAGATGTTAACATTTAACATATACTTCTTAATTATGCTAATCGGGGGAAAGACAGTCATTGCAAGCTATTAAAAAACTAGGTCTCTAATTTTCATGATAATCTGCCCCAGAGTAGGTCACTTTCACAGCATAAATTACTATGGTGATCTGCATTTGGAAGAAAACCCAGGATTAACTCTGTAGTTACCCAAATAAGATGAAATCCTGCCTTGTAGCACAGGCTTTAAATATATATCTGAGCCAGTCCATCAACTTAATTTGATAAGGGTCAGATTTATGATGTGTTTTTTTTAATGTACTCTTTTTAATAATAATAACAACAACCTTCTGACAAATGACATTTAGGTGTGCATTTTCTTTTGAGTTCATTGTTACTTGCGGTCAGTGATTAAAACTGTTAATACTCACCGGCAGTGTGACATCACCTCGTCTGTGAATGTGGGTCTCTTCAGCAGAAAGGCCCTTGTGAGGGTAATAACCAGACTCTGTTAGTCCAGCCTGGTGCTCAAACTCCTCAAGGCTCTTGTGGGATTCCTCTGAGAGATTATGGGAACATTGCAGACAACTAGTCAGTGTGTTTAAGGTGCTGCACTCCAGCATAGCTCCACTAACACTCTTAAGATTGTTTAAGTGGGAGCCAAGTCGTTCTGAGCATCATAATTCATGTAGTGGACAGTGGCCTTGTTAAGTAACTCTATATTTTTAAATAAAGTTGTTTAGTGAAGTTGCTTTCGTGGACTTACTGATCCTTAGCGAGTTCATTAAAGTGGTGGCTTTGGCTTTCACCACAGGCCCAGGAGACTTGGCTGATGGTGCTCCCTCAACGCTCAGTAACTTCCCACCACTCTTCCCTTCCTAGTGACACAAATCCTAAGTGTTAGGCTGCACTTACAAGCTATTAGAAATGGAGCAAATCAGAAGTGCACGCACCTAACATTCAAGAAGCATTTACACGCAACTAATACAAGGATCATTTTGTTCCGGTAACCAATTCAAAACAACGTGGGTTAGAAAATAAGGGTAAACACGGGAGCACCTCAGTTTTCCTGAACCTGTTCTGTGGGATAACAGGTTCTTTCCACAGGATGTTGACAGTCAAGTCAGAAGGTGGGGAATGCATAGGGCCATCCATGTTCTCATCATAGCTGATATTGTGTCGTTGTATTCCAATTGGAGATGATAATGCACCCATGAGGCAGGACGGCGTGCCGGACTCAAGTACTGAAATGAAGGAAAAGGACACATTACTGTGTAAATAAACAAACAAATAAACAAGAGAAACAACTTCTGTTATCAGTACAAGATAATCACTTGTCTCACAGTTTAACTCTGCCATATCTCAAATCTTGTTTACCTGGAATGTCTCCCCGTCCTGAGGCCATTATGTTCTGAGCAGCTGACTGCAGGAGACAGTGGGGTCTGACAGCTTGGCCGTTAACCTGACACTCAGCTTGATGCTGGACTCAGATCTGACCACTTCATCACATGACACCACGGAAAGTTATTAGGCTCACAGAAACGAATGTAAAACACTGCTCACTAATGTCATTTCTTTTACCTGGGGAAGAAGGTAGGCCTACACATGTACTCTATGCATATGTTTAACAACATGATTATGGGTAAGTGAAAAAAATAAACACAACAGACATTAATTACTGAACACAGTGCAAGATGTCCTGACCTGCCTTAAATAGAAATACAGAGTCTGATTACAGCAGCGCCATTAATATCAGTCACACATAAATTCCTGCTGATAGCAGAGGAGTACAGCAGAGGTGGCCAAATTTACCCAAATGTCGATAGTACTGGTATCAGATTAATACTAGCGTGACAAGATTGACACTTTTTTCTATCATTTAAGTTCAGTATTCAGCCCAATGAATAATTTCAAAAGATTTTTAATACAGTTCTAACACATCAAAGCATCAGAAGCTGACCCAAAAGTGTTTAGAGACAGGAATATTTACATTTCAGGTAAAAAAAATAAAAATAAAAAAACAGTTTTGAAAATATATGAAAAGTTGAAAGGTATGCTTTTATTTTGCTAAATCATTATTTTGGAAAGAAAAAAAGCACAGTGAGTATGTAGTGAATGTTAAAATGTGTTTAGAAATCGCAGAATAATGATGATCCCTTTCATAAATCATGACACAACTACAACATATTCGGCATCGGTATATTGACACTTTATATAGTGTATTTTCTTGGTAGCAGATTGATATCACAATCTGTAGTATCGCACAACACTACAACACAACCGAGCTCTGGATTAAACAAGGAAATGACACTTTTTCATTTCCGTCTGACAGCTGATCCACAGTTAGTTAGTTCCATATTCAGTCGAATAAAACCACACTCAATCTTGTTTAGCTCCCAATCGCCGTGATCTGAGCTCACTTTCCAGCTGAACGCGCTCTTAAATGAACTCAGAATGTGACATGTTTCTCATACATATTGCAGCAGAATTCAGATTTTGCAGACACGGGTCGGTGGTGTTTAGTAGTCCGGTCTACTTTCCAGACAGCTGACATCGTGCTGTTCACGTCGGCGCTCATGGAAGCCAGATACAGTGACTTGCAAAAAGAAAAAAGAAAAAACGCACACACCCCTCCCCCGAAAGAAAAGAAGTCATGGGGATGTTTGACTCGTGTCGGTGTAGGATTTAAAAAAAAAAACGCAAACTAGCTGTAATGAATGAGGAATGACACATGACTCACGCTGCAGTGTTTTCCGGGAAAAATACATGTATGTAAAAACAGAGAAGCCCATTCAAACCACTTTAAAATGATGTGATTTGCAATAGGCTATACATTTAGTCTGTATATACATACAAGATCTACATTTTAGGTTGTCCAGAATTTGCACGATCCCTTCATCGTATATTTAAAACTTAAAACTCACCCGTGAAGAATTCTCTCACTGTCCCTCTGAAATTACTCCACAGCTGCAGTGATTTCGTTGCCACTGTCGCGCCGATTTGGGATAACGAACAAAAAGATATTGTTTGTTTGTTCGCCGGCTAGTTTACCCATGACTTTTGGACATGCAAACAGAGTCCATATGCCCACGTCACGGTGAACGTACCTCCTTGGCAGCAGCCTAAGCCGCCGCGGAGGGATCCGCTGAAACTTGACTCAGTATGTTTTGGTGTGGTGCAATAGATCAAGATCGTTACTGTGTATATTTTATCACCTCATAACAATCCTGAATCTTATACTTCAAAGCTGAGGCGATAAGGCAGGTTTGCTTGAATCTGCAGTGAATGCCTAATCCCCATTCATTCTTATCATTTAAAACTTTAGATCTTTTTTATTTTTAAACTTTAGCGTTTTACATAAGAGGAGTTGCAGTAATGGTGAAGTTTAAAGGGTTATCTGCAAAGATTAGACTTGATCAGTGTGATCAGCGTTGTGGGCCTTGTAAGATCCTGGCCTTTTATTTAAAAGGAACTGCAGTTTAAGACTTGGTTTCAAAGCTAAGGTTAGACTGAGGTCTAGCCGTGGTAAAAGGATTGGTAGCTGGCTAAGGTCACCCTTGGGTTCAGGGAATGCACATGCAAATTATGTGGATGAGGGTGTGGTGGATAGCAGCCTATAGGACTCTGGAAAGTTCAGCCACCCCTGTCAGTGAGGACATTGCTGACTGCTGACTGGACCCTGTAATCCCAGTCTGTTTGCAGCTTCAGTGTCATGTGTACTATTTGATGCCAGACTTTAACTTCTTAATTTCAATGCTTGGCAATCTGCTTGAAAGTGTGCAACCACTTCCACAAATATCCCAGAGGTGAAGCTGTTCTGAATGGAGGGTTGGGTTGCAAGTCTTCTGAGTCAGCATCTTGGACTGTTCAGCATTTACAAGAAACATTTTGTAATAGTTATTGCAACAGAAATGGGACATCACAGCTGACGCTGAAAGCACACACACACACACACACACACACACACACACACA
>NW_024582371.1:3936172-3937632 GCF_018398535.1 Haplochromis burtoni
AAAGCTCTCACAGTTTTGAATAGTCAATGTGAAAGTTGATATACGGTTTCTCCAGGAGAGAAATTCATACTATATTTTACATTTTTTATATGTAATATTCTAATTGGACTAGCTGTTGTGATTGCAGGAAAGGGAACCAAGTGCAGGAATCTGAAAGAGGAAGAAATAAGTTCTCAAAGACAGTAAGACAGGACTATTTATACACACATGTCAGGAGGTTGAAAACAGGAGGATAAACAGACACAAGGTCATCACACAGGTGAAGACAATGGCAACAGCTAGAATAAAAACATGAATAAGAATAAGAAATGCTTACACATGAATAACATGTGTAAGCATAATAACATGGGAGGAGGACAAAGTGGAATACAGAGAGTAAGATCCTGAAGGGACTGATATAAGCAAAACGTATAAATAAAGTATAACTAGAACAGGACTAAAAAATAAATGAAAATCATCTCATGGGTCAAATTAATACAATTCAGAATTAGAGGGAACATTCATGCTCCATTCTTTGGTCTCATACCTTCATATTTCTAGAATATCATTTTTTTCAGCAACTCAAACCTGCTTAAAATCAACCGTCTTGTTTGTTTGTTTGATTTTGTCTCCTTTAGCCTCTACCTCTTGTTATGTATAGCAGGATTGTGTGTGTGACTGGCTGTGCTGTGCTGTTTGCATGTGCTAAATGTTGCCGCTGTGTTTCATTATGTTAAAAGACTAATTCAAGTGGAAAATTCTATAATATTTTCCATTTCCCTGAGACATATTTTAGTAATTTTTAGCTGATTATTTTTGCACTGATGTGCAATATCAAGCCATTTTCTTTAAAAATACTACAAATGACATGAAAGTCTGATCAGTTTTTAGTCAAGTTAATATTCAAATTCAATCACTACTGCAAGAATTCAAAAGAGAATCTCATAGATTGTAAATAAAGATAGAAGCAACTGATTATATGGACGATTTTTAATTTTTATACTTTGCATTACCAGCGCTGGTCCACAAGATAGCACTATTGGTGTAGCATATGAACAGTTACAGCCCTTAAAGAGAAAGCGCACACTTGATTTTTAATCCTTTCATGCTGTTTGGGTCAAAATTGACCCATTTTCAATTTTAACAGATGTTAAATTCATCAGGCCCTTTGATGACTGAAGTGACTGAAAATACACAAAACCAAAACATTAAAAAAAAGAAAGAAAAAAAAAGTGTATATATACTTCATACTTAATATTAAATCCACCAGCGTGGGTCAAAACAAGTAAATGTTGGTTTTTGGGAATACTGAAATTGTGATACTGCACATACACCGTCTGCATGTTTTTTTTTTATGGGACAGGCCTGTCAGAACTCTGTCGCAATGCAAGTGCTCTAACTGCAAGTCACATTTTTTTAACCATACATTAATACACTCCAAAAATAATTCTGCCCAGAAATACTGACTTTAACTCATTTAT
>NW_024582371.1:3938455-3986108 GCF_018398535.1 Haplochromis burtoni
GCAAGTGCTCTAACTGCAAGTCACATTTTTTTAACCATACATTAATACACTCCAAAAATAATTCTGCCCAGAAATACTGACTTTAACTCATTTATTTACATATAAGTTTCCCCATTTAATGTTACTACATAAATAAAATGTAATATGTTACATTTAATGTAATATGAAATTTACTATACACTCAGTTTATACCAAGCACATATTTCTTAATGGTTAATTATTTGAGTAAACAAATCTTTAAATGTATATATTTTGGTTGCATTTTGCTTAATTGTTACTTTTAAGGATGAAGAACCTTTTATTTTTGAGTGTACTGTGTATTATTCTGTACAATTCAAACACTTTAACCACTTCAGGTAATTTAGAACCACGAGTTTACCTAATACGCATGTCTTTGGATGATGGGAGGAAGCTGGAGTACCCAGAGAAAACCCACCCAGGCACTGGGAGGAGCTGCCAACTCCACACAGAAAGACCCCAGCTGAGGTTCACACTATGAAACCTCTTACTGTAAGAGGAAAGTCTTAATCATTCTGCCACTGTGCCATTTTAATAAGTGTGGAAAACACATGTGCACGTCCCACACATGCAAGACTGTTTTGAATGTGCAGACTGTTTTGCAATAATGCAGCACTTTGTAATGTTTTGTGTTTGAGGTGTTTATTAATGTTGAATTGATATTATTAATTATAGAGGATAGCTGCACATATGCTACTCTCTTCTTGCTCGCTGACCTCTGACACAGTAATTAATGATTAATCATCAGTTTATTAACGTCAACTAGGCTGTTTATACATTCTAAAGAGATCAGTAGTTCAAATGTTTGTATAGACACAAAATCCTACTGGCATGAAATATGAGGAAACAAATCTTTAAGAGCTAATAATTTTATTTAAAAAATATCAAGAAGTGCAAAGAGACATTCATCTATTTACAAAAACACAGAAGAATAAAAACAGGATACAACAGAGTGGAGATAAAATATAAGCACATATAAAAAAATTAAATAAAAAAAAAACACAATCATTTCATGTCCATGTTTTTTTGTTTTTGTCAAGGTGACTTTGTTGAGGGTTCAGAGGTCATATGAGGTGCTTTTTCTTTCAGAGAGCTTAAAAGACAATCACATGGCAGCTGTGGAGGGTTCCACTGGGGAGGAAGTGGTCTTCTGCTTTTTATCCCTAAATTCACAAAAAACAAACAAACAGTGCACTCATTAGAAAAAAAATGTCATTTATTACTTTATTTCTATAAACTGAAGTGATTCACTAATAATCTAACATTATTATTTAGACAATCAGTGTACTGGATGTAAAACTTGGATGAGTGTGGTGAAGTGTACTCACATGATTTTAGTCAGGAGCCTTTTCACATTTTTTTGTTCGGGGTTCAAGCAATAGCGGAGGCCACTGTTCAAGGTAACACTGTTGAAATAGAAAATAGAGGTAAGTTCAATTTAAATGGAAAAGCTAAGGATCCTACAAGTATTTTTCAAAAATCATTGTCTACCTTAAAAAGGCATTTTTAGTTAGGATGCATTTAATTTGCACTGTCGTGCAATTTCTTGTGTGATGCTTTATTAAAGCTTAGCAAATCTTCATGATGAATTTCTCAAAAGTAATAATGAAAAAAAAAAGTCATATTAAAAAAAACTTACACAATCTCCACTTTGTTGCAGAAGATGGTTGCTGGGTAGATCTGTATGTCCTTTATGTCAGTCTTCATGCCGTTAAGATTCCTGACACGGTGACACAGACACTGCTGTCCTGATTGTTTGACTAGAAAAGAAGGCAATGAAAAAGAAATTAATATTTGACGTGCACAAATTCAAGTTTGCGTAATTTCAACCAAGAATCTAAATCATCTAAAAGGACAAATAAAGAAAGAAACTTACGTTGGGCCTGGGAGATGCAGACCATGACAGCCAGGAGCAGAAACGCTTTGATGAGGGTGGACATTGCTGGTTTCAAGATGACACTGGTGCTGAAAACGTGCAGCAAAGATAATAATGAAGCCAGAGAGAGTCTTGCAACAATTAAAGACTGATTGTTGACAGGAGTGCTGTGAGGAGTCGACTCAGAGTGGGCTCTTAAATACTTACTTTGGCTGCATACGTAATCTTTCCTGTGACAAAGGGAAATTTTTGAGAGTGGAAAGTGAAACTCAAAAATGCCACAAAATAGAAAAAGCCAACCCTCCAACCCCCCCCACTCCTTCTCAGCTCTGTGTCTGGTGGTACAACATTTTGACATTTTGTGGTAATATGATACATTACAAGAGAACATTAAACCTTTTTGCATAACAATTACAAGTTCTCACACAGATAAACTTGTATTCTGAATGTTTGTGTGAACAGGCAAAGACACAAGGACATTTATTTCTTAAACATTTTGCATAATGAATTAATTTTGATAAAAACAAAACAAAAAAACCCACATCAACCATCAAAACATTTAGGCCATGTGAGAGATGAAACCTTTGTAACCTGTGAGAAAACATTTGGGCCATGTTAAATATTCATATGGCACCAAATAAGTGCATTTAGGATTGTAGACATGATTCAAACAGAACATCAGAATGAGGAAGCAAGGTAATTTAGGAGTTATAATGTCACATGTTTGCTGGTGCCTGTTGTGCTGATTTGAGTATTTCAGAAACTGCTAATCTACCGGGATTTTCCTGAGCAACAATCTCAAGGGTTTACAGAGAACGGCCTGAAAAACAGAAAATATCCAGTGAGCAGCAGTTCTCTGTGGGATAATTCCTTGTTGACGCCAGAAGTCAGAGGAGAATGATGTAGTCGCGTCGAGGTGATACAAGGCAACAGCAACTCATTTAACCACTTGTTACAATCAAGGTATGAAGAAGAGCATTTGTTGTGAATACACAACACATTGAACCTCAAAGCAGATGAACTACAGCAGCAGAAGACCACAAGAAGTGACACTCATGTCAGCTAACAACAGGAACCTGAAGCTTAAAATTTACATGGACTCACCAAAATTGCATAACATAAGATGGAAAAACATTGACTGGTCTGATGAGTCAACATGTAGGTGATAGGGTCAGAAAGAACATGGGCACATGGATCCATCCAGCTCTGCGTCAACAGTTCAGGCTGGTGGTGGTTTAATGATGTAGGGAATCTTTTCCCGGCACTATTTGGGCCCCTCGGTATCAGTTGAGCAGTGTAACAAAACTCAAATCATCTCACATCAGTTTCTTGAACATTGCAGTGAGTGCACTGTACTCAAATGGCCTCCTCATCTGTCAGATGTCAGTCCAGGAGATCATCATGGATGTGTAGCTGGCAAATCTACAGCACCCGTGTGATGCTGTCGTGTTAATTTATGGACCAAAATCTGTGGGGAATTTTTTTGCAATGTGTTGAATCAATGCTGCAAACAATTACGGCTGTAATTGCTGAAGGTAGAATGAGGTCCTAGTAAGGTATATCTAACTAAGTAAGCTGTGAGTTTAAACTTAATGCAGAAAAGATAATACATTAAAGTGCCCATTGCTGGAAAATAAGAGTTCTCAGGGGTATCAGTTGTCTCTAGAAGACTTAATGTGAGCAAACTGTCAAATATCCCAGAGCTGTAGCCATTCTAAATGGAGGGATAAAGTCATCTAAGTTAGTGTGTTGGACTAAGCAGCTTTTACAGGAAACATTTAGTTGCAGTTATTGCAACACATCGGCGTTGCAGCGGATATTGAAAGCTCACACACACATGCTGTAGGTAAAATAAGCTCTCAAGGCCTTGGCTAACAAACTAGAAAGCTGCCACTATTTAGATGTACTGGCTATGGTTTTGTGAGAGCTGAAAATTATTTTGAATTTCATGTTCTTTATATCAAATTCATAATAGACTGAAAAAATATATATATATATAAAAAATGGGGGCAGATTAAAGTGTTTCAGAGTTTAAAAATGACAACTTCTGCTTCCATTAAACATGCAGTTCACTCACACGTGCATTTCCCACAATGCACCATTTCATATAATCCTAACATTTGCTTAAAAAAAAAAGAAGCTTACCTGCTTTATTCCTATAACTTTTTTAAAGTTATGTTTTATTTTATGTTTTTAACTTTCTGCCCCAAAAATAATAATGGATTTAACCTCCTTCATATCAAGCTTTGTGGAATTTTTTAATGAAATTGTTTAATTGAATAAACCAGAAAATATATATATCTGAGCTAAATAGGGAGCAGATGCACAAATAAAGTGAAACAAACTTTTTCTTTAATTATATCATTTTATTAATGTTCAAACATCAGAAAAATGTAATATTCCAACTATCACATGATAATACATTAAAAATCCTTCTCTTTTTATTGCTATCATAACAAAGGCAGATATTTGAACAACTTACACAACATGTGGGCTTTTTCTTTCTTTCTTTTTTTTTCTTTCTTTTTTTTTATTTTGCAACACGAGGGCATGATGTTACATGCATCAGTGGTTTGACACCTTTAGCATTCTCATCTCCAAATGAGAAAGGTGTGAGTGCTCGGAAAAACACGCAGCTTTGTTTTATTTCTTTCCATTTGTAGTAAGCGGTAGTTGTACATTTGTGACATTTCTGGTGTGAATAAATCGGTAATCTCTGACTTATCTGACTATCTGCCTTCTGTCTTTGGTTTGATGGTGACACACCAGATAAAATCTGATCAGATCTGATAAGAAAAGCCACCAAGATCAAAGCCTTGAGCAAATATGGTTTCAAAAGAAAGCTTCGGAGTTTCAGTTTTATTTCCCTTTTCATTTGACGCTTGGCAAACTGAAATTCAATCAACTTTTATTTTCTTCTTTTTTTTTATAACCTATTTTCAGCTGCAAGAAGGTCAGAAAGCCAGAATGAAACAGAAAGTGATGTAATAAGAAGAATTCACATTAGTTTCCTGTAAAAGCTGTGATGTAGAGAACCAGCAGCTTAAAAAAATGAGGAAAGGAGGATGAAATTAGTGTTTATAGTATTAATCAAAGGGGTTATGTCTCTAAAATGTCAACTATGAGGACTTCAGAAACATGTTTGGCATTCACCCAAACTACAAAACATCTCGTTTGCAGCCATGCAGAAGGTTTTGGTTTGACTTACTGCAACTTCTGACATATCTGTCTACGTCTGGGATGATGTGGGTGATGTCCCGTGATGGTGGGCTGCTGCAATCCAAATCATTCACATCGATTTCAATACTTAAGTGTGAAAATCTGTTTTTGGGGGCAGAAATGATGGTTCAAGCACTGTAATGTTTAATTTAAAATTTAATACAATTTTAAAAGGGCTTTCTGAGAGGTTGCATGCAAAAAGAACTTTAAAAAACAAAAATCATTGGATTCGAAGATTAAATGTAAAATATTAAACCAAAGATTCAAACAAATGTCAAAGTGGAGGCATGCTATTTTAAGACACAGGGATCTTCCCTTCCAATAAAAAGCGAGAATGGGGACTTTTTTTCTTGCGGTGCCAGACTGAACACCAGTAGTCGCTTGGTCAGCAAGTGTGACCTCTCTAAAACGACACAGAAGCGCTTATAACGTGTAGAAAACTATAAATCAAATCAAAACCTGCTCTCACAGTGAGATTTAGAAATCACGCTTTTTTATTCAGTGCTTCCAACACAGATTAACTGTATTTCCGTGCACTTAGCACGCTTGAATATTTTATATGTACTTTTTGTTAATATTTAATGGCTTTTCCCTTTTGTGGGTACAGCTTGTTCTTTCAGATATTCTGGCACAGGGACAAAAATGTGGTGCAGCTGCAGTCCAACGGAGAGCGGTGGAACAGATATGGCCAGGAACATAAATGGAAAGTGGCTTTTTCCCCTCCCTATTAGCCCTAATGGTAGTGGGGTCAAAGTGAGTTTGTGTATATAAGGGGATTGCCAACCTTACATATTAAGAATATATTTCCTTTTTGTGAGGATGTGTGCCGCTTTACTTGTGGTGAATACCACAATGTGTGACCCCGTATAGGAATAAACCAACAGGAACTAGCAACATCAGCAGAGTCTCTTCCTGTACAAATTTTCTAGACAAGCCCAGTGTGGTTGCACTTCTCATTTCATTTAAAAAGTGATATTTCTTAGTAGGAGTGGAGGTATGATGAAATACAAAGCGACTAAACAATATTTCTTGTTGTGGAAAAGGAAAGAGGAAACAATATAAAGGGATTTTCAAATTTTTTATGCACATAAGTCATGCAGACTCCAACTCAAAGGCTTTGAATTAAAAAACTACAACTTTATAAAAGCCGTTGCTTCAGGCTTTGTTGTTTAGATCGTGATCTAAACTCATAAGGTTGAGAAGATGTAAACGAAAGTTTTCACAAGAGTTTATGTAGCCAGGTGAAAGTACACAATGGTACAACTTGACACTTCCATAGGAAATAAGATGCACTCAAGCCATTCATCATAAGCAAGTGCAGGCACACCTATAAAAGCGGGCATTTTGAAAGTTTGCTGCTCTGAAGCATTCAGGTTTGGATTCAAAGAACAAAGAAAATAAGAAAGAAAAGTTAATGACAGCATAATTTAAGAAAAAGTGAACAAGTACGGCTTGTTTGGAAAGATTGCCTGGAAAAGAGTGTTCTCTCTAAAAATCACACGGCAGCGTGGCCAAAGTTCGCCAAGTAGCATCTGAACAAACAACAAGAGTTCTGGAACAATGGATAGATGGATCTGGATAGATGAAACCAATAAAACCAAAGTGCAGACGTTGGGTGATAATGCACAGCACCACGTCTGCTACAAAACAAACGCATAACAGCACAAACACCTCGTACCAGCTGTCAGGCACGGTGGTGGAGGGGTGATGATTTGGGCTTGTTTTGCAGCCACAGGGATCTTGCAGTGATTGAATTGACCATGAAATCCTTGTATGCTAAAGTTTTATAGAGTCAAATGTGAGGTCATCCGTCTGACAGGCAAAGCTTGGGTGAAATTGGGTCACACAACAAGCCTATGATGCTCAAAACAGCACTGGATACCAACCCTCCCACCCTCCACCCCCACTCCTTCTCAGCTCTGTGGCTGGTGGTACAACATTTTGACATTTTGTGGTAATATGATACATTACAAGAGAACATTAAAACTTTTTGCATAACAATTAAAAATTCTCACAGAGATGAACTTGTATTCTGAATGTTTGTGTGAACAGGAAAAGACACATGGACATTTATTTCTTAAACATTTTGCATAATGAATTAATTTTGATAAAAACAAAACAAAAAGCAGACTGAAAAAGAAAAGAATTGGAGTGCTCCAATGGCCCAGGCAAAAGCTAGACCTCAACCTGACTGAAATACTTCAGAGAGGCCTCAAGAGAGCTGTGCATGAACAAGTGCCGACAAACCTCAATGAACTTAAGAAGCACTGTAAAGAGAGGGCATTGAAATTCCTCAGCAATGTGACAGACGAATCTTTCAAAAGTCATACCGAAAATCCGTGTCAACTTGTTGCTGTTAAATGTGTTCAACGAGCTGTTGAATCATGGGGAGTTTTTCACGAGTCTCGCAAAGAATCCTGTGAAAAGTTTCACATGTGTATGTGTGGTTCCCAAGTGTGGTGAACTTTTTCCACAACATGGTTAAGATGCTTCCTTATTTTTTAATTGTTTATGGATCAGTGGTACTATATAGTTGAAATATGTAGTAGAAGACAGTTTAGATAAGGAAGAGTTACCTTAGTCCATCCATTCATCAATTCGCTTCGCTTCGCAAATCACCAGTGTGTTGCAGGGCTAACAGGCTGCTGACCTGTTACCATAGTGTGCCTAAAAAACAAAACCTTAGTAAATTACTAAGGTATATTTATACTGCTCAAAAACAAGGGAAATTAAGGGAACACTAAAATCACACACTGGGTCTTGCCAGTTGAAAATCTTTACTGAAACACTTGCTACGAAGAAAATAATTTAATATGATTTTGAAAACTAAAATCAGCAACCCTTTGAGGGACGGTCTGAAATATACACCAAAAATCTAAATAATAATAACAATTATTAATAATTTACTAGTAGTCAACTGTCAGTTTGATGCAAATAGATCTCATCTTCCTGTTGAGGTAAGTGTGAAATGCAGCGTGTCAAAAACCACTAAGAATATTTTCCTGCAACCACCAAATCTTTCTCCCTCTTAACGCTGACACATCTTTTCTTTTCTTCATGGTTTTTATGGTGTTTTTCTTTTTTTTTCTTCCTTTATTGGCTGAAAGAATTCTTCAGTTATAATAACATTATAATAACGTTGTATTAACACCAGTGAAAGTACATCATGATACTGCATTTGCAACACTGAACATAGAAATCTAACACACACACTAAGTATTATATACAGCAAATATATATTTGATTAAAACATATCTCATCCTCAGGGTACTTGTGGTTCTCCCCTCAACAAATCTCTTCTTCTTTTACTTAAGCAATAGTAAGAAGTGGCAACAGTAATAATAATGTGTATGATAATCTGGCTGCAGATAAGGTTTCCCATACTACCAGTAAGTCCCAAACTCTATAAAAAAATCTGATATTTGGTTTAAAAGCCATTGCTTTCAGAGAAATAAATAACCTTACAATCAGCAACTTTTTTGGCATTATTTTGCTCATATAAATATTGCGTACGGAAGAACTAAAATGATTTACTTCCTCCAGTCACAATAATCGTATTCAGTACTCATAGTCACTGCTGCTACTTTCTAGTAACCCCGATTGATCAACACAAGAAAAAACGCTCTGTGGAGCGTTTTCATTATGTGTTTTTACATTTTTACACATAATGTAAAAACACGTGTTTTAAAGTACTTTCTTCAGCTCTGTGCAAAAGTCTTGAGCCAACTAGTTTCCATACACGTTTTGTTAGGAAAATAGCAAATATAATATATAAGGCAAAAACTCAGTTTTTACAATTCTAATGAGCTTGAAAATTAATATTTGGTACGATCAACTTCAACACAGGCTGAACTGTCAGAAAAGCTTTCTTCTAATTTCTTTAATTACTAGGACCTTCAAAACTCTTCTGCCTTTTGTTCTCTTCTATGTCTATAAACACATCACATTGCCACACTGCTTCAAAGGTCTACAACTTCTAAAACACCCTCAGGAAGCCTGAGAAATATGACTCGAAACCACTTTAAAGCTTGGAAGGAAAATACGGTATAAGGAGACAAGACGCCCTCAGACATCTGCCAGGCAAGCTCGCTCTCCTCATTTACGTCATTATTGTATTTTCTATACATTCATTTTGTTTTTTTGTTCTTTTTAAAGATGCTTTAAGCAGATTGTAGTTCAGCAAAAACAAGTGCAAAGTGCAGGCCTTTACTTGACATAGGTTTGAGTTCAATTATTTTTTGTATTTTTATTTTTTTTTATCTATATGGATATAGTACAGGTATAGAACTCATTAAATGTTTAGTAAAATTTATTTGGAATATTAATGATAAACATCAAGTGAAAAAAAATGTTTTCATCAGAAATTTAATTTGTTTTTTAAGCATGTATAAGCAGTATACATACAATGTAGTATATCTACATACTTATGCAGGAACATTGTATTTTATTGTGTTTAAATTGTAACTTGTTATTATAATGTACATATTAAAGTCATAATAAAGTAACATGATATTTAGAATCCACAAATATGATTCCCTATATGCTGACATGTTGTCAATACAAACAGTGAAATAAGAAACATAGTTTCAAGTAGCTCTATATAGAATTATTACTTTTACACTTAGATCAGTCTATTGACCTTCAAGGAGAGGTCAGAGGTCAGATAAGACATGCTATTATAGATCCTTATACAGGTCATCAGTCTTGTAAGAATCTAAATTTTTAAGTTATAAGGCATTTTTTCAATTTTGGATCAATAAATTATTAAGCTGACCTTGAAGACCTTGGTGGTTGTAAACCGGGTTTGAATGGATTGTTAATATGACTCCTATCTACACCCCTATAAAGTCTTTCATTCAAAACATTTTTGAGTTTAGTTAAGTTTAGTTACAGGCAGAATGATGACATGAGCGCACACAACCAAAAACATAACCTTCTTGAGTTAATAATGAGTAGCTCGAGAGTTTTTGCACAGTGCAGTACACTAATGGGGGGGGGGGGGGGGGGGTTCTTTGGTTTTAGGGGAACTGACCCTCTGCCCTGACCTCAAACAATGGCGTATTATTCTACTTTATAGTCGCCTTTTAACTTAAGTTACAGCATACAGCCTTCTTTGGATCCAACCTTGGACTCAAGGCCAAAACATTCGGTTGTTAGTACAGTTATGACTTTGTCTTTGACCCTTAAATCCCTAAACTGATAGTCTTTGAAAATAATTATTTACCATAAAGAGAGTAAGAACGGCTTACGGGAGATTTACTGTTATAAAATGTCCAATGAATCAGTTATGCAAAGTGTTTTCTTGAGTAGTAATGATAGAAGCCTGCCCTCTAGTGTCTCTTATTTAGTAGAACAGCCATGGCCTGTTTAGTTTTTTCTGCACACGCCTCATTGAACCTTTTTATTCTACATGCAGATCATTTGTGCTTTGGAATGTGAAAATGTATTAGTGTGGCATTGCGTCCTTCAGCGTCACCTTTTCCAGTTATACCTTACTGCATGCATCGTTGTTGCTGTCGTACCAGTGCAGCAATAAATAACCAGCATCTTGCATGTTGAGGTTCACCGGTGCCATCTTTGCTCTGCCCGTGTCTCTCCACACTTGTGTTTACCAGTGCAGGATCCCATGACAGTTACCATAGAAACTTCGGCGCCTGGCACCAGCAGAGCCAAGAGTGGAGTTCATTTCTGAAGGGTCTCCGTGTGCAGGAAAATAAAGCCTGCAGCTGAGGGGAAAAGCACGTTTCACACGATCTGAGAGAGAGTATCAAAAGACTGCTTTATTTCTTCATGTCATTTGCAAACACTGGAAGATATTAAAAAGGACATTACAGAATTGCTCATTTTCATGGTTTGTTATGATCACTGGCATACATTAAGAGCAGAAAGGTTGTAATAGTGAATATTAACACTGATATAATGTTACAGATGGACAATTGTAGTAGTCTTTACTTGTCTCTGTATCTTTTCAAATGTGTATTTCTATGTGTCTCCTAATGTCAATGTCTCATGCACTGACACAAAAGATTAGAATAATTTACTGGAGAATGTCACATTGACTGTCCATTTACATGCTACACCTCAGCAATGGCAGGAAGCATACAGGCTCGAGTGCGTGCCTCCCTCCATGCCAGCCTGCAGTCAGAGATCCACTGAGAGATGAGGGACTGTTTGATGGCTGGATTCAGCCTCTCTCCCTCTGCCTTTCTGCAAGCTATGCTGGCCTCCGACCTGGCCAAGGTGTGTTTTGGGGAGATGTTTGGAACTGAAGTGTCAGTTTTGCTGTTTAATTCAGAGCAACTGCCCTCATGTTGTTGTGGGAAATCTGGATTTGAACCAAGGGAAATGCTGTGGGCTCGCACGCACACTCTGCTCTCCCATACGCTGCCGTGCTGCCTCATAAACCTCCCCTCGACAAATGCTCTCCTCCTACCTCCTGAGAGGGTAGAGAAGCTGTTCTGGTGTCCATAAATATACTCAAGAGGGTCAGAGTTGCCAAACTTCAGCTGTCTGTTTAGTTCTTTCCCCTCTGCCTGCTGCGCATCAGCAGCACGTGCCTCCTCTTTCGGGTTGTATTCAATCCACGATGGCCTCAGCTTCTGCTGCGCAGTGTCCTGCTGCTGTGTGTGGAAACTGTTCGGGGAAACATCCCGGCTGGGAAAAGTGGGGTGGGCCAGGTGGCAGATGGAGAGGAGGTAGTCCTCCGATGACAAAGCCTGGCAGTGACCAGAATTATGGAGCGTGTTGGCTTCGTTCAAATCTCTAACCGTCTCCTCGCTGCCCTCTCTGATTGTGGGCAGCGTCAGTCTCCTCTTGGACAGCAGTCTGGACCGCGGCCGCATAGCTGAGAGAAAGACAAGACGGGAGAGGTCTCATTTAGATGGGGAAAAAAACTGTGTAATGTGAAATACTGCATCCAAGTCTCAAAAAAGCAGAATCCTTTAGGAAAATATAATCACCATTTGGAAAACTGGATATTTTGATAGATGTGACACATTCCTGATAGGGTCAGATATGTAATCTTACTTCCTAGTTTACAAAGTGAGAGCCCTGTTTGTGTGTGTCATTTATGTCAAAACTTGCAATATGTGTCTCCACACGATACAAATAAAAAGATTAATCTGTGCACTATTATCTCACGAACTGACTTATAACTTCTGGAGTTAATTTCTCATTCGTACACAGTGTTGTGTTGCATTGTATTTGCAACAATTTTTCCTCAGTTTCTTTTGAAAAGCCTCTTGTTTAATCACCTCATCAGTCTAATGTGTTTTTCTAATGACATAATGTGCATCTGGACATTGCTCACATTGTCCGAAGCTCCCAAAACACAACCGACTACAACTGCTGGCTGTATCGATAAAACCAAGTAAACATAGAAGCCTCTCCTCTCCCTTCCCTTCATTTCAGGCACCGTGCGCTGCTTACTCTGGAGTTGTGCGTGTTGACCGTTCAATATACAAACAATCTCAGCGAAAGGCTGCACACACAGATGACTGTTTTGTGGGATCTCAGACACGTAAAGCCTCAAACTGTTTCAGAGTGTGGAGCGCCGAGTTGTTATAACCCAGAGCGTAGCCCACAATATATGCTTGTATTGACCTCATGACAAAAATAGCGCAAGCCAAACCAAAATGCCAGCCTCTCCCAGTTTCTTCCAAGGTGTAACCACTGCTAAATATAGACCACACCTTCTGTATACAACAGCTAAAAATGGTTCCACGGCGGCAGCTCGAGGCTGAAGCACAAAACAGGCACTCTGTGTGTGTGTTCGTCATGCATTCTCAGGAATAATGTAAAGGTTTTCTGCTCAATTTGCCTTCACACTCACCTTTACGGATGATCTTTGTTGAGTCCACCGAATCTTTTCTTGTCTCTTCTCCTGGTGCAGCTTTAAATAGCAGCCTGCATCCGTCGCTCTCGTTCTCTCTTTTTTTTGTCTCCTCAATTTTATTTACGATCCTCTGTTTTCATCTGCTGCTGCTTGTTAATTGTGCTGTGAAGCTTCAACTGTCTCTGACCAGAGGCAGAGGCAGAATGCAGGTTTATCTTCTCCTCACATCCCCCCTCCCTCTCCTCCACCTCATCCTCCTCCTCCCTCTCTCTCTTGCTCCCTCTCTCCCTCGCTTACTTTTGGTTTGCCCTCCTTCCCTGCTTCTAAAAATAGACACACCATCCATTTCCTCAGCCCCAGCACTGTCTCTGGCTGACTGTTTTGATGGAGCGAGAAAAACAGATGCAGAAGAAATAGGGAAGAGGAAGGAGACTCAGACACAGATGTAGCAAAGGAGGGGTGATGAGAGAGAGAGAGAGAGAGAGAGAGAGAGAGAGAGAGAGGGAGAGAGGAAGAGAAGAAAACAACAAAACAAACAAACAAAGTGGAGTCAGGTTTATTTTTTCCACATTTTTTTTCATCTTATAAGACGCCATTTCTAAAAATGTCTCATTGTAAATGAACACAGTCAGCCACTGTAATTTTGGTAAAATGTGCCAAAATGAATGATTCCTTCTAAAAACAAAAATGGAAGAAGGACTGCAGAGCTGTAAACATGTTGTGTAAAGTTTGTGACATACATCATGCAGATAATCTGATCAGATGGGTACGTTTGCTCTGTGTATGCATGTGTGTGTGTTTATGCGTGTGCGTGTGTGTGCACATAATGCAAACAACACATTGCAGTGATCATGGGAGCACTGACTTATGGAAACTCGTCTCATGATTCACATGAGTCAACAGTTCCCCTCTGCAGATACATTTCTGACTCTTTAGACCTTTAAAAATTGAAATGCTTTTTGCACCTGATTGAGTTTTCATAGTTTTATTGTGTTATTATGTTTTTATTATCTTTCATTAATACTCAGTGGCATGCACTAGCAGACTGCAGTTTACAGAAACAAAGACTCAGAGCCCACCAGGAAACAGTCTGAATTTCTGGTTAAAAACACATTTAGACACTCGTCCAAAAACACTTTAGCTTGTCTTAAACTGGACTATTTGAAAAAAAGAGCATTTCGAGGATTTGGAGCAGACATAAAGAGAGTTACGTAAACAAAAACAGTGTCTCCTCTGCAGTTCGTGGTAAACGGGGCTGCTATTTGTCACTTGGGTAAAGACTTCAAAACTGGGTCGCAGGTGGTGGGATGCACACAATGCTTTTCATTTCTCCTAATCAGACTTTCATTGCTGCTAAAATTGAATTGATTTCCTTTTAATCTAGAAGCCTCTTTTACAGTTTATTTGGGTCGTTCATCTTAAATGACAATATTCTGCTGGGCAAACTTCTTGCTTGTAAAGAGGATTCAGTTTTTGTCGGTCAGTTGTGGCCATCTTCCTGATGTACTTCAAGATGTTTATTGTCTCATCCTGGACTGTGGTTCTGACACACCAGTCCTCGGCCTTCCTCCTTACCGTACAGTTTCAGGGTGCTGGATTTGGGGTGAACCCTTCTATGCATGGTCAGAAGCTTCCTTATCTTGATATCTTTAGCTTTTCCTCCTTTGGCCAGCTTATTATCCCAGCAGGGTGTCTGATCCCCGGCAGGGCATGGGAGTTGATGAGCAGGATTTTGTTCTTCCCATTCAGTTTACTCCTCAGGACTTGCCTTACCCTCTGCAGGCACTTGGTGGTTGCAGCTTTCCTAGCGGCCTGTTCGTGATTGCCATTTGTCTGTGGGATTCCCAGGTACTTGTAGCTGTCCTCAGTGTCTGCGATGTTGCCTTCTGGTAGTGCAGTTCCCTCTCTTTGTTATCATCCAACTACACTTCCCCATTCCGAATGACGTTCGAATGTTGTTGCTGTATATCCTGGTGGTGTGGATCAGTGATTCTATGTCACGTTCACTTCTGGCATACAGCTTGATGTCATCCATGTAGAGGAGGTGGTTGATGATGGTTGCTCCATAACATAGTCGGTATCCATAGCCAGTCTTGTAAATGATCTCACTGCAGGGACAGAGCATCTCCTTAATAGATCCCATACTTGATGGCGACTTGTGCTATTGGCTTTAAGTTGGCATCTAGAGTTGTTTGCCCCATCCCCAATAAGTTCCTGCTTAAGGCTATTAGAGTCCTGTTGATTTTGCATATTTCAAGGAATTCCAGGGTCAATGGGGGGGGGGGGGGGGGGGTGCACCTCCCCACAGGAGGGTGCACCTGGATCGTAGTCAATCCAGGTGGTGCACAGGTTGGTGAGTCTGGTTTTGTAGTCTCCGGGGATGGATCTATCTACCAGGAGCTGGTGTTTCACCCCTCTGGTATTCCTACAAATTCTTTGCTCATGTATTAAATCATGTGCCTCTTCATCTTATCTGCTATGATATCTGTCTTTCTGGTATATCTCTTCAATCGACTGGCTAAGGCTGTAAATGTTTGTGTGGCAATGCCTCAGGTATAAGCAGCTTGTACTTCTTAGGCATCCCTTTCTTCATTGCATGTTTCTGCAGCTCTGATAGTTGTCCCTCTCTGCCACCTTGATCTTGGCCTCTACTATCCTTCTCCATGGAGGCCACTGCTTCTTCTGGCTGTTCATCTTTTTGCCAAGCATCTCTGTGATCACTGCTGCCATGGTGTAGATCAGCTAGTTGGTTTTGGTGATGGTCGCATTATGGATTGTCCATAATGCCGCATTCACATCTTCTAGTAGACCTTCGGAAGGTACTTCACTTTGTCTTGGTAAGTGGATACAGAGGGTCCAAGTTTCCACCTTCATCATGATCCTGCATTGCAGGTCAGCTCGTCTTGCACTCAGTGCTCCTTCTTTCGTATCTCCCCCGTGACCTGGCGTTCTGGCTTTCCCTTGCTGTAGCATTTGTGTTGTATCTCATCAATCTCCAGTTGTGATAGCAGTTCTTTCTTCCGAATGTTGGAACACTAAGCTAGTAGTTGTTTCGTCGTCAGTCTGGAAGTCGGGTATTGAAAATTCCATAGGTCACACCTCCTCTTCATGTAACCTCTTCCGTTGGGGTTACTTTCGTAGTAGCATTCCAACAGCCCTGTTCTCATCTCTTGCCACCTTGTGCCTTCTTCTTCCAGTAGCCCACTTCTCATCGCCTGACGAGGACCTTCAATTATCTCTCTCTCACTCACACTTGACAAACCAACATGTATTTAAACAACAATATACCCTTGTGTTTGGGGGAAACACTTCCCCCCTTACAGTATTGATGACTGCACGTGTGTGAGGGCGCGTGCTGGAGGCAGCGTGACCTATAATGTATAAGATGAGTCACACATCCGCCTATATCAGCCTATAGAAAGATTTCTGTCTTTTTATAGACCTCTAATGAACTAGTCACAAGAAACTAAATTTGCTTCACACACACACGCACACAATGGTGCCTGGTTTGCCTCAGTTACATCACACAGACTGTTTAATACAAACAGGCACCACACTGACTGCACAAGTTGATGCTTATTTTGCTAATGACAAACACTAGGCACATAAATGACCGAGCTAGTTCTTACAAAAACAGCAGCAAGCAAATTTCTGAAAGAAACAACAAACAAAAGATTATTTTAAGCAACAGCTGTGATGATATCTGTAGCTCTATGTGTGTTTACAGGGAAATAGCTGACTTATCAAGAGCATACCAGAGGCTATTATTCTCAAGCTCCCACTTTCTGATAGCTTTCAACTGTACATGAGCATAATATGATATGATTTGTGTAGTGTAGAACTGGGGTCGCTGTAGCTCAGGAGGTCGAGCAGGTCACCGATTAATCCAGAGGTTGGTGGTTCAACCCAAACCTCAATGCCAAATATCTTTGGGCAAGATGCTAACCCTCAGTTGCTCTCTGATGCCTCTATTGGAGTGTGAATGTTAGATAGTAAGCACTTATATAGAACGAGCATAGAAAAAAGTACTTGGATGAATGAGGCAAGTTGAATAAAGCGCTTGGAGTGCTCAGTTTGAGCAGAAGAGCGCAATATAGGGACCAGTCCTATTCAACATTCAGAACAACTTCCAATTAGCAGCTACATCATGATATTTTTGGATAACAAAATTCAAACTGAAGACAGCTACCTTGTTAGTTAGGCCAAAAATCCAAAATGTAAAATCAACCACCCATTTCTTTCTCCAAGATTTACAAAAATTTTGAATTACTTTTGTGTTTTTTAACCAACATTTGTTAACCCTTTGACTGCCTGCTCAACCATTTGGTTTAGTGGTTATGATTGCTAAAACCCATGGGCTTTTTTCTTACTCTAAAATCTTTTTACAATACAGCTTTGTGCTTTTTAATAAATGTCATTTTAAAAAAAGCAGATCCCATATCTACCACAGTATTAAAGTTTAATTCTTATTCATTCAAAAAAGTGAATTGTTCATTCATCTAACAGTTTATATGCAGCTTACAACACCGTGTGACTGGTTACAGATAATGTCAGCACTGTCACAAAGCTGCAAGTCTGGACTTTTAAAGCTGATGTAAAACACATCTATTCAGTCTTGTTTTATGCATATCTTCTCACCATCATTAGCCCCATATTTACAACCACTTGTGTATTCACTAAGAATTAGACAGTCACAGGAGGATGGCTGTGTTTTGCGGCTGATGGGAGCTTGAATGTGCTGCCCGAGGGATTCTTGGAAATGGTTGGATACAGCAGTTGTCCTCTGAAGGGCAGAGAGTGCAATTTTCCACAGAAAGATGATTATTTCCAAGAAAACGTTGTTTGCAAATTATTGAGAAAAAGAAATCAAATTATAGGGAGTGGACAAAATAACAAGAGGAGAGAAATAACACGTGTATAATGCGTACATCATTCTGCATACAAGCTGTCCGGTTTGAAAATGCATATTTATGTGGATGACTGTAATCTAATCAAATTCATGGTTCACAATTAAGTCTTACTTAATTAAATTTTCTTGTGTGGTGTTTTCTGTGATTTGCATTTTTTATTCACCACTTGTGATCTGTGGAGTACATTACTGAGTACAGCACTGTAATGAGCCAGGATTGCTGTCATTTACTAGCAAGTCCCAAAACCATGAGTCAGTTTTAAAAAAGATTCCACATAAAATATAACAAACAAACAATAACCAGGCTCAGTACACCATGAGACATATTTGTTCATGTCGCCAAATAATATAGATTTGGACCTCGAGAGGCTTTTTTGCTTGAAGCAAGACTTGCTTTGCCTTTAGTTCTTTTTCTTTATCACAAAATCTAAAGCGCTCTGCTGTTTTACAGAGGCCTTGTCAAGCTAAGGTCAGTCATATTTTTACTAGTGCTGGTTCAGATCCTGCTTAAACATTTGCTCAAACTCAAAAAAACCCAAACACATCCTTCAGGAAACCTGTTTGGAAATAAAGGCTGTTGCTTTTCCAAACAGGAAATGTTGCCTACAGATACCCTCAAGGTGTCTTCTTAAAAATCCCAGGCGGTCTACACATGTTTATGTTTCTCTTCATAAACATGTAATTCTGGGCTTCATCTTGCTCACTTAGTTTGTTCTTTATCTGGTTAACTGAAGTGTTCCCGGAACTCGCCCATCTGCTTTTTCCCGTCTCATTATGAACTCCTCTTCTGCACCTGTAAAGCTGCTAGTTTCTGGGAAAGATTCTGTTTGCACATGTGGTTTGTGTGCGTGTGGACCACAGCTGATTTGATTCCTCCTGAATGTCAGTTAGACAGTCTTAACGTTCTTTTGTTCAATAAATTTCCAAGTCTTACAGAAAACATTGAACTTAAGAACCATTTTGGTCTTACAGGGGCTATCCAGGATTACTTTCTGAAGGAATGGCAGGCTATAAGTTATAAGACCAAACTTGTCAAATTGATGTAAAAGCAACAACAAAAAAAAAGTCATATGTTTGGTTCACAATTAATAGGCTGCGTGAACATGTTACACCATGCTAGGAGAAAAATGCTGACTTTTAAATGTCATATACTTGGAATAGATCCCATATGTTTTACTCTATTGAAGTGGTTTTGATTTCTGGAGGACTATTGATTGACTATTGAGTTCAGGAACGCCTTTCAACATAGACTTTCATTTGTGAATCATTTTGATCCAAAAATTTACTGGTGTGAGCAAATGAATAAATTTCATTATGCCATTGAATGTGGCAAATATTGACATTCCACTGTAAATTAATATTTCTCTTCTTTTCAGATCTGAGGAGGGCAACAACTGAGCCTACGAGGATACAAATATTACACTTAACAGCATTGCAAGCACACACTGTGCTTTTTGTTTCTCTCCAAGTGGCACAAAATGAAATCTGACAGCCAGCGTTGCTGACCACGCAGCCTTAATTTGATGCACATGCTCATGTGAAGCATTTATGAGTAAATTTAATATTCTGATGACAGATACAATGGAACAATGGAAATGACTGTAGCAAGAGTCGCATGGGCACTTTATGATAGACTGTACAAGCCAGGTTTGAAAAACTCAGAAACAGAACAGAGGGAGCATGTAAATGAACGTTTGTAGTGAAGTTTGAACTTTGTTTTCTAAATCTGAGTATGTGCTCGATGGTGTTATGGTTGCAGAATTTGCAAATGTTTCCCCCGAGAATTGTGTAAGTGTGTCTCAGTCCAGGTGTCTGTAATGTGATTAGAAACTCTGGATGCACACTGAGATTTCTAAATGTGTTGATTATTCTGCAAAATGTTTTCTCGGAATCTTGTTGCGTAATCATATTTTGGCGTGTGTAGAAAAAGAAAAATCTCCCAATCCGTATTTCCAAGTATGTAGAGATTTTTCGGTGCGTAGAATGAATAAATATAAAGTACTGAGGCACAGTGCACACTAAGTGGGGTGGGGTCACAAATATGCACAAACATTTGCAGCTCAACAAATGCATTTTGTCAGTGTATATTTTCAAATTTGTTCACACATTAGATTTTTTGCATGGACGTACATTTCTGCACCGACATATTCTGAAAATTTCCAAATTATTTCACAAAGATTATTAAGGACACAGTGGTTGAGACACAGTTTCACAGCTCTTCAGATACATTTGCAAATATCGCTAGAGTAATACTTCCTCATATGACACATATTAAGAGTGTAATAAAATAAGCTATTTATTTAAAAACAATTTTTACTGTCAATAAGACAGAGCAAATAAGTAAAAATGTGAATAAATAAATGCGAAGCCTAAAAAGTTCACTTTAATTGCTTATCTCTGTTACAAAATGTCATGCATAGCAGCTGTTTTATTAGCTTGGCCTGTGCACCCAGTACAGTATAGACCATATGAAATTTATAGTGATCAAAGTAAAACCCATATGACATAAGAGAGTCATGAATCTTAATTACAAAAAAGGAAAAAGAAAAAGGAAAGGTAATTCATGTCCTGGGCTAAATGTTGTATACAAGGTTGCCAGAGGTTGCCAAAGTCAAATATCTTGTAAAGTTCAGGTCAGTTTATTTCCTGGTCATGCTACACCAACACTTTTACCATGATTACTTAGATTTTGTCCATCTAAACTTTGTCTAAGCACCAAGTATTCACCAATGTCCCTCATCAAACTGTCATACTGTAGCTTTACTTACACAGGTAACACCCTGATTGTAATAACATGTAATAACATTTGTCTTGATGCATGCTCAATTATACAGGTAAGAAATACCAAAAGGTTGATTCTGTTCATCTGGACGTAGCGTTTTCAATGGGAGAAACGTTTCGTAACTCATCCAATGACTACTTCAGTCTCACCTGACCTTAACCTTATAAACAGTACATTTTCATAATAACTGAAGCCAACAATGGGCTGTGATGTCAGTTCTTTGATATTTAATATGAAATTGCTATTATCACTGATCAAAGACCACTGATCAATGATCAATACACCTACAGGCCAGTGGACACCCTTTCAATGATGAGGATGTACACATTCTAGACAGGGAGGAACGCTGCTTTGAGGGCGGAGTCGAGGAGGCCATTTACGTGAAAAGGGACAGACTATCTCTGAATCGAGGAGGGGGCCTAAAGGTACATCTTTTGCCATCTAACAGTGCTGTGATTGCAGTCATTCCCCAGCTCTCTGTGAATGGTACTCATGGCCATTAATCAACAGTCATGACAATTTGCATATTAATGATCAAGGAACTGACCTCACAGCCCATTGCTCATTCAGCTGTGCTAGTTTCAGTTATTGTGCAAATGTACTGTTTATAAGATTGGGGAAACCTGCAGTCAGCTGAGACTGAAGAAGTCACTCAGATGAGTGACGAAATGTTTCTCCCACTGAAAACGCTATGTCCAGATTAACAGAATCAGCCCTTTGGGATGGAATAACATTACATCAAAAATCATGGCCCTAACATTATCAGATTTTGTTGTCATAAAGAAAAGCAAGAGAAATGTTAGTGCAATGTTGAGAGGAATTAGCTTCTATGTTTTGTATGTGTACCTGGTGCCAGGTATTGCAATTTTAAAAAGGAATATTAATAGATTAAAGGACAGCTTGTAATAATTCTGATGGCTACTCACAAATAGCTGAGTCCATGACTGGTTTGTGTGTCCGTATTGTCATGTGCCACAATAACAAAAATCACGCTTGTGATTGCAAAATACCACAGGCACTTAGTCTTTAATAAATAGTAAACATTAACTTCTGTTTCATATATACATGTATTGTACAAGAAGACTTGTAGATGCAGTTGCCGCACATTAAATGCACAAACAAAACCTTTTATACAAAAAAAAATAAAGATAACAAACTGGCCTTCAAAGTTTTTCTTTGGATAGAGATACCATAAAAAGCCTTGCATACTTTCCTTTTAAATTTTTGTAGTTTTCCTATAGAAATAAATGCATGAGGGACATCGCTTTTAGCAGCAGTGACAAACAAAGCACCCTTGAATGTAAAAATGTTTTAATAAAAATGTGTATTTTTTCTTTTTCTCTGGTTATTTTTTTGTACTGCTTACCTTAATGACATATTATAATTTACTATTTAAGCACCAAGTATTTGGCAATGTCCCTCATCAAACTGTCATACTGTAGCTTTACTTCCTGAGAGATAAGTAACTGCTCTGGAAATGACAACAGAATCCAACCAGTGTAAACTTTTGCAATTTAGTTTGCAGTTAAGTGAAATAGAAGCTAAATGTCTGCTTTGCGTATTGGCCACTCAATTGAAATGTATTCATATTTGTACTGTGCAAACTGCAGTCCTGGGCTGTAATCTGAAATGGGATGAAACTTTGGATTCTAGGTGGTAGATTTTGTTGCCGTGCGAGTGTCAGTACCACTGTCATTTTTTAAAATCTACATTATCACTGAATTCTTAAGCAAAAGGGTGGTTTAGGGAAATAAAAGCCGAGCTTTGTAAAGTGCTGTAATCCTGGATGTACATTTTTTTTTTAATTCCTTCTGCTTCTCTTTATTGTGTGTGCACAGGCAAGGCGATTTGCAGCAATCGGTACCCTAAAGGGCTTTACTTAAAGCAACTGTGCAAACATTTGACTGATATGACAGCTTTTTTTTTCTTTCTTTTTTTGGTGGAACTACCCATTAGAAAGCATTGCGGCAGATAAGCGGTGTTTTCAGACAAAGTGTTCATCTCTATAAGAGAAATGATAAGGCTTGGTTTATTGTACTGCGTGGCCTCTCTTCATCCTCAAGAGAAAGTTTCGCTTCTCCTCTAGGAGCTCCTGAATGCGTTTGTTCCTGGTTCTTTCTCTAAGGTTGATCCGATGCTTTGGGATCAAGTTGTTCTGAGAGATGTCGCTCTCCGAGTTGATGACCCTGCTGTAAAAAACATCGATCGAGTTGTCTTCACTGTTTTTCTCAGCACTTCGTGGAGGTCTTAGAGTGGAGATGGTGGTGGTGAGGGTTGTTGGGTTTGTATTTGTACCTGTGGTGGGAGGTGAGGCAGTACCTGTGTTTGAAGATGTTGTGTCAACAGGTATATTCGCAGGGATGTACTCCGCCTGATCCAGCCAGGGTGAAGAGCTTAGCTCTGTCATATCATCTCCATTTATGATTGGGAATGCCATGGTGAGGCTGTCCTCTATCACCATGGTGTTACTGACCACGCCCACATTTCTGTAGGACACGGTGATGTCATCACCACTGGGATTGCTACCATTGTCTTCTGAAGAGGGAGGGAGAGTAGTTGTGTAATAACGTGTTTTCTTCTTTGGATAAGTCTTTACCACCTTAAATCTACTCTTATCAACTTTGGCTTTTAAGTTTACGCCACTTTTGCTATAGGACACTGTAATGGCATCACTACTGGGATTGTTATCACTGGGGACTGAAACATCGACGCTTTTAGTCACTGGCACAGTGATGTAAGGCATGGCTTCATTGGGCGTTGTGATATCCTCGACAAAACTGTTTTCAGTTGGTATTACGAGATCATCAAAAGTACTTAGTGTTGTTGTTCCAGCATTTGCACTTTCATCATACCACGATTGAGTTTGATCTGTAGCTTCCATGCTATTACTGACATATGGGGCATTGATTCTTGATTTAGGGAAAAGGGAGATCATTGCTGTACCAGTAATGCTCGAAGAAATAGTAGAAGAAAGATCCTCTATTGGGTGCTGCCCACTTGAATAGGGAGGGAAAGTAGTTATGTAATAATGTGTTTTCTTTTTTGGATAAGTCTTTACCACCTTAAATCTACTCTTGTTAACCTTGGGCTTTGTTAATACGTTTGTGCCGCTTTTAGTGTAAGACACTGTGATGTCACCACCATCGCGACTGTTGCTACTGGTAACTGAAACGTCAACGCTTTTAGTCACTGGGACATCTATGTAAGGCACGGCTTCCCTGGGCATTGTGACATCCTCGACCAAACTATTTTCAGTGGGTATTACGAGATCATCGAAAGTACTGAGTGTTGTTGGTCCAGTATTTGTGCTGTCATGGTACCAACATGGAGTTTCATTTGTAACTTCTACGTTATTAATGTTGTATGGCACATTGATTTTTGACTCAGGGAAAAGGAAGCTTATCGTTGTACAGGTAATGCTGGAAGAAATAGTAGAAAAAAAGTCCTCTGTTGGTGGTTGCTTGGTTGAAGGAGGAGTAGTTGTGTAATGATGTTTTTTCTTTTTTGGAAAAGTCTTTACCACCTTAAATATATTCTGATTAACTTTTGCCTGTGAGTTTAAGCCACTTTTGGGTGCTGGTTTTGGGTTCTTTGGTGGCTTGTGCTTTGTAACTTTTATCTTTGGTTCAGTTTTCTTTTGAGTATTGGAATTTGGTGGAGCATCTTTTTTAGGGGAAGGTTTAATTTTTTCCCCTGGAGTCTTTTTGGGGGGTTTATTTGCTGAAGTTGCCTTTTTGGGAGCAGTGCTTGATGAAGTAGTCTTTTTCACTGGAGTAGTGTTTGGTGGAGTAGTCCTTTTTGGAGACGTGATAGCAGGAATAATCTTTTTGAGGGTAGCGTTTGATGGAGTAGTCTTTTTTGGAGAAGTGGTCAATGGAGTATTCTTTTTAAGAGTAGTTTTTACTGGAGTAGTCTTTTTGGGAACATTCTTTGATGGAGTAGTCTTTTTCGGAGTAGTGCTCGATGGAGTAGTCTTTTTCGGAGTAGTGCTCGATGGAGTAGTCTTTTTCGGAGTAGTGCTCGATGGAGTAGTCTTTTTCGGAGAAGTGTTTCCTGAGGTAACCTTTTTTGGAGTACTGTATGACTTCTTCTTGGGATTGAGCTTTGGTATAGAGGGTTTTCCTGGAATGCTTTTCGGGGTCGTATTCTTTTTTGGATTCTGCTTTGTTGGACTTGTCTTTTTCAAGGTTTTCTTTGGCGGAATAGTCTTCTTAGGCTTGGAGTTCTGTAGAATGTCTGTCTTTTTACTGTTTTCTGCTGGCTGGGTCATTGGCAGAGTGGTTGTTGTTGTGTCCGTTTTCAAACCAAATGTTACTGGTGTATTTGTAGATGTGTGCACCAGATTTTCAGTGCTGTTGTTTATGTCTGGAGGAGGCAAAGGTAGAGGATATGTGGTAACACTGCGAATGGTTGTGGACTCCCTGGTGATTGCTATGGAAGAAGTTGTAGGGTAAACAGGGGCCCTGGTGGTAGCCGGTGAATGAATGGTAATCATTTGTGCGGTACTCAGTGGGGTGGCATGAGGAGCTGTAGGGGTAGATGTAGGAGGATGAGCAGTAGACGGTGAACTAATGGTAGAAACTGATGTGATGACAGCTTTGGAGGGTTGTAAGGTGGTGAAGCCAGAGCTTGGGATGCTTGTGGTTGGAGGAGATGTAACTGTGATGGATGTGGCTCTGGGGGTGGAGCTGGGGACAGGCACTATGTTAAGGACATTGCTGCAGGATTCGCAGCATATGCGCTGGTAGTCCGGTAGAGAGCAGTAGCGTTTCAGCACCTCCATGCGACAGAAGACAGACCGGTCTCCATGACAACGGCCTGTAAACAAAAAAACAGAAAGCTGAACAGAGAGGTAGAAGCTACGATAATATGTGTGTGTGAGATTGCTCTATGCTAAAGAACGTGAACAAAACTATATTGTTACAAATTGGCATTACTCTCAAGTTACGCATACATAAATCCATGCACACGTGAGTGAAAGTACATGTTGGTTTCACGCTGTTAGAAGTACAGTAGTAAAGCCAGACCACTAGCAGAGGATGCAGGAAGGAGAAAAAAGGAGAAAAATCCACACATCAAGAGCATTGATGAGATTCATCCAGAGCAACTGAAATGGGAAAATAAGGGTCGCCAGTCTTGTGTTGCACCTATAAGAGATCAGGATTTTTCATCTAATTCTGCTTCTGCTCACGTGTTTCTTCATTTTTTTCAGACGTGCAACATTTTCAGTTCAATATTAAGTCTACCACTTGACTTGTACCCTTTTTGTACCATGCCAGTCAAAAATAACTACTTTCTTATTGCAGTATATACCAATCTGACAAAAAAAAAATCTAACTAGTGAACATTCCCATTAGGAGAAAGATCACACTTTTTAAAACGATTTTTATTGATACAACTTTGCTTTTGAGAATGACAGGAACTGAAACAATGAGATGTACGCCCCGCCCTCCCCTCTCAATATATAGATATATTTTTTTTCTTAAGAAAAATAATTCAACTGTATCGAAAGTTACAAGTTCACAGTCACTTTGGTAAAACACTTGATTACTTGGAAATCAACCAGTCAATCTGTTTATCGATTGAAGAAGAAAAAGAAAACAACAGAAAACAAACAAAGATGAAATACATAAATGATATTTGCTGCTTAAATAAAATACATAATTTTCATGTTGATGTAAAAACTGGAATGGCACATTAAGTGTCATATGAAACATTTACAAAACATTAATAAAATTTCCCTGATAAATCAAAGTGCATATAGACGCAGTGCACGTAGTCCATCTGAATGTTTCTTCAACGTTAGCCAAACGTTAGCCAGCCCCACGCAGCAGGCCAGTGAAGCCACGAAACAGTTACCCATAGTATAGAATATTATAGAAGAAGATAACAGTCATGAACATTATTAAATACAGTCAACACCAATGTTATATACAGTATCGCACTGCTAGGTCTGGCTTGGTCTCATACAGTCCAACTCCAGCAGAAGGAAACCTTGGATAGCTCGCTACATAGTCACAACAGAAATATGTGTTCACAATACAATGACAAGTCTGAAGTGTTTTTTTCTTTCTTTTTTCTTTTTCTTTTTTCTAGATGCCACATGTGTCAATACCCTAGGCCCTTGGAAACCCTTCCCAGTAGTCGGACATTGGTCCAACATCATCTTGGTAGGTTTGATGGTTGGCGGGTGTGAGTTTGTTACGTTGGTTTGAAGCTGCCTCTATTCCGAGTGAAACTTTGAATGAGTAAAGCCATCTCTTTCACAGATAAATGCCATTACATTCAATCCAAGATAAGGCATTGTTCATGTTTTCAATGTTCACCAAAATAAAATGAGATCATCGGACGCTCTAAAATCAAAGTTTATGAGGTATTTCTGTATCTGATCGCAATGTGTAAAAGCCCAAATGATGAAGCACCCTCTCTCTCTCACACACACACACACACACACACACACGCACACACACACACACACACACACGCACACACGCACACACATACACAATCACACAAACACGCAACGATTAAGGACGCTCATTCATCTAACGCATACATCCTCCCAAACACACATGCACAAAGACGCGCACCCACACACACACCAGTGCACTCACGCACGGATCGATACAAACACACAGGTGATGGACGCAAATGTGCATGACAAAACGTGATCCTGGCCGTAAAGAAAACGAGAAGCAACAGTAAACCACTGATCCATCTGAGAAAATGGAGAGGCAAATAACTGACCAAGTCCTGCATAATATAGGTCTAACCCTTTCCCCCAAAACACTTTACCTTTATTAAATATTCATCTGTATTCATGTAAAATCAATAAAAAAATACACATAACAGTCAAGGATCTAAGCGATCAATAGCAGTCCAAAGATTTTAGGCAAATAAGCTACAGCTTATTCATGGTAAAACATTATTAATATTATTGTTACTCATATAGATTTATATTTATAGTTATATATAAATACAAATATATTTATAGATGTATTTGTTTAAAGTCTGCAAGCACAAATAAGCTGCATTTATTGAACTTTTGTATAACAGTCAAAGAGAGGATGGCTGATGATGAGGTGAAATGGGAAGCAACCTCAATTGGTCAAACTACCCTGTTTTTTTTTTTCTTTCTTCTTTTTTCTTTTCTTTTCTTTTTTTTTTTGAGTCGTCACCTCAGAAGACCCTCCCACAAAAATCAAAAGGTTTACTGACTTCACTTCCTGCCTCTGTGCTGAGTTCCTGTCAATCTGAGAATGGAACGTGGGATGAGACACCACTCTCATCCCCAAATGGAACCAATATGTCAGATGAGCACTTTAGCAAAGATGTCCTCAGATCACATTCACAGTAAAGCTTTCATATTATATATATATGTATATATATATATTTTTTCTATATAGATATTTATACCTTTTCTGTTTATTTTGACACCTGTTTCTCCCCCACATTGACAATGCGCTACAAAAAGAAAAAAGCGCAGCTGCATGATAGCACACAGCTAGCTCGCGCAAATCACGGCCGCCGAATGCAGAGGGGGGGGGGTCCCCTCGCACGTGAACGGCTCTTCGACACATCTCAGGAGATGCCAATGAAAACTTGTTCGCCTTGCCACTACGAAATCCTTTTCACATCAAATTTTTTGTTGATCTTTTGAGTTTTCGACTGGCCAGCGGTTACAACACAATGCTCCACAAAGGAGACAGAGAGAGAGAGAGAGTTAGAGAGAGAGAGAGAGACAGAGCAAGAGAGAACCAACTAGCACACGCAGGAGCCAGAGACCTCCCCCAGTCAGAGCCGTCTCAGACACAGAGAGAGAGAGACAACATCCCCCCCACCCAAAAGAGAAGCGAAAGCTTTTGCCGCTCGCTCACGGGCGTGGCACAGGCACAAGGCTTGGGGCAGGGGGCGGGTCAGGGGGCCAGCCGGGGCCGGCCCTGCAGGGACAGGAGGACAGAAATGGGCAGGGCCCAGCAGAGGACAGACATGCAGCTGCAGCTGCTGCTGTGGAGGCCAGGCTGGGAACTATAGAGGGAGGTTTTACGTGAGGAGATCTTCGGGAAGTTGGGGTTGGGGCGTGACAGCCACTGGATCAAAATGTTGCCGTTCTTGTTGAGGTCTGGTGGGCCCTCTGCAGAGAAACATGGAGAGAGGCATGGAAACATTAAGAACGACTATAAGGGAACATGAGCAATATGTAACAATTTTTCATCCTTATCCTTTTAATTCTTTTAGCACCCATCACACCTAGCTTCTACACTGATGCCAGGGGCTAAATCTAGTTTCGTTTTATCTGTTTATTAAATATATTACGCCTCCAGAATGTGTCTCTGACATTTCAGCTGAAGCTACGACTGGAATCGGTTCAGTTTGAACTGACATATTTACATGCAATGACAGTGACCTTGTGACAATTTATTACATGGTCGCGACACATAATGTGTTGAAATTATATGTGTATTATCATGCCAACAATACCAGCTGAAGGCCAATTTCAAGCTTTACCAAATTACCTGTTGGTGACATGAGCAGAATCTCCATACTCAGATTGCATGGCGCTTGTGTAATGGTTGCTCAAAGCAAGGCAAGAACAGGACTCTCACACTGTGGACTATTGCCCCTGTTATGCTGCCACTTTGTTAGATATTTATCACTTTCTATTTATTTATTTCTTATAATCTTGATTTGGTTAGTCAAGCAGTTTTACTTCATCTTTAGTTACATATTTAGGCAAGTAGCTGGTCAGGAGGAGAATGCTGTCACAGAAATAACTGCATGTAAAACTTAAAAAAAGAAACATGGTGTTGTGGTAACCATAGGCACTATACAAAAGATGGACACAGCCCCTCACTGATTTATGGAATACCCTTAGTGTTACCATCTTGGTTTTTTAAAAACTGAATGTAATCTATTTCCAATTCTGCATGTTCTACATGGAGAGAAACAAAATATATCCATAGCACCACTTCATTATGTACATCTTTTCAACTGCTCATTAATGCAAGTATCAGTTCAATGCATTTATGCATGTACACATGGTCAAAACCAGTGAGCAGTAGTTCTCTGAGAGAAAATGCTTTGTTGATGCCTTTTGACTGCTTTAAAGTGATAGCAAGGTAACAGTAACTCCAATGAACACTTGTTACAACCAAGGTATGCAATGAATACCTCTCAATGCATAACACATTAAATCTAGCAAAAGGGCTACAGCAGCAGAAGACCACACTGGGTGCTTCCACAAGTCACACAGTCTCACCAAAACTGGACAACAGAAGACTGAAAAAACATCAAACATGGCTGGTTTGTTGAGTTTCAATTTTTGTTGAAGGATTCAGATGGTAGGGTCAAATGTTAGTGTAAACAACATGAAAGCATGGATCCATCCGTCTTATATCACTTTTCAGGTGTGGGGACACCACAGCCAGTTTGAGTATTATTACTGACCATGACCATCCCTTTATGACAGCAGTGTACCCATTCTCTGATGGCTGCTTCCAGCAAAATACCGTGCCATATTACAAAGCTAAAATAATCTCAAACTGGTTTCTTGGATATATTAATGAGTACACTATGCTCAATATTCTCCACAGTTACCAGATATCAATCGAATACAGCACCTGTGGGATGTGGCGGAATGAGGAGATCACATCATGGAACTGTGTGATGCTGCCATGTCATTATGGCCCAAAATCCCTGAGAAATGTTTCCATCAACTTGCTGAATCTGTGCCATGAAGAACTAAGACAGCTCTGAAAGCAAAAGGGGCTCAAACCAAGTTCTAGCAAGGTGTACCTAATGAAGTGAGTACCCTGGACATTTTAAACCTTTAAAAAATACTCACAGGGTGGGCTCGCACAACACTTACTGGAACATGGTGTCAGGCGACAAACTCTTATGGTGTCTGGCTTACTGTCGAGACACAGGCCGATGGTGTTGTCCCTGGTGTGACACAAAGCCTGTCTCTGCTGGGTCCCATTACCACATGTCACTGAGCACTAGGGATACAAAAAATAAACACACAATGCAAAAAATCACCACAAACTACTTACAAAATGTGAATAAAGTGCAAGCATCTTGAAGGCTCTAGTGATCGTGGCTCAAGAGTTGGGAGTTCGCCTTGTAATCGGAAGGTTGCCGGTTCGAGCCCCGGCTTGGACAGTCTCGGTTGTTGTGTCCTTGGGCAAGACACCCGTTGCCTACTGGTGGTGGTCAGAGGGCCCGGTGGCGCCAGTGTCCGGCAGCCTCGCCTCTGTCAGTGCGCCCCAGGGTGGCTGTGGCTACAATGTAGCTTGCCATCACCAGTGTGTGAATGTGTGTGTGAATGGGTGGCTGACTGGATATGTAAAGCGCTTTGGGGTCCTTAAGGACTAGTAAAGCGCTATATAAATACAGGCCATTTAGCCCACATACCTGTGACCACGGTCCAACTCTCCACTGGGTGGGGCAGGGAAATCGGTTGCAGGATCTGCGCGACTCTGGTCGGTTGTCGTTGCAGTGTTTGTTGTGGATAGCACGCGTTGTGTTGTCATCCGAAAGCTGGACGCAGCTCACCGATCGGACTTGCATGCCCGTCTTTCCACATGGCTTGCTGCAGTTCTGCCACTCGCCCGTCACCCAGCTGGAGAATATATGACAGCAAAGAGAGGAAAGAGCATCGAGGGACATCAAAACATATCGACCACAAAGGAGAACAAAGGGCGACCTGAATGCAGAAAAAGTTGCTTTAATCCGAATGTGGATTCCTACTGTAAGTCACATTTTCACAGATGTTGTGCTTCTCATGTGAATACATACATGGGAGGAGGGCAGGCCTTCTGGTTGCAGTCCCTCATGTCACCTCTCGGTTTCATGTTGGACTTGTTACAGAACCTTTTATGAACCATCTTGCTGTCGACTTTTCTTCTGCAGCCGTATCGCAGGTACTGCTTTCCTAAAAAAGGGTGGAAAATCGGACATCGTATAAGTCAAAGAAACAACGGTTTCACCGTGAGAATTTTCTTTGTTCTACTGTACCTCCACCACAAGGCCTGGAGCAGTAAGACCATTTCTTTGGGGCCCATTCATAAGCGCTGTCCTCCACTAGCATGTTGTTCTGAATTCCAGAGTCAGAGTCTGTTCTCATCAAGTACTTGTACGACAAATTCACATCCTCATCCCCGTGTAATTTCATCTAAAATCCGACAGATCATCATAAAATTAATGAAGGAATCAAGATAATGCATAATTTCAACCACAAAATGTGATATTATGAGATTCTTATGAAATTTAGGTAACTATAGATTCAATTTTAAAGTCATGTTGTTGCACACCATGATCAGAACTCCATGTCTGAGAGGCCCGGTTGACTGAAGGGTCTCCTTGTCATTGTCATTCTCATATTCCCACTCCACCCCCTTCTCTATGACCGAGTAGGATTCTGGCTTCTCCATGTCCCCGTTTATGAAGAACTGTCCTGATGCCACATTTTTCACCACTGCAGATGGGAGAAAAATTGACAACACTGCAACGAGCAAATCTACATTCCAGTATCTGGCACGGAAGAAAAAACAAGCTCGAATTTAAAATACCTAGAGTGTGCGAGGTGGCTTTCAGCTCTTGGATCAGTAAGTGCCTCGTTCCTCGGGGGATTTCGAGAACTTTAAAGAACCCTGAAATAAAACAGACATCTGGTTTGTGCCAAAAAGTCAATTTTACTGTTTCATACCAAAGAACTGCACCAAAGCCAGTAAAGCTCCCTTTCTAATTTCAATTAAATACCCTTGCGCACTACTGAAAATCCCTTCAGTCGTGATTATTTTCATCCAGGGAAAACATCTGATTCTGAGAATTTCGCTGTTATAACATGGAACTCTCCCAACACCAAGGGTTAGATAATACTGTCATAAATATTAGGTTATGAAGTGATTGTTGACGTAACTTCTTGGCAATGCTCAAATGGAAACATGTGAGCTTGGATTTTTACTGAGGTTTGCGGCAATTTTAAAACCTTGCTCTAGAGGGCGATGTTTAACCAAAAGATAAAATAAAAACAGAGAGTCCAGTCAAATGTTTATACTATGCTTACCAGAATGACAGCTGGCTGCTAGACTGGTAGGACTGAGTCAAGTCTCCTCTATGAAACAAATTAAGGATTATTCAGTGTGTTAGTGGGTTACCTTGTTTCTTGGCGTTACGTGAGATGGTGTCTTTGAAGATTTTGCAGCTGGAGTTGTCACCTCCACACACTCCACAGTTGTCCTCCTGCTCCGAGGAGCCGACCACTCCGTCGCATCCCACTTTCTGTTAATAAAGAAACTTAGAATTTGACACATGCTGATCTCAGCACGCGTGCGGCTGTCTTTCCACGCGCATGCCCCTCACCTTACACTCCGCACCCACGCAGACACTGTGTGGGTCCTTGTATGAGCACCGCGTACCATCCAGGACCACTGTCTCCGTGAAGACTGCGGTTCTGGTCTCCTTGGACTGACAATGCAGGTAGCAGCGTTTGCTAGCTGGAAAGCGGACAAAAATGAACATAGAGAATGAAAACCACTATCCAAGTGATTGTCACAGAGTCACCCCTGTGGTCTGACTAGAAGATTTCATGTTTACAATCGACATGCGATTATTTTTATGCTCTGAATAAGCTCTCTGTGAGTCAGCACGACACTTTGTCTCATTGTGTCTGTCTGAGTGAGTCATACTACAACTGCACGAGCCCCCAGAGATGAAGCCTGGCAGATAGTCCGAGTGCGAACGAACACTCCTACTTCATCACATTTATTACAGATGGCTACAATCCAGAGACCTTGTCTTTTGGAGCGTTGACACTAATAAACAGGTGGGAGACACGCAACAAAACTGCTCAGTTCGATCACGTGGAGAAAACACAATCTTGTCAGGTTGGACTGAGAATGCAGAAACAATGTACAAAATCCCTCCTCAGTGTTGTAAGTCTTTTGCTGCTCTGTGGCAGTTGACACATGCACACACATTACAGTGGAGAAGAAGAACTACAGAGGCTAAACAACAAAATATATAACCTCTATTTTCTGGTTCTTATCTGAGGAATCACCAGTCTAAGCAGACATGCCTAGACCTAGGTCTCCCCAGCTACCTCCTTCACTTCTTCTGGGGGGACACTGAGCCAGCTGAGAGACATAATATGTCCAACATGTGGGGCCTGCTCCCAATTAGATATACCCACAACACCGCACCTAGGAGGCATCCCAGTCAGATGCTTGAACTACTTCAACTGCTTCCTTTGAATGTGGATGAGTAGTGGTGGCTTTACACTGAATCCCTATTTATGCACCAAACTCTTTACCCCATCTCTAAGAGTGAGCCCAGTCGCCCTTCACAGGAAGCTCATTTCCACTGCTTGTATCCACAATTTCCCTCTTTTGTTCACTTCTAGCAGGTCATGGCCATAGATCAGGGGTGGGCAACTCCAGGCCTCGAGTGCCGGTGTCCCTGCAGGTTTTAGATATCACCCTGGGTCAACTCACCTGAATCAAATGATTAGTTCATTACCAGCCCTCTGGAGAACTTCAAGACATGTTGAGGAGGTAATTTAGCAATTTGAATCAGCTGTGTTTGATCAAGGACACATCTAAAACCTGCAGGGACACCGGCCCTCGTGGACTGGGATTGGGGACCCCTGATGTAGACTGATGTAATGGCCCACGCCTCTTAATCCTTGAAATCAGGCGTTTGCCATTTCAGCAGTATAAAATGAAGCCCATAACTATGCAGTCTACCTTTACAAACATTTGAGAAAGAATCAGTTGTTGTAATGAACTCAATGGTATTGAGGATGGTACTGTAATAGGATGCCACCGTTGCAACAATTTAGTTCTTGAAATTTCTTCCCTTAAAGATTTTCCACAATCAACTTTAAGTGGTTCTATTGCAAAGTAGAAATATTCAGGAAAGACAGCAACTCAGCCACAATGTGGCAGACCACAAAAAAATCACAGACTCGGGTCGCCAAGTGCTGAAGCGCCTAGTGTGTAAAAGTCTCCAGCGCTTTGCTGACTCAATAACTTTAGAGCTCCAAATGTCCTCAGGCATTAACATCAGCACAAAAACTGGGACTTTTTGGGAGCTTCCTGTAGCTCAGACCTCAGGTTTTTGTTTATTCACTTAAAATGTATTTTTTAAAGAAAACAAAAACAACAAAAAATAAACATCTGCCATTTAATTGTTTATTTATTATTTAATAATGTTGGTGTAGTAAATGTCCAAAATCTATGCCTTTCTTCACATTTTTAAATGCCATCCGGCGACCAGATTAGAGCCTTTGCCTGGCTGATTCTTATGTTGGACAACTCTGGCATAGATGGACCAATAAATCAGCAGTTTCCCTTTCACATTGAGCTCTTTTTTTAAACCCTTGCAGAAGCAGCAAGATGCGGCCTCGCTAAATCTCTATTTTAGCTTGTGTCAAAAGTGCAAACTTCAAACTAAACATCAGTTTTTAATCCTAACATATCCTAACTTCAGACATACTGTTCAACTATGTACAATAATACATGCAAAAGCAAAAACACTCTGAATTATATATAGTGTTATATTTTAGATAATTTCAAAAGATATTTTGGATTCAGGTATTTTTTTCAGTTTGACATTGCAAGGATTAGAGTTAAGGTTAGCACATATGATGACTTAAACCTCAGAGGGTTAACACGAGAGATAAATATAGGTGAGGTTCTATGCATATAGACTGATAAACTATAGAAGAGAAACTAGAAGTTCACATTCAGAGCAGACACTGTACTTTGTCAGAGTCACAGTACACACACTTCTGGAGATGTCAAGCTATGAATTGAATTCAGTTAAACCTCAGTTTTTTTTCCCTCTCATAGAAGCATGTGTACATTAACACGCATGCAAACACGAGCGCACACATCGAAAAGTAATTTGAGATGGTAAAAGCTTTGCTGAAAAATTTGCCATTTGGAAATAATAAAAATGAAGAAAAACAATTTAGCAAGGCCTTCTTAGCTGACTTTGAGTAGCGTGACCTCTGTTTAGATAAGGAGACAGCTCAGCACTTTTCTCGAGGGCTGCCCTTTAGTTGGACGATAATTTAATATGTATCAGGAAGGCAGTGACATCTCAACTCAGAGGCAAGGGTGGAGCTTCACACTCACACAGTGTAGTGTCAAAGGTTTGGAATATTAATTGGATACATTTAGGTTTGGGTTCTTTGTGAATATGAGAGTTTGTCCACATGTGCCAAATGTATGGATGCAGAAAAAGTTGGAGGAGGAGTTTAAATGACATCAGCAAAAGGGTGGAGAAAAAGAAGACACTGAGTTCATAGAAAAATGGTTTTAAAGTTGTGGCTTTTTACTTTTTTTTGTGGGAGGGCGTAGCCATACTTCAAAGCTGCACCCACTGCCAGATGTCACTGATGATAGAAAAACACAACCTATATATATATATAAACGCTCCACAACCCAACCACATTCAAGACTGTGCTTCCTTCTGTTGTTGGCTTTCATTTATATTTATGACTTCCACAGTCATCACTTAAGGTTTGTCTGGTTCATATCTCCACCCCAATACATTGTTTGCACGTGCATACTCACGGTCTGGGTGTTCATAAGGCAGCCAGTGGTGCTTGTTGGTGTAGATTTCAGAGTGAAGGGCCCAAGCGTGGCACTGCTCTTCTCTTGGATCGCTGTAAATATCCTCACACTCGTTGGTGTTGCACATCTGGAATTGGGAATCCTCCCCCACGCATTTCCGGCCTCCGTTGTGCGGTCTGGGGGAGTGGCAGGTCAGAGAGGACGGGAATATTTTGCTCTAGATTATGTTTTACCTCTGAAACCTTAATCATTCACATTTTTTAATCATTTTTATAAATGGCTCCTCTATCAGGAGTGACACAATACCTAAAAGTGATATTTGTTTTTATACATGCAGTGGTAAAGAGTTTCCTACCTTGGATTATTACAGCTGCGTGTGCGAAACTGTACTCCTCCACCACAGGTGCGCGAACACTGGCCAAACTCGCTCCATGCACCCCAGTTTCCATCTTGCCTCATGAGGTCGGGGGTCAGCCAGATGCAGTGACCTCTATAGCAATGCTGCAACAGTCCAAGCGCATAAGTTACCAATTGGAAATGTTGTACAATAAAACACATTTTCTTTGGCTTCCAGTAGCATTGCACTACACTTTATTATACTAAAGCAGTGTATAAATACCTTCCCTTCCCCACACATGGTTCCATCAATGGGCGGCCCTTTCTTAGTCTTGCAGAAGAATGGATTGTCTGGGTGGCTACACCACAGCTGCTTGCATGGTTCAAATGTGCGATACTGTGGGACACAGAGAGAAACCCATTCTCATAGCTGAAAGCTCCAACTTCCAACACACGCTACTAGGATGAGATTAAACACTGAATAACGGAAGCACAAGTAGAGATGGGAGGAGAGATATCACAACAACAATAGCCACAACAATAGTATTATATCCAACACTAACAACACCAAACCTGTGCTGAGTCACTGCACTGTACATTATGCTCCACTGAGAGATACACAGCCATTCATGCAAACTAAACCAATGGATGTGTGTTTGCGTGAGAGAGACAAGACTCTCATAATGAGACAGCCTAGAGTTAAGAATGTCACCGCGGAGGGCAGAGGGCAGAGGGCAAAAGGTTTCAAAAGCCATAGAGTGAGGTCTCAGTGACCTCTAAAAATGCCCCTGGACACAGATCAAGTCCAAATTCTCCTTCTTGTCTGATATGAGCCACAGATGAGGATATCAACCAACCAAACCGAAGTGAAGTCCAGTGTCTGAGGGGCGGTGCCCTCCTCCCTCCAAAGGCTTTTCTACCCACCATGACCCCAGTGGACCTTTACAGGTCTTAGTGTGAGTCACAGTCAGTGGGTAGACTGCGGTAGGTAATCAGCAGTAAGATCAGACTGGAGGATCCTAAAAGCTGAGGAGAAAACATGGAAAAACAGCCTCTGTTCTGGCTAGGCCCTTTCCCCTTGGATGGGAAAGGCATCTTTCCAACCTTTTCCGCTCGTTTAAGTCGCGAGAGTGCCAATATAATGAGGCTCTTCCTGCCAGGGCTGCAGTGATTTAACACAGATTTTGCAGAAGAGGACTTGGGATATGGTACTGTTCAACTGCTGGATTGCACCACAGCCAACCAATGAACCAGTAGCTTCACAGTTGTTTTGAAAGATTTTAGCGCCACTTTGAAGCATTTTAGAATCCTGCAGACTAACATCCAACGTTAACATCCAAACTATGACAATGGGTAGGACAGATAAACAAAGTACAGTAAAAAGAAAAAAAAATTGAAAATAAGGAGCAACATTACAAACAGTTACAACTTCAAATAGAAAAAGAAAGTCTGAGAAAATAAAAGACGAGGCCACATGTCTTCCAGGAGATGGGGTAACCTTACCTGCGTTCCTGCCTGCCCCGCCTTTTGTAGCTGAGGGGAATGAGTTTGACAAGAGAATAGAGGGTAATCTAGCAAGGTGTGCAAAGCCCCTGAACAAGCTGTCAGTCAATTAAGCAACAGCCTCCCAACAGCGTGCCACAGTGGCTTCACAGTCATAGAGCGGGTGAGGGTGACTGGAGTAAAAAGGCCTGGCAAGATGCTGCAGCTGGGTGAAGCTTTTCGTGTTTACAAAGAGCTGCTTGTGAGAGTTTCATGTAAAGGCACTGTGGTATCAAGGCATATGTAGTGTTATTATAAACAAATGAATAGTTGATTGCTATTTAACATTAACAACAGAAAAGAAGTATCTATCAAAACCAATTACCTGCTTTTAAGTAAGATGTCAATCCCACCAGAGGCCGGGAGAGGAAACAGAGGACATCAGAAGAACGTGAATAGCTGTGTATGAGTGACTCTCATTTCATTACAGTGTGGCCCTTGGTTAGTAAGGAAAACCTTCAGAGCTTAAGGGGTCACATAAAAAGTACATATGCCACAGTGAAATTCAGCAAACTGAACTGAATTAACTGATACAAGCAATTCAAAGCGGGCGAGAGGATAAAGCAATGCAAAGTTTGCAGAGGATGCCATTGTTGTGTTAGCGGAGTTTTCAGGTGTCAGTAAGCTAGCGACTGTATGCTAGTAAAGAGACTGTTTAGGACTACGCTGGTCTCTTACCGCGGTGCACGTCGTGTAGCCCACGCCAAAGTCAAAGCGGCACTGCTCGTTCATGGAGTAATGCAAACCAGGAAGTTGAGGCAGCGATGGCCAGTTGTGGTCAAAAGGGTCATCACGAAGACAGTCATAGGAACTGAAAGAAGAGTTTAAAAACGTGTTCATCTTTATTTTCTTTTTTCTTTTCTATGTACACTCTCGTCTGGCATTCTTTAGCCGTAAAACGAAGACTGGGACTAATATCATATTCTAGTATTAATAAATTAACAATTAAATGGTGTTATCACAATTTGGCAGACTTTAGTTTTCTCCCATTCTAATGACTTGAGCATGTACATCTGCTCACTGGATCACTTTCGCTCCACCAACCGGTTGCAGCAGATAGCACCCCTCCCTGAGCCTGGTTCTGCTGGAGGTTTCTTCCTGTTAAAAAGGAGTTTTTCCTTCCCACTGTTGCCAAGCGCTTGCTCAAAGGGGGCCATTTGATTGTTTTGTCAATCAAAACAATCAAATGACGCTACAGCCATGGGGGTTTTCTCTCCACGATTGTAGTTTCTTTACAATATAAAGCACCTTGAGGTGACTGTTGTAGTGATTTGTTGCTATATAAATAAAATTGAATCGATAAAGTGGGATAAAACAGCAACTCTTCAATTTCAGTTTAATTTTGGGGAAGTAGAAAAATCTGGTGAGCAAAGACTGGTGTTGGCATGGCCCAACAATGTCTGTGGGTTAAAATGTGCTGTTGGGTGGCACGATGGCATGCGCCACATCGTATTCAAGCGATGTCTGAGGTGCTCTGTGCGTGACAGCTTCTTCCAATCCTCACCCGATGTGCTGCCTTCTCACTTGAACACTGGATTTTTCTACTAAAAGCTACTGTTTGATTTCTGAGGTGTGGCCAGAGTTCCAGCTCTCATCATCAGCAATGATCCCAAACATTAGAAGTGGATCAGTTTCACGCAGATGTTTCCTCTCTGTGTAATTTGAGGTCTACGATGAAAATCACAGAGCGCACATGCAAGTAATCAAAAAGGGACACTGAGGGAGTGAACTGGAAGAAGCAGCCACAGTGGAATCAGTGAAGCTTTGCCCGAGAGAGAGGCATATAAAGGGAGATCAGTAATGAAACATTAGCAGAAACAAACACTTTAATTGGTTCAGTGTGATTTTAGCACGACTTGTAGATTTCCATGCTGTCAAAGCACCTAAAAAGTGATGCAAAGAAGTAATCAAGTGCCTTTAGAAGGTTAGGATATCGCTAGTCTTTATATGCGTGAACATCATGGACGACATAATTTTATAGGATATTTGTACTTTGTAAAGTACAGAGTGTATCAAAAAGAATCATCTCATTCCAAAAGGCTATATCATTTAAAGCAGGGGTGGAGGAACTTCAGGCTTCAAGGGACGTGTCCTACAGGTTTCAGATGTGTCCTTGATCCAACACAGCTGATTTAAATGGCTTGAAGTTCTCCAGAGGCCTGGTAATGAACCAATCATTTGATTCAGGTGTGTTGACCCAGGGTAGTATCTAAAACCCACAGGACACTGGCCCTAGAGGCCTGGAGTTCCCCATCCTGACTTAAAGAAATGGAATTTTAAAACACATGAATGAATGCAAAGTTTTACATATAAAAAACTTACAATGTTTACAAGTGTTCAATATGCCCCCCTCCACACCCATAAGACAGTCAAACCTGTCCCATACATTTGTGAGCATGCAGCCGCTGATGTTGTTAGGCTACCTATCAGCAGGAAAGGAGGAAACTCACAAATCTGCTTTTTCTAGCAGTACATGTTTCCATTGTTAACACTGAACGTTTGCAGAGTTAGAGCGCTTTGAAATCGGCTGATTCGGTTTGATACGCCCTGTATATTTTTTATTCAAACCTAATCTTAAAGACAGCACAGACTGGCAATATCCATGCATCAGCTGGATCCAAATCATACCGATGCCAGCACTGACCTTTAAAAGCCCATAAATCAAATACTTCTGTACGTGGGGTTGCATGTGTATGTGTCTGTGTCTCACTGAAGGTATCGTCCCAGCTCCTGCATGCTACATTTGGACCACTGAAAGCGGTGGAAAGCAGCCTGCACCAGAGGAGCCATGATGCTGCCCAAGTGCACCTCGTCTCCGCAGCGGTTTCCCTGGCCATCATGCTCCATCCCCAGCCTACACAAGAGCGAGAGAAAGAAAAAAAATGAGACATCAAGAGAGAAGTAAAGGGAAAAAAGATGAACCAGTGGCGACAGATTGGGAACGTGTGGGAGTTAAAGAACATGAAACAAAGGCGGGAGGCAGTGTTAATTCACACAACAGATATTTACTGAAGTGGACCAGCGATCTAAAGCTGTAATGCATCAATCCAGTTCTTCAAGTGACTGCTTTGTTTTCTTTTGTTGTGCCAAGTTAGCAGGCTCGAACCATCATCACGGCAACGCACTTACACATGCCCGGTCTCGTGTGCCACCACAAAGGCGGAGGAGAAACCGTCCTCGTGGTTCAGGGTGCAGCTCCTAACCGGGTGGCACATGCCTGTCACCGGAGCATAACCTTAGCGACAAGGAAGAGAGAGAAAAACTTGAAAGATTTATAGACACACTAAAAGATTTATAGACACTCAAACAACGATAGAGACAAAGCGTTACAATTTTGGACAGTCAAAAGACAATCTGTGACACTGCTCAGTCAGTCAAAAGTAGTGTTTAACCTCACACTAATCTATTACATTACATGAATTTTCACAGGAATTTTACTTATCAAGCTCATAATCACACTGGAACATTTCTGGTCAGTCACCAAAGTCATACTGAAATACACTGATTGGTGAGATGAAACCAAAGACACACTTACCTCTCACCCCAATGTCTGACTGCTATATAAAGATATATATGATGCATGATCCACACACCCAGAAAGAAAACTGTGTCACCCACATAAGAACAAATGTGTTTGGATTTGTGTATCTGATCCTAACCCTAAACCGTCCCCTCCCACCTCTGCGTATGCTAATCTCTTGCTCCCTGTGAGCTTTTCTGTCCTGAAATGCCTTTAATTGTGACTCTGTGGCTGGCCCTTCTCTGTTTATTGATTTTCTGCTGCTTAAGGATGAGCCCAAGGGCAGCTGAAGGGCTTCTGGATAGCTAGGCCACTGCCTTTAGAGGCCTCTCCCCTGGGCCTGACTGTTAGCCTGTACTCTGCTGCACAGAAAAACCACCAACCACCAAAGCCACAGCAGCACTACGCAGCTATATGAGAGAAAGGCAGAAAGAGGAGAGATTTCTCTGAATGATGGATTTTATTTTGTCAGGGGAGCAAATGCATTTGATTTGGATACATGTACCATTATGCTAAACACATTATGAAAGCTGATTGTGTACATGTCTTTAAGTACCCTGCATTCCCGTGGGGCCAAATTCCTGCCGTGTGAGGAAGATGGCGTGGTCGTGATACTCGGCATCCCCTGTGTCTTGCTTCTGTTGCAGAAAGGCCCAGCGACACACGTTCTCCAGACTCTGGGATGGGTTTCCAAGTTCAATCAGGCTCATGGACTGGAAAGACATTCACACGCAAAGGTAAAATAAGAAGAGGGATCAAAAAAATCATACAAGAAACATCGTTTCTTGTTCTAGTTCTGAAACATTATCCTCCTCAGCCCTGTAGAGGGCAGTGTCACAATGTTATATATTGTCAGCATATCTTGTAAATTGCTGATTTGTACAACAAAAATACACACACACACACACACATACACTCAGGGGGAAGGACAGTACTTACAAAATAATAAATGAACTCTGAATTGATAATTTCAGTCATGAACATGAACTAGAACAAAAGCAGCCTGTTAACGAGCTATGCACTAGTAGTCAAAAACATGCCCAATTACAAAATATTTACTTACAGTTACTTGCATAATGCCAACACCCACACAAACATCCAGATGCTTGCAGTTGCTTCCACTCACCTTCACCTCACACGCTCTTTCTCATTAGGATCTCTGCTTATCTACACCCCGCCCCCTTCGAAGCTTTCCATGTCTGCCTTTGCCTCTTTTCTACATTCGCTCTCTGTTTTCACGCATGCACAATGCACAGCTGAGAGAGCGCGCGCGGTGTGAGTGAGTTGCACTGAAGACATATGGCCTGCCTCTGTACACATGATGAAGTGTGAAGCCTGCACGCCGCGTAAACGCCCCGTTAGACAACGCACGGTACACCTATGTGGTTCCTCATGTTCATCAGTTGCTCGTGAGTGTGTTTTGGGGGTATTTTTAATGATCTTTCAAAATGTGTTTGCAATGATGTGTCGTGTGTAAATGTTGTGTTGGAGTGTGTGAAGTGTGGGAGTGTGAGTGCGCCCGCATTCAGGGTCACACAGCCAATCTGCAGGCTGTCTGGGTGCAGCTCTGTTGCCACGGTAATTGGGAATGATGGACAGCCGGAGCTTTGGCTGAAGCTGCATAGGGGCTGGCCCAGAATGACCAATGTAGTGCGGTGTGTGTGTGTGTGTGTGTGTTTGCACGCGTGTGTGGCGCTCGTGCGTGTGCGAGTGTGTGTTTCCAGAGTTCTACTGGGACTGTGGACATGTAGAGAGAAGAGAGGAAAAGATAAGGCTACAGCAGAGTAAGTATATCACAGAGCACCTATCCAGCAATAAAATCACTTGTATCATCTGTTGTGGTAATCCCTGCCCTACTCCATTTCTGCCATGTCTTGCTTTATCGCTCTTTTTCCTCTCTTCCACTTTTTCTCTCTTCCTCTTTTCAGCACAGATGTGCAGATAGTGTTACAGTCAGGAAGAAAAGGATGCCCCCACCCCACCCCGCCACCCATTGTCCGGTCTCTCTCTCTTTATGAATGAGGGAGGGCTATCATTGATTGTTTATCTTTGCCTGGACTTCCCATGATTCTGTGCTGCAACCCACTGGGAAGAAGGCTGATTGCATAACGGGAAGAGCTTCTGTATGTGCTTTGGTGCTGAACTGTGAAGGCGTGCAACTTGAAAACACTCCCTTGGGATGCTGAATGCTTTTAGTTCCTCTTTTGCTCAGTCCACTGGAATAACAGGCTCTGGGCATCAGCGTGTGCTGATGAGTATGTGGGTGTGTCTGTGTGTTTGTTTATGACACTGTATGTATGACTTTGCCATGCTTTCTATAGGTACTTAAAGCGACTGTAGCAAAATAGAGAGATGAGGCGTTCAATTTCCAGGAACTGCATCCCAGTTGGTTTTTCAGCAGAACTCGTGTAGTTTCAGGTCTTACCTTGCCGTAGCCCAGCATGATAATCCGGACCAGAACCACATTGATTTTTGCTCCTAAAGAACTGTCATGGTAGATGTCATTCACCTGGAATCATACACCGAAACACAAGGGAAAAAAACAGCGTCAGTAGAAGAAATTAACCCTTTATGGAACACTTTAATATAACCTAAACAAACTCTGAGGTGTAACAAAGAACTTGGTTGATTGTAAAATAATTTGTCTGCGGTTGAAAATTTTAACAATTTTTCAAAGTTTCAAACAGGTTAACATTTTCATCAAAACGCTTATTTGCTGTCTTGGTAAGAATTGTCAGGGTGTCACTGAACAGTCACAACAGTTTTAAAGGTGTTGATGCTTTGGGATACACTCACTCGGTTCAGTGAATGCATCCCTACGGCTGTGCTGGATTCCCAACTGTGAGCTTATATTTGTATGAGTTTGGTACTAACACAGAAGGTCAAGTGGGATGTCCACCAATTAGAAGGTCGGTAGTTCAATTCTTTAATGTGCATGTCGAGTTATCCTGGGGCAACAGTATCCAAAGTATCCTTGGACACAGTACCCCAAGTGTCCCCTAGGACATCCATCAGATTGTCACAATGTGAATGGGTGAATGAGGCTTGTAATAAGAAAAATGCTTTGAATTACTGCATTTGCAAAATATAAAACATCTTCATTCAGTGAGCTTCTCCTCACAGGTGATTCCCCTCTTTTCAAAACAGTAATGCATATTTATGTACACATGACCTGAAGCCCAATACTTGTCTTTATAAAACAAAGCTATATGTGAAAACACAAATCAGACATTAAACAGTAGATAACTTCCTAACTCCTTTGTGCAACATCCATACTGTATGTTGCACATCTGAGAATAGCACAGGTGGTGAAATAACAGCAAATGAGATGGCATCATGTGCCCTGCCTTGTGCTCGCTCTATACGGCTTCCTCTCCTATCCCAGGGTATTTCCAGTAATGCGAATGTAGACTAAATGTGGACTGCGAGCTTCTACTGTGTGTTACATGTGAAAAAAAGAACAACTTCAGAGAATTTTCCAACCTGATTCTTCCACCGTTTTCTGGAGGCTGTGTGTAAAAACAGCTATGCATACCTGCAATCCACAATTGGTCCATTCAGAACATGCATGCTTTAATCGAGGATTGCACTAGTCTAACTAATAAAGGAAGTAAGAGTGAGCAATAATCGTATTTCAGATAAAAATTATTTCCTGTTACACTTTCAATACACTTCAGGCTGCTTGCGAACGGCTAAGATGCGCAGCTGCACTGGCCACCTGGCTGTCGGTTGGCTCCCCAAAGGCAGAAAACTTTATTCTATAGCGACATCTCGAAATATGGCATCTTCACAGGAAGCGTCCCTCAAGGTGCTCTCTCCCAGCTACAGCCATGTTCACTGGAACTCATGTGAAGCTGTTTTGGATGCTATTATTAGTAATGATCTGTCCCACTGTTGCTTTTTTACCTTTCATCTGTAAAAGGCTGATGGGGTATTGTTGATACATTGCCGGGCAGACGGGCAGCACTTACACCTACGTTTGTGAACGTGATAACTCGAGAACGGGATGACGTAGGGAGCTTTAAATCGATATTATAGATGCATCTACTAAAAATCTCGGACAAGTTCCAATCTCAGTGACCTTGACTTGAAGGTAAAGTTGTGCATGGGATAACTTGGGCACGTGGCAATGTAGGATTCTGAAATTAGTCTGTCTACTAGGAGGTAGGTAGCACTTTTTACACTGCAGTGTTTATGTCAAACCAAGAAACTGATAAAAGTTAAGTTTTCTTTTGGTCCATTTTACCATAAGGCAGACTGTTGTACTATTATGCTGCCTACAGATTGAGGTTTAGCACTATTTTGCTGAAATAAGCAAGATGCTGAAATCTACACTTTACACTCTACACTTTAATCACATCTTGACTGTTTTACTTTAAAGTCCGCTGTGGTGGTATACAGAAGCAAAATTACATATAAATGCCATGTTTCACACAGCAGTGAAGCCCTCATCATCCTTAATTTGCAAGACTCTCCCTCTCTGGGATGGGAAGACTCTCTGCCTCTCTATCTCTCTTTTAACCCATCAAGTTGCTAAATAGTTGTGAGATGTTCCACCAGGTACTTTGCTGCCCATGCCCCAATTTCTCTAAACATGCTGCAGACATCAGTTCTGCGTTATTTACATTTTACTTACATTTGGAAAGTGGTTTGTGCCTCCAAAGAGCATATAGTGGCTTGCAAAAGTATTCGGCCCCCCTGAACTTTTCCACATTTTGTCACATTACAGCCACAAACATGAATAATTTTATTGGAATTCCACGTGAAAGACCAATACAAAGTGGTGTACACGTGAGAAGTGGAACGAAAAACATCCATGATTCCAATTGCAGCAAAAGGTGGTTCTACAAAGTATTGACTCAGGGGGCTGAATAATTACGCACACCCCACTTTGCAGTTATTTATTTGTAAAAAAATGTTTGAAATCATGTATGGTTTTTGTTCCGCTTCTCACGAATTCCAATAAAATGATTCATGTTTGTGGCTGTAATGTGACAAAATGTGGAAAAGTTCAAGGGGACCGAATACTTTTGCAAGCCACTGTATTTTTACCTTCTGCTTTATAACAGGGTTTTGATCTAGATGACCTGTAGATATTTTGGAAAAGTAGAAGTAAGTGAAAGAGAATTAACGCCTAAAATCTGTTGTTTTTAACCACTACACATGCTTATGTTCTTATGCAGTCTTAATTAATTTATGAAGTCTCCTATGACCTACAAGTCATAAGCTACAAGTGACAATTATGTGACAGCACAGTGTTATAGTGGTCCTCAATGATGGCACACAACAAGAGGGTTTTTAGTTTAAACCTACTCTGGGGTTTGTACAGTCTCCCTCTTTCTCTGTGGTTTCTTTCCAGACTCTCCAGCTTTCACCCACAAAGACATGCATGTTAGGCTATGGTGTGAATGTGACCATGAATGGGTCTATGTCTTTTTATGTTGGGCCTACAATAGACCTACGACTCTGGGTGTATCCCGCCTCTTGCCCTGTGACAGATGGGATAGGCTCCAGCTCGCACTCGGATGGATGGGTAATTATAGATTACAAAGCTGATATAAAAAGTGCTTCATTAGAAAGTTGTAAAAAGGATATATTTATTAACTAAAGAGTGAAACAAACAAAATAAATAAATAACTAATAAAGATATGACTTTTTATAACAGGAGCTCAACAAAAAGATAGAGGAGAGTGAGTCGAAATTTAGAAGGGATGGGTAAAGCATGTAGAGGCTGGTTAGGGAACTCAGTATCCCATGACCATGGATGGACGACAGATGAGAAAGATGCAAAGGATGGGAAGAGCCATAATACAAGAAAACAAGGTAATCTGTGGCAAAGTAGATGCAGAAAGCTCTCTTCTGTCTCTCTCTCTCACACACACACATGCACAAAGCCACCGAGAGAGAGGTAAATTGGCACTGGAGTTGAGACCTGCTGTCCTCAGTGGCTGTGCGTGGTGCCTAATGAGGCAAAGGGATGTAAAAACAGACAGCCATAATGAGATGGCTGATGGACATGCTGTGGAGAAGGAGAAA
>NW_024582371.1:3986211-4023651 GCF_018398535.1 Haplochromis burtoni
ACACACAGACGGAAAGAGAGAGAGACAAGGAACAAAACTGTAGACACATCCAGCGAGCGAAAGCTATGTGAAAGAGTTAAGGAATGCTATGAATAGAGACAGTGAGGCAGACGGAAAGAAGACCAGAAGCTGAGCGTAGAGGGGAGAAGCAGCAAAGGTTTAAGGGAAGAAAAGAGGAAAAGCTTGGAAAGCATTTTTACGTAGAGTTGTGTGAGAAGATTTTTTTTATCTTTTTAAGGGAAAAAAAGAAGGAGAATCCATGAGTGAGCTAATGCTTTTCCTTTTTTTTTTTTTTTTTTTTTTGACATATGGAGAGTAAAGTTGGAAATTCCAGCATCTTGTTCGGAAAAATCCAGCGGCCTCATTCTTGAAGTCTGACTAGCAACTTGTTATCCACAAACTGTCTGGAATTTATTTACTTCATCACGTCAAAGCACAAGCATGTCTGCTACCTAAAGCAGTAAGAGCTTTACAACATGTTCTGAAACCTCAAAATAAAGTCATGTTTGGCTTTCACTGTTGCATTTATGTCATCTGGGACATCTGTTAGCTGCCAGCAGTCTGAAGTAACTTTCTAATGGAGGGAAATGTTATTATGGTAACATCAGCAGCTTTCAGTGCAAGAAGTATTTTGCATGAAGAAAATCACATGTTGAAAGCATCGGTGGTAAGTGAAAATAATGCAGGCTGTAATTAATCTGAGAAACTGACTGCAAATTTTTGTTTGACCTTTAAGTGGGAATGGAGACAGAGCATTGCTTATAGACAAGAAGGTAATACTTGGTGATTTGATCATAGGGGACTGAGCACTACTAAAAGTGCTGGATGTGTATTTTGTGAATTCACCTACCAGCAAAAATTGGCTTTCACTAGTAAAGTAGCAAGACCACCAACAGCCCAGCTAGAAAAATAGTAAAAACTAATGTTTGATGTTCTAATAATTCAAATAAACATTTTTGGTTAACTGAGAGATACATGAATTAGATGACCTGTGTTGTTTTTCTATGAGTCCCTACTGTTGCCCCACTGCAGTCACCACTGTGTTCATGTTACAGCATCAAAAATACATAAGTAACTAAGGTTTATATAGAGCGAGAGCTTTTCAAGAGCAAAAGTCACAAAGTGCTTTACAATACTGAACAAGATACAACAATTAAAAGGGTATAAAATGATAGAACTAAATAAAGGCAAGTCTGCACAAGTGGATCTTAAGTTTCTTTTTAAAGGTATCAAAAGTGTCCACAGATCTTAGGTCAGCTTGATGGCCGGAATCTTACAGTCGCCTTTTGTTTTAAACCTAGATCTAGGTACAGCCAACAAGGACTGATCAGAAAACCTCAGAGATCTAGACGCTACGTATTGATGTATTACCTTATCTATATATTGAAGCACCTGACTGTGGGAGGATGTGAAATTGATCACCAAAAGTTTAAATTGAACCCTAAACTTTATGGCAGTAAGGAAGACAGAATGAGTATTATATGGAACTTTTAGGGGACCTGGTGATAAGCCTCATAGCAGCATTAGGATTCAGTTGTAAGCAATCCAGGGATGATTTGCTCAAGAAAAGATACAATGAATAATAATAATAAAGTCTTGACGAAATAAATGCATGTATAACTATCTATCTCTATTTCACATTAAATTACAATATATTTAAAATGGGCATTGCTCTGCAGATCATTGAAAACAAGCAAGCATAGGTGAGCCAACACGCTTTTCAAAGCTGAACATCATTCTTAGATATCTGCGCCATTTGTGTGAGTCGAGCACATGTGTTGAGGCTAAAAGTGATTGTGCTGTAGGGATGGGTATCGAAACCCGGTTCTTGTTGAGAACCGGTTCCCACTGTTTCAATTCCTTGGAATTGTTTGGCATTTTTGCAAACTATTCCCTGGCTGGCTCAGATGATGGCAGTTCTCGCTGCAGTCTACCGGTAGCGTCTCCTTTCAGGCCAAGTTTGTGGTAAAAGGCTTGCACCCATTTGCCACAGCAGATGCCCCCAATTTTCAGTAAGTGAATGTGTTTAATTGTAGGCAGGGACATTACTGGATATTCTTGTGTAATTGCTACAGAATAATTTATGTTATACTTTGTTATTGCTACAGAAGAATATTTATTTTATTATTTTACATTTACAATTTTTTTTCTTGTTCAAAGAGAAGATATAAAACAAAGTTCTAAGCGAATTAGTGTTCTCCTTTTTTAAAAATAAGAATCGATAAGAGAATCGATAAAGAATCGAATCGTTAAACAGAATCAAAAATGGAATCGGAATCGTGAAAATCTTATCAATACCCATCCCTATTGTTCTGTATTGTTTGTTGTCCAGAACGTGCTCAGTGGTGAGTGAGACAGTATACTTTTAGGAGTTGTGGAACAGAAAAATCAGCTAGCCATTAAGCTAACAGCCACAATATAAAATGCCATAGACTTATGCTAGCATCACTAGCATGTCGTGTGTGTGGGAAACATGGCTAGCAAGCAGCAGTTCTTGTACTTTGAAACTATGTGAGTCAATTCTGTTACTGTTAAAAGTTACTTTGGTTATGTAAGATTATCTTGATGCATTTCCAAGCATTTCCATATGCATTTCCAGAATTATTCCCTTCAGTTTCCGGCTTTAAAATAAAGTGATACATCTCAGGATGTTTATCGTGATATAATTACATTTATCCTTCAGCTAAACCAGTCGGCATGATTTACTCTGTGTTAGACTTAGTACCCAGATTATTCAGCCAAGGAAATAGTGGAACCAGAGTGACAATATGGGAAAATACTGAATTATGACTAAAGGTAAGTAACAGAAGGAACAGAACATGCTTCAATATGAAAAACAGCACAGCAACTTGAGCTAAATCTCTCACCATTATAAGGTGATGCGTTGTTTAATTCAAAACAAGGCATCGTATGCTGTAAATGTGTTCTACCAGACAAATGTAATGATGGTATAAGGTCTAATTTAAGTACAAAATAGCATCCGATTTCAATAATACTAACGTGTAAGTAAATTCTCTCTCTATTTATTGCTGGATTCTGAATAGATGGAAAGGATGCAATGTGGGACACAGTGGGAAGACGAGGAAAAGTTCTCTTCGGGCGACCTTGAGTACGGTTACACTACACAGGTTTGTTGTTGTCTCTGCTTAACCCAGTCTCAGACGGTGTGTGAGTGTGTGTGTGTGTTTGTGTGAGAGAGAGGGTGACACAGAGAGACTAAATGTGTGTCATTGCAGTTTTCATCTTTCCTCCTTTCTGTTTTCCTGTGTGTGTTTACTTACTGGTAATTCTGCTCATTTGAGAATATATGTGTCAGTCCCTTGTTATCTTTGCAGGTTGAAGCATATGCCTGGGGGTGACATACATACTCTGCAGGTTGTGCGCTGTGTTTGTTTAAGATGGACATAAACACTTTGGTCACTTTTCCCTGGGCCTGATCTCCAGCCTGTTTCCTTGACAACTGTTATGCCAATTAGGGGAAGTTGACTTCCAGGCGACCCTGATGCTCTAATGAGACATGCATGCACACATGCACAGGGGCAGTGTAGTGTCCTTTCGGTGCCAACTTTGGCTTTATGTGTCTTCTTACACACTTATCTCACAGATGGTAAAGGCTGGAGGACAGATATGGCACAGCAGACCGTAATCCAAAACACTCCCACATATTTGCCGAGATACGCTTATCCACTCACACGCACGGTCCCTGTGCCGCTCGCTGTCTTCTGACATTCTGAAAGGGCCATACTAGGTGTCATTCCTTATAACCAAGCCTATACATGCAAATCCAAGACAGCTTGTGTATTAACTACTACAGGCTCAGAGGTCAACAATGCACAAAGTCATCACTATCACATATTTACTGCAGCGAGAGATGACACTAAAATGAAAGAAGGAGCACAAGAATAAGTGTGAAGGCATGACCAAACTTAATCATCAAAAATTACAGCAGTACATATTTCAAATTCAAATTAATTGTGTTGATTTGTTTGTTTGTGCTCATCATAATTGGGAATATAGGCCAGTTTTATTTATGTGTACAAACAACTCATGTAAAACAAAACCAAAACTTAACCCTAACCCTAACTTGCATGTTTGTTCAACTGCTGTCACCTCATTCACAGGTTCACACCTGCATTTAGTGTTACAATGACAGACTACGAATGCCTTCATAAGGACTTTAATACATTTCAGCCAGTATTTTTGCAGTGCTTCGTACTCGAATTTCATGTGTTTAAAGAAGCTCATCTTGGAAAATGGATTTCATTTATTAGGCGGTACGATTTTACAGAGATACATTTTGGAAATATGCCTTAAAAACATTCTCAGCTGCTGATGAGACAGAACTGAGTCATCAAATAAAATTTGGCTGAAGTGCTACATAAATTAGATAAGGCTTTAGACAGCTTCGCTACATCTTTTTTCATCGACACACATGGGAATATTTAAAAACTGAAACCCAGGATTTGAGTTCTCAGTCTCACAATGCTCCTTACACATTTGTGACACTTCTCGCTAACAAGGTGTCTATTATTACCTGGACTACATCTCCTTTCCCAGCTCTTCCTGCCACCTATTAATATGAGTTTTCACTGCCTCTAGGAGCTTTGGTAAAGACAAAAGTGAAAGATCTGCACCACTTTCCAGACAGCTCTTATAGACAGGATCTTTATCATAGTGGAGGCATAAAACTGTAGACGAAACGCGCATCAGCATCAGCATCAGCGTGCCTCATCAAAATTATATATGCACATGCATGTTTGCACACACACACATACGCACCTCCATTAGCAGACTATTTTGGAGAGTGTAATTAAGACTTTGTAGCACCTCTGCAAAGGTCTCCCTTAATGGGTGAGAGGAAAAGGCATATAGACAAATCACCGTTGGCAACAAAGTGTATCACCACTGCCGCAAGAAGATTACCGTACCAGTGCCACAGCACAACACATTCATTGTGATATTAAGTAATTGCTTAATATTGCAATAAGCTCATTGATTCACCGCTCTGACTCTCATTATTTATGATTAGCGGATGTACTACCTTGAAGACTTGAAGTGCTGCATGGTTGATGATATGCACTGTCGAACAAAGCACTGGAGTGAAAGCTACACCACAGTCTGTGCTAGAGAAGCTAGCCATGTGTACTCTAAGGAGCTTGGAAAGAAAAGCGTCTGGACTTCTTTCCAAGCTCCTTAGACTACGATGACCTGGATGACTGAGAACCTTCACAGACATGTGTACCCTCATAGTTCTGCAGACAGTATTGGGAATGTTTAACGTCCAATGGGAATGTTTAACGTCCAGTGCCCTATTTAAGTCTCGTCTGTGCATCGTCCTCACTGTTACGACTGTTACCCTCAGCGTCCTTATCTGAGCCCTCTACCCCCTCTGCCTACTTTTACACTCACTTGTTCCCTGGACCTATTCTGGAACTGAACATTCCCCACTACACTCACTGTTTGTCCCACAAAAAGCAATGTATGGGTGGGTTGATACAAAAAATGGTCCTCAGCTATAGTTTTGACACAAATACAAACAAATAACAGACTCTTGATACTTTTACTAAATAACAAAGGCAAAGCAGTTCCCGGCTTTCAACATTTGGCCATAACCCATCCATTCAACTATTTATTCATCCATTCTCGTTATTTTTTTAATGTATAGAGGATGAAAAGGGTGCGAGACTATCACAGCTAACACAGAGAGACTAGACTCCACATGTAAGACCAATTTAGAATTACCAGTTAACCCTCAGGCATGTCTGTGGACACCTAGAAGCTACCTTGTGTTAACCCTCTCAAGGCAGGCGTTGCAGATTTGCAACAGTTAAAAGCTAACAACCCCCACATGCATATTTTATGAGTTTTTTTACTCAGAAGTACCACTGCAGGTATTCTTTTGTGCATTAGCAACAAAAACTTAATTTGAGCCTGAAAGGGTTAAATGTGTGAAACCTGTGTGAAACGATAGTGCTAACCACTGCACAACCATACCACCCTTTTAATCCATTTCCAAATTAACACATTGCAAACACCTATTTTTATAACAGATAGAAAAGAGGATTTACACCTCTGTCTGATTTTGTTTCTTTTTCTCTTTTTTGTACTATTTTCTTCTTTCTTACCTTACTTATACTTATTCCGATAACACAATAAAAAATGGCAGGAAAACACATGGGAAAGGAGTGGGAAGCAGAACCGGATTAGCAAGACACACATTTAACTCAGCAGACACACTCACAGACAAACACATTCTGACACTCCTGTTGAACTTTTAAACAGGACTTAGTAGTTTTCTGTGGGAATGCTTCGAAGTCCTCTGGGCTTGCAGTATAGTCTAATGTCCATCATACATGTATTCATTCACGCATACATGCATGCAAAAGTCTATATGAACGTTTGAAGGCTTTAATGAGCATATCGCTTCAGAATCTCATATTTTTATACCATCCAAAATGAACAAAAAAAGTCAGTATCAGCCGTACTGGCAACAAATGTGAAGCATTATATTGCATTCGAGCATCTAGCAGGTTTTAGATATCTGCGAGTGATTGATACAGTAATAAGAAGAAATCATTTCCAAAGTGTAAGCCAGCAGCTGCAAGTTCTTACAGAGTTGTATTGCATCTGTAAAACCATCCAAATGTCCTGGTAAAACATATACTTGTGTTACACTTTTAAAAGTAATCTGTGTGTTTTTCTAGGCGGCAATGATTGGGTGAATTTCATAGATGTTTCAAAATTTTAGTTGCTTAACCTTTACCTAACTGAGGAATGTGTAAGATTTAGGAGGATCTCTCAGTAGAAATTGATATTGCAGTATAGTAGTCTATACATAATTTTGTTTTAATTAGTGTCCTGTATAACCACTATAAGTTAATGTTTATTCTTTTAGCTTTAAATGATACATTTAAACAGACAAACCAAGCACTGGGTCAAAGAAGATCTCAGAAAGGTTTGGGGGAGTAAGGGGTATTTGCTAAGTTGCTGCTAGATGCCACAGAATCCCACAAATTGGTCTTTGAGATCATGCTCACACTAGGCGTGGTTGCCTTCCACTGTGCTTGTGTGTGACTGTCCTCTTGCTGACCAGCACTCAAATTAGTGTTCTAGGCTTGATGTGCTTGAGTTTTTCAGTTTTGATCTGTTTTACCCCGTACTCTTGTGAAAGGAGCAACTCAACTGCTCTCCCCCTCTTGCTCACAAAACTGGATATCTGCGTTGAGGTTTCTCATGTGATGAGGGTAAAACATGTATTCCCTGACTGGTTGGCAGTGGTTTTTGGACATTGTTGGCTGTGGTTGATTGAAACTGGTTGCAAAGAACGTGCTGCTCCTATTGACTGCTTTGGTTGCAAACAGACTGCTGCAGTTCCCTGTAGGTCTTTCTGTTTGTCTGCAAATACTTGCTAGCCCACAAATATAACTACTAGCCATTGGTTGCAAATGAAAATGGAGAAGGTTTGCCTGACATATAGCCAAAATCCCAACTTTTATTTTGAAGGCAAGCCTTTTTCTTTATAAGTCAGAGAGCAGCTGCACCAATGTTTGTCCACCACTTCCATTTAAACTGCAAATGCAGCAATATACTAGCAACTAGTTGGGGAATACCACCTGGTAACAGGTCGTTCCCACTGGATCACTAACTGGTCTGTAGGCCTGCGTGACTGGGACTTTACCAAGCATTTTGCCAGTGACCATCAACATCCAGCAATCACAACCGGTCATAGAATACTCATTTTTCTCTCTCAACTGGTGGTTTTCAGATAGTTGCAGACCAATATCTAGTCCTATGTGACTGAGGCTTTAGCCACATGACCCTACACCTTTGCCATCGCCATGTCAAACCTTCAAAATGGCAGACAAGTTAACAGCACATGGTTAGGTCACATGTTTGCAAAACCTCAACTGAAGAAAAGCACTCTTGCATAGCATTCTCGATTATTTAATACCGAGATGTCGAGAAAGCTCTCAGGTTTCATGCTTGGGCACAGTGATGCCAGCATTTTAGATTGTGCATCTGTAAGAATGAGAGGGTCTGCTTGACTCGGCTTGACGACCGTTTTGTTGTTAAGACACCTGTTCTTGTGACCAGGGCATTGTCTGCTGAAACGTGCAGTGTATCTTCACACTAAAAACTAACAATTCAGATTTTATGAACTTGAAGTCCATCGCCTAAAATTTAAATGAGTTCCTACGAAAAAAGAAAGAAAAAATTAAGAGAAAATAAAGAAAGAAAACGCTGTTATTTTAAACAATAGCCTTTTGCACTAAAACACAAGCGAGCTGCTTATCGTTTAAAGGTGGCTGTACAACAGATGTTGTGAATAAATGTCTTTTGTTGGGTGAACTGAATGTTTTAAAGCGAACACGTTTTTAAGGAAAGTAGAGATTTGCATAGTTTCAAAGCAGCTCTTAGTTTCAGCCTCTGTTTTAGCTCGAATATAAAGACAATATGGAGCTAATATTAATTTATGAAAACTCTCATCAAGTTGTTTTTACTAACTGCTCAGTATTAAGCACTACACTAATGCAATAACTCCCAACCCTACTTATAATTACCATTAGTTAGCATTTCTGGCAAGAAGTATCCTCTACATATCTCTGCTTATCATAAATTTACCTCCAGTATGTCTTCCAATAAACCCGTGCTTTCACTCCTATTATGCTGAGATTTTTTTCCCCCACACATTGAGGATTTTTTGCCATAAACTACCCAAGTCAGGGAGGAGTAAACCAAGGAGCAACACTGCTGGGAACCTGGGAGAGTGCGAGGAAGGAAAAATAGAGAAAGCAAGAAAGAGAGAGGGAGAATCAGACAGAGCACACCCATCCTGAAGTGAGCAAAGCAAACTTTCAAGAAGAAAGTCGCCCAGATGCCACGCGTGGGAGGCAAAACCTTATTTATTTATTTCTGTTTATCTGGCTGTCAGTAATTTATTCTGAATGCGCTGTTTAAAATACTCCTTCTCCCTCTGTTTCTCTGTCTCTACCCCACAGATGAGAGGGGGGCTGTGACAGGGCTGCGCATTCCCTTCTCCTATATTGTCTAACAAATATCTAAAAGGGGAGGCAGAGAGCACAGCGGCACTTGTTCTTTCTCAAGCGCTGAACTTAGACAAAGAGGTGTGGAAGGATTTGTTGCACCTGCATAACAGTCGGAGATTGGTTCCTTGCGCGGTGGGTCGCGGTAAAACAAAAAGCAAACAGGAGCGCACACAGAAAACAGATGCGCACGCACGCACATCTACGAATGCATGCAAACGGCACGCTCAACGCAGGTTTCATTTGCAAAGATTAAAGTCTGCAGTGTGTTCAGTGTCGGACCAACACACAAAAACATGTGCACACAAACACACACACACACACGTAACAACACCTGGGTGTGTAAATGCTAAGTGTTGTTGTGGCCTGGAGCATGCTACCTGCTGTTTTTGCATCTCTCTTTCTCCTTTTCTCTCTCTCTCTCTATTTCTTTTTCTCTCTTATGCACACACACACTCACAATGAGTGATGACATGACACAAAGCCTGATGAAACGATATGTAGGAGCTCCTTCAGCAGAGAGGGCTCACCTTACACACACACACACTCATGCACAAATGAAATCTCATCATATTCAGATAGAGAAGACAGGATTACCCGCGGCTGATTGCTGGATGAGAACATGTAGGAAGGGAATTGAATCCCATTCAGTCGGTGGGTGTGTGCTACCCGTTTTCTTTGACCTCTGTGTGACTTACTTTCTATTCAGCTCAAATGAAACAATTTCCCCATTTGATGATTTCATTTTGGGGCATCTGGAAATCTCTGTATGACCTGTGTACATTAATGTGACGCTTGAAATATGTCCGATTTCAGTCCTTTAATTAACCCCAGATGATGTTCGTTTATGTGGGAAATGCCTAATTCAATCATGCATCATTTTACCTGACATATATTCATTCACTCCTCTGTCTGTCTGCTTTTGTTAGTGTGCTTACCCCTGTGTTAGCTATTGACTTACAATATTCATAAGTGTGAGAAGGTACTTTTGAACATGCTCCTTCCCGTGAAACTGGACCACTGAGTCGTCTACGCCCAGCAGCACCTCGATGTTGTAGGCTCTGTCAGAGGTCTGTCTGCGCATTCGCCCTGCTCGCGTGTGGTTGATGCTCTGCTCCACACCACGGTACAGAGACTCCAGATCCATCAGGCCACCAAGATCTGCGCCTAGAAACAGAAGGCACATCAATACGGTGTTGTGAAAAACTAACATACATCATGGTTTGCTGTTTGGCTGATTTTGCTTACAGCCTTTTAAAGAAGCCTCTACTCCAGTCCTACAATAGCACTTTCAGTGTTTCAACATAAACAGCAATATTAGAGTTTGCATAATTCTAGTGAGCTTGAAAGCCAGTATTTGAAAAGACCACTTTATTCTTCAACATAGTTCGAACTCTCTTAGAAACGCTGTCTTGAAGATTTTTAAGTAGTCTTAAAGTCTTCAACCTTCAGGCTCTGTGGAGGCCAAGACATGACTGATAGTGGTCCATTGTGTGCTTTTCTATCCAGCTATGCTTTTACTGTGTTGGCAGTGTATTTGGGATTATTGTCATGCTGAAAAATGATGCAGTTGCCAATCACATCCTTTTTTGTATTTTATAATTCCATCAATTTTGACAAGATGTTCCCTTCCCAAGACTGTGAACATTTCTGATGAGTCTTCAGTGAACAGCAGCTGGATAAGGTGAAGAGCCAGATGGATCTCTCAGGTCTTGTGCAATGTCTTTGCTAAAAAATTTTTAGACACTTTTCATCTGCTGTAGATAGATTTTTATGCCTGCCATCTCTTCTTCACTTTGCCCAGTTTCCTAAAATTTTGAATGGCACACTGCACACCATCCTGAGTTGAGTCAGGTTAACTTGTTTGCTTTTTTTGCGCCAAAAATCCAATTTTATGCCCGTTAAACTGTCATGTCCAGCATTTTTTTAGGTTAAACTAAGAAACTGAATTAAATTCTTTTGCAGCAGGCTGCTTGTCACAAAGGGTCCAAAAATACAATTTAAAACAGGTTCTTGGCTAAGATGTCAGTTATGTGTAGACACTGATTCATCCCTTGAGTTAGTTGCCTTTTTTGTGCTATGTGTTATGCGACTAGAAAACAAACAAAGAAAAAAAAAATCCCCTGAAAACGTCTTGATTCACGCTCAATCATCCAGATAAGGACATCCCATGAAGTCGATTCTGTTTATCTGGATGTCACATTTTCAGCGGGAGAAACGTTTCATGACTCATCCAAGTGACTTCTTCAGTCTTAGCTGACTGCAGGTTTCCCCAACATAAAAATGGTCAAGTACAAGGACTGGACTGAAAATGAGTGAAAAAGCAGCATTTGTCCTTCTTAAAGCCTGGAGAATTATTGGTCAAGACCACTTTTAAAAAATACAAGAAAGTCTGGCTCCTTGGAAGCAAAATATAAAGAAATGAGGGGGTGGTTCAAGACTTTTGCACAGTACTGTATGTACACTCCTTAAAATCTGCTCAGCTCAGCTGGTGTGTGCCTGCTTCTGCCTGCTACACTTTTGTAAACACAATATGCTTACTGTCTGTGTGCTGTTCGTGTTCACATCCATATGCACGTGTACTTATCTGTGCACTCGCATGTTGATGTCTGTATGTCTGTCTCTCATTTCCTTTCCAAGACACCAGTTGATAGACTCGAGCATGTGCGTCCCTTGTAGCTGGTGGTAACGGTGCAGCTATCCTTCACAGATCCTTTCCTAATCAACCAAATATTTCTACTCCCATCTGAATAAAAGGAACAGATGGTGCTTGCTAAACACATGGATTAAGACAGCTCCCTTACACAAGGGGTTGCCCACCCTGCTCTCTTCTTGGCTTGCTATATGCTCGAAAAAAATGCAAATCGCACCAGAAACTGAATTTAAGGTTATGCTGTCAAAGAAGATGCAACATAAAGCAGCCCTGATATGTTCAGATCGCTAATTACATCCAGGTATGTCGGGCTAAGCGCTGTGTTTTGAGTCTTTTTGGATAAACTCCAATCCTGCCTCAAAAAAAAAAAAGAAGAAAAAAGCTTTTATTAAGTTTGAAATGTCAGATCTGATCATCTTTCTTCCTCCATTTTAAGTGAGGCAGACTCAGTGAGGCTACAGAAGATAAACTGTCCTGTCTCCAGAGCCAAGGCCATCCTTCCCTAACGCGCTGTCCTTCTTCACACAACCCAACCCCGGTCTCCTTTTCTCTTTCATCCTCCTCGTATATGCGAGCATCGCGCGGCCTTGCTCGTAAGGAAGCCATGGAAGGCCAAGCCATGCAGTCTGGAACATGTGGTCTCAGTGGATTCAACAAAGCGCTATTCTCACTGACTCCAGCCAAGGCCTCCCACAGCCAAGGATGACACATAGCACAACTCAAAGAGTGGCGTGTGTGCGTAAGAGAGTGTGTTTACAGGTGTTTGTTTGTGTGTGTGTGTGAGCGCTCTGTGGACAAACATTTCCAATTGGGCAATAAATCATTGTGCCAACAGGCACTTTAATTTAGTTGAAACTGGGCTGCATGGTTGAGAAACTGTAATAGCTGTACAGTTTGTGACTGTAGACACAGGCATAGACATCTTTATTCATATTCAGAACATGCACATTTGTTACCATCAGTTAAAAAGGGGGGAAATGCAGATGTCTCCATAATGTTACCAATAGGGGCAGGTCTTATTTTTCCTTACAAACAAAATATAATGTGAATTTTGCACTCATTATATTTACTTAGACACAAGTGTAAGCACCCCCGCCATACATGGTAAAGCTCTGGTTCTGTGTGCACGCCAGCAGCTTGATGAAACCAGAAGGGGAAAAGATGAAGACATTTTTCTTGTGTCAAAGCTAATTTCTAAACCACCAGGTTACATTTTTCCGTTTACTTAAAGAAGCGTACTTTGCTAACTTCTCCTTCTTTGGAGAGCTAACTTCAGCAGTCGCCATCTGCCTCCATCTCCAGCATCCTCCTCTGTCTCTATGCCCTCCTTAACTACATCAATGAATCTCCTCTGTGGTCTTTTCTCTCCTGCCTGGCAGCTCCATATTCAGCATCCTTTGTCCAGTATACCCACTATTCCTCCTCTGCAAATGTCCAAACCATCTCATCCTCGCCTCTCTAAGTTTGTCTCCAAACCCCTCAACCTGAGCTGTCCCTCTTATATTCTCATTTCTAATTTTGTCCATTCTGCTCAATCAGGAAGCTTACTAACCAGTCTTAAGATAGCTTTCTGTCAGCTTCAGTAGCATACTTGAAACGTTTGCTGCATGAGTCCCAAAATATGTACCCGAAAACATACAAGTGGCATGTTTTGAATTTTCATTTTCGAGCAGAAATTAACAGAAGTCTTCATGATGCGAGCATAAGCTATTAAAGCTTAGGGATTGTCTAAATTAATCAAAATGCCTACATGATTAGATGCCATGTGCACACTTAGAGTAAAAAACAAACAAACAAAAACAAAACAAATAAACTGAAAAAACACCCACAAAAGAAAACAGAAAAGAAAAGCCTGCTTGTGTGCATCAGGAACGATAACATTAAACTGGAAAAGATCTACAGCGGTGCAGAACGCCTGAGAGCCTGCCTGCTTCATATTCCAATTATTGTCACCTGGTGCCTGATTTTGTTTTTTTTGTGTTTGTGTTGTCTTGTACATCACAATGCAGAAATGATGCTGATGCAGAAATAGCAAAAACGTGTGCATAAAATCCCCCCGACTTGCAGGAAATGAAGTATTTGATGCTAAAAACATCCTGTGGGAGGACCCCTAGATTGCATTCAGCTTCATTGGGAGGTGCTGCATACGAATCTCGATTCAACATGTGCCACAAGGGGTGCAGCTGGACTGCCGCTGCTTGGACACATATGGTGCTGAGTAGAGGGGGGGGGGAAAGAAAAAGGAAGCAAAACAAGACGGAGCTAAAGGGAAGACGAGGCGAGAGAAAGAGAGATCTGCCACCTTGTCTCCCAATCAGCAAGGGGCATTCTGATTTCCCACTCCCTCTTATGCAACGTTTCCAAGACAACGGGCTCATGGGTAAAACAATAACCACGTGGTTAACATTGGCTCCTGAGTTGCTAACAGAATTAATCTGAAAGTCTGACTATTATCCCATATCTGCCCACATTCCAGTGAGTGACAGAATACAAGCAGAGAAACAGGAGGTGGGGGGCAAAGACAGGCAGCATTATCCGGAAAGAATTAAAAGGTTTTTTTTTGTCTTTCCACACATACTTTTGTTCTGTTTCATAGCACATTTCACACAGACACTGAGCATTTCTTCTCCTTGTTAGCAGTGGAAGCTGAACTTAAGGCGGTGTACTTTTCACAACAACCCTTGGCTCTTCCTCGTTATAGCTGCCTTTAACGAGGCTGATGTCACAACCACACCATCTGCTTCTAAAGACAGGTCCAGATATTTTTACCTTTTGCTTATGTAATGTTAAGGGAAAAAAGTACAGGAACAAAAAAAAAGTATTGTGTTCTCACTTTTAGTTCTGTGTCGCCACAAAATTGCAGTACCTTGAAAACAGTGAGTACAACAGTGCAGGGACATTGCATAACACCGGACCACAACTGTACGGAGAGTGGATGAGAGAAATAACTCAAAGTGACAAAAGCAGAGTGGCGAACAATAAATGACTAAACCAAACAAGGTTGACTTTTTAAACCTGTTGTTTCATCCCACTTCTGTCCTTGCTTACTCTTGCTGCAACACTATGTTTCTCTCTCTCTTGCTTCAGCTGTTTAGGAGCAAGATTTTCAGAGAAAAGCGCGGAGGAATAAACTGCAGGAAAGATCAAGGCAGGTGGTAAGAGAGGTGAGATGTAGAGCTGAGGGGGTGTGATGGATGGATGAGAGGGAGAGCAAGAGAGAGATGAGACCAGAAGGACCTTGGCTGTTGCGAGTTCCGCTTCAAGTTCCTGCAGTGATGGAGAAATTCGCTCTCTTCAAGAGCAACAACCTGTCTGAGTCTGTCTGTGTGACTGCAGGCGAAGCGTCGGGGTGCACTGCTGCGTTTCTCACAGCTTACAGCAGGCATTAGCCTCTGAAGCCAAACGGTTAACACTATCAACCTGTGTATAGGGATCTGATCGTAACAATGCTTTTACTGTCCTTTACACAGTGTCAGGCTGAACCCTAACTATCCTCCTCCTCCTACACGCACACAAACACACACACGCACACACACACTCCTTCATTTGTTTTCTACCTGCGGCTCTCCTCTCTCTGATGTGCCTACCCATTATTAGTGCTCATTTACATTCTCACACTACCGTCAGTGTTCCTGTACGCCATACCTCCATGCCCCCAACTGTCACATGCACACCTCTCAACCTAAACACAAGCTTCCCCACACACACATACACACACATGCACCCACACAGAGCTCTTGCTCTCCCAGTGTTTTTATTCAGGTGGGGTATAGACCGTGGCCTTATTAGGAGACAAAGGTTCTTTGTCTTTCAACCTTTGCAAAATGTCAAGAATGTCTAGGTGCCCACTGCCCGGGGCTGGGGTGGGGAGTGGAGGGGGAGGGTGTGTTGGTGAGGGGAGGTGAGAGATCCAGCGGCGACTACAAGCCACAACAAGAGAGGGCGTGAATGGTGATGATAATTCAGGTCAAGCCACATTTTACTACAGAGCAGCGGCCTTTGGTTTAAAAGCAGCTGGGTGTGACGCATCACTCTGATGGAACTGACCTATAATGGTCACTCTGGCCAGGTTAGAGATAGATGTGGATGACAGAGGGAGAGAAAGAGTGCATTTGGATTATATTGCATGTTATGGATGTATTAGAGCTACAGCATGGTGGGGCTTTCTGAAACCAACACTTTTTCAGACCTGAGCTTGAGCACATTCCTCTGCCTCTTCATTCCATCTGAAGTTCCCAGGTGGAAAACCTGGAGTGCCTCCAACCCTGACTTATAATCTAAGATGGTGCCAGTGCATCTAAACATTAATAAATAAACATTAATAAATAGTTCCTAACTTTTTCTTTCCCCATTGGCCAATTTACACATGCTCTTTAAATGACAGTAACTTTGTTATTTTTTGTGCTAGAGACAAAATTCAAAAGGTTTCACAAAGAAGAGAAGGTCAATGTTGCTGGGGATATTATTATCAATGTGTCATGGTAACAGAAAGCATTCGCAAGGCACTGCTGTCTGAACACAGGCAGAAAAATCAGGGCTAAGGCCAAAAAGTAAAATGGGAGGCAGCACCTTCAGATTTCAGGAACCAGCTCCCAGTTAGGAGGTGGGAGGCATACACCCCCTCTACTTTTAAGCAGATGTGTTAACCTTAACCCTGTGTGATTCAGAGCATTTTTGAGTTTGTATGTATTATTTTACATTGCTTAGCAGTATCATTATCATATCATAAAATATCTCAAAAGCTTCTGTGCCATATACAGTAAGATGGGTCCACAGCATAGAGAACATAAGCTTGGTTATTTTGTTAGCTTTGATCTCTTTTTGTGGCGTAGGACTGCATCTAACTGTCAATAAAATCCACACATCTACACTGGTAAGATTATGTATTTGTGACTTTCTTAAATAGGCCGTACGCAGAGCACCGACCAGGCTCTATCCATGAGCATGCTGCTGACTTTACTACTGGAACAAATTGCAAATTGGGAATCATGTCACTCCCAGCTCTTAACGCATCATCTGGGTCTCTTCTTTTTCATTTGGTTTGGCAAACAATCTTTAATCACAAAAACGTGAAACAGCGTCAATACGTTTAAGGAGAGAGTGCTCGGTGTTTAAACAGCTATCACGTGTGTCCACTGAGAACAGCCACAAGCTTCCCAGTTCTTCTAAATTTCCCTCTAAGTCGAGTCTTACAGTCTTACTTTAAAGTCTTTCATGACTTTAAAGAAAAGCCTTAGAAAATAAGGTTGGTGTTAAATGTCTATGGCTGCTAAATTACAAAAGATTATGCGACTTAAATCCACTCCCATTTTTTTCTTTATTAGGTATGGGGAGTCTTGGAGGATAGAAGCCATAGCTTTTAGGGAAACTGATTGTTTTATTGTTTCACGGAGAACTCTTTTGATAATTCTGCTGCTTTGTTTCAGTTCTTAAAGTGAAATAGTGCTCGTATTAAACACGGAAGCGAGCATTATACCAACAACATGTGGCTCTGTCTACACAAACAATTTGTCCCTCAAGAGTGGTTCAAATCTTTATGTGTGCTTTAGTTATTTTTCAAACACAGTGCTTATTTACAAGTAGCAAACAGCAGGAGAGGAGATGCTAAACTCATTAGTCCTTACCTGAGTTTAAGGCTGCTTGTCCAGAGGGAGGCACAGACATCCACACACACGTCAACTAATTTGCTTACAGACACGTCTTGGTGGCATAGCTCAGGGCACAAATATTTTGTCTCCTCAGTGACAGCTTTATGCGTTGTCAAGGTGATGAATCGCTCGGACAGTGGACTGTTAATACTGCTGCTAGCATCTGGGCAGGTAGCAACATGTCATGCTGTCCCAAACAATGTCCCTATACTGAATGCTCATTATACCTAAGCTGCCATATGACAGCTGCAAATGCTAGAAAGAGAGGATCACATAGTGAACCACAGTCCCCCGTAATTACACCGCTGTTAATTATTTAGGTTGGCAATCAGCAATCTAATTTTACATGGACAGTTCCCTGAAGATCATAATAATTATTCATACATCAAGTACTGAACTTGGCCTAATAATTAATAACTGCTTTAGGTTAGGGCTGTTTATTTTCAACCGGGAATTTCGATCATGCTGATTAGATGTTTTGAGTGGTTGAGCCTTGGCTGTGATTCCCACATCCAAACATCCATAACATTCAGTTTGTTGAATTTCATTTATCCGTGTTCCACGAAGTGGACTAAAGGGTCTTTTTTTATTTAATTTTTTTTATTATCATTGCACGAAGAAGCTTTTATTATTAGCAGGTGAGTGGGTTACCTATACTCGCTGCTGCTGTGTGGATTTCTGGTGGTTCAGGAGACAAAGCAACCTTTAGCTCTGCCTTCTTACATAACCGTCTGTCTGTCAGAAGCACACAGGGCCGCTGGCTGCCTGGGAGGTGCTGCGGTGCACGCCGATCCCCCCGTGTCCTCCTGTACCGTGGTTTCATTAGTGGAGCTGAGCCTTTCCTTCATAAACTCTATAATGTATGCAGCACCTACACATTCATAAATCAGAGCCTCCAAATGAAATAAGCCTCGCTGAGGTTTGAACCTGACATAATTCATAGTCAGAACGGTTCGGTCGCAAATGTGCCAAAAACTTCAATGGCAGCATTTCAAGCCGTGAGGACGTCCATAATTGCGGGAAAGACGAGCAGCCCGCGTGAACATTGCAAACAGATCTCAAAACAAATTAATGCAATCACTGTCATCCACTGAAGAAATATTGCTGGCAAAGATAAATCATGTCCCCCAAACTCTTTCTCTTCGCTCTGTGGTTGGATGCATGGAGCTCAATGTAAACGGGAGAGCTTTAGTGTTCAATAAGACAGTAAAGCCAAGCTTATATAGGGCTTACCGGTCTCTTCCGGTCTGAAACTGACCTGTTTGAGTACCTGTCTGCCTGTCCTTCTCTGTGTCTGCCTACATCAGTCTCAGGACATTTATAAAGGTCTGTTATGAAATCACAAAAAAAAAGGGAGGAAAACAACCACAACCACCACAGGCCGGCAATGATACACAACGGCACCAGTATGTAGATGACAGCATTTGCAGACCAGTTGTTTAGCTTCATCTCTTATTACTGTTTTATCATGCATCACTGCCTGAAAAGGTGTACAGCTATAGATCTGTCTTACTGGGAATCATGGTGCACAGCAAGAAGACAAAGAGAGAGAGAGACTGACAGTAAAGTGCAAGGTCCATCTAACAGAGTAACAATAAATCTCACCATCCCTTCAAGCCAGCAGGAGGGTGTCTCCCGCTGGATGGTTGCCTAGCTCACTATCTGCTAATAATATATCCTCTTTATCAACCCTATAATTACCAAATGGAACTGCTAAATTATTTCAATGTGTTTAAATGCAACGAGTGGTAACAGCAGCTTATAGAACAAAAGGTTTAATGCAATTTAAAATGGCATGAATTGAAGTGAAACAACTTTTGAAAAAATGTACTTTTCCTGGTTATAATAATTGGTATATTTGGTCACTTGTGGGCAGTTTAACAAGCTGTAAACAGAGAGTGACATTTTAACACCTTAAAATATGTAAATGTAGGGAACAGTGGCCCCATTTCCACATCGCAGCACAGGCATTAATTTGAAGAATCCGATATAAACACCAGCGAGTCGCTAACTTTGCCCTTCTGCTGTTTGGGCAGCTAGTGTAAAGCAGCTTTATCAAAGCTTTTGGGGTTTTTTTGTGTTTTTTTATTTTGCAGCTAAAAACTGCTGCCTGCTGTGGCTGAAAACAATGTGGTGGAAAGTGACGAAGGAGAACAAAACAGTGAAATTGTGGGCTTAAAAACAAAACAGTGAGTTAGGAACTGACAGCATCTGCAGAGTTGGGTCATAATTATCATTGAGAGCAAGTGTATATAAACAAAGTTACCCAAGGCTAAGTTTAAGCTCTGCGTTTGCAGTGATGCTGTGCCTTTCACTTGTGCTGTTGATTTTCCTTTACTGTCCTTTCACCTCTGCCTACTTTCATATTCTAAATTGCATTCATCAAGGCTTTCAGTGGGTTGTTTGCTGCCTCCCTCATCCACGCAGTGTCTTGCCTTGTCCTGTCCTCAAAGAACAGCCAACACCAGCCACCTGAGACACAGCACCACTTACGAAAGGACAGCCAGGCAAAATCTGTCAGCCTGAGCACTGAAGGGATGGATGGAGTGGGGGAGGTCTTGGAGAGGGGGAGTGGAGACAAGGAGGAGGAAAAATTACTGAAATAAAGGCAAGAGAGACAAGAAGAAAAAGTAATATGATATCAGTGAACTGGGCTACCAGTAGTAGGAGTAGATACTAAATTCTCAAGATGAGAAATCAAACATGAAAGCTTGGCTTGCAGTTGTAACGTGCCTCCAAAGTCTGGAAACATTCTCTCAGTATTGCATCTGTAATGCTATCTCAACTCACTAGCCACTTCATTAGGTACAGCTGTTCAATTGTTTGTCAATACAAATCACTAATCAGCAAACCACATAGCAACAACTCAGTCTATTTAGGTATTTACACACAGTCAAGATGACCTGCAGAAAACAGCATCTCCACACACACACACACACACACACACACACACACACACACACACACACACACACACACACACACACACACACACACACACACACACAAGAAAAAGCAAAAATTAAAAAGAGTCAAATGTATGCATCTAACCTTACTCCACAACAAGATTACTTCTGATTGGATCACTTCCAAACTTAATTAGTTCTGATTGGATCTTGTCTCTCCAGAATATTTTCATCTCGCTTTTATTTGCTGACGAAAGTGTCAGTACATTTCATCATAGTTTTTGACATCATGCATTAGTTTTTACTTAGTGATGTTTTTGGTAGAAAAAGAAGGTCATTAACGAAAAATATGATGAAAACTACAGGTCACCTCCTGACACAAGTAAGGTGTTTCTAATAAAGTGTCCAGTAGGGGTGGGGAAAAAATCGATACTGTGTAGTATCGTGATATTTTGTTTGCTAATAATGTATCAATACAGGGACAGCAGAAATCGAGATTTTGTTACAAACAATTTTTTCTCTGAAGTCAACATGCTCTGGAGTCAGAGCATGTTGACTTCACAGCATGTTGATCCTTTTTCTGAGCAAGAATCCTGACATTCCTTCGCTGTCCAAATGTGTTTAACTTTTTTTTTTTGGCAGCAATAAACATGACAGTTTACTTATTTTAATTTAAGACATGTTTAATTTTAATTAAGTTTAAAACTTTTTTATTTAATGTAAAATTATATTTTTTTTAATTTACTTTCAAATTCTTCAGTTGCTGAATGGGCTGCATAGTTTTCATAAATTGCATAGTTCAGAATAGCTATAATTGTACCAGATGGTTGCATTCAGTTAAGTTGGACTAGACTGTAATACAAACCGTTCAAGTTTGTCAACAATAATACTGACTGAAATGAGAGAAAGACTGAGTGTGAGACTTTGATATTAGATAAAATGAATATTGATAAAGTTTACCTTTATGTGCAGAATTTAAATATCGCAAAATATTTTAAAGTATTGTGATAATATCGTATCGCGAGTTGTATGGTGATTCCCACCTCTAGTGTCCAGTGAGTGTAGGCACATATTACTGTATTGTCATTTTAAACTTCAGTTAGATATTCAGGCTTCATTCATGCTTTAAGAGGCAAAAGCAGAGGGCAGCATGACTGGTACACATATTCCCCAGAGCCACAGATTAAGAGGAAGAAAAAAAGTTTTTGTAGACTTTATTTTTTTCACATTTTCTTTAAATAGACAGATTTATTTAAGAGACTTTACATCATTTGCTTTTTTTCAGCAGTTCTATGTTAGAATGCAGTATTTTCATTTAGTTAATTAGCACCATTTAGCACCTTTGGCAGCTTGTAAAGTCAGCTGGTTTGTAAAGGTTTTCTAAAACAGGCTGCTGTAAAGCAAACACAGTACCGTCTGTACACTGCAAATGCAGAGCTCACGACATGCTACGACACAAATGGACAAAGCATGCATGGCAAAGCATCAAACAAGATGCATGTAATGTGCGACGTATTTGTCCCCTTAATCTAAAGTTAATACGTGTCTGAGATTATCTCCGCATCTCTATAACCTCATGTCCTTTCTGTTTTTTATCCGATTTATTGTCAGTTTTTATTTCTAGCGTCCTGTTTACACCTGGATGAACTGACGAGGTGATCACAGGTTGGAGCGGCGAACACCCGCAGGGAAAGTACGTGGAAACAGTAAACAAATACTAATGCAGCAGCTCACATGTGTGATTGGCCTCCATAAAAACCAAATGAGCAGACGGGTTACAGGTGTCATTAGGCCTGCTGACTGACGACCACCCCCGAGTGTTTCCTCTAGCTTTCTCTTCCTCTTTGCATTCTTTCTCTCTCCTGTTTCCTTAATTCCCTCATTTATTCATTAAATGTACCTTTGGAAGTGCTTCGAAAGGTTAGCTGTAGAGCGAGAATGGGTGAGAGAAAGGGAAAGTCTATCTAAAGGTGTGAGACAATATGTATGCAAATGTTCTCTCCGAGCAGCTCGCCAGCAGAGCCGAATCCGCATGCCTGCCACGGGGCAGCTGAATGAGAATTTATCATCCAATATATCCTCATCATAAATGATAAAAAAAACACATTTGCCAGGCTGTAAGATGGCTATAGACCATCTCTACGCCAGCTCCCTAAACAGAGTAGTAAATCAGCACAAATTACATTGTAATGTTTTGAAGAATTAAGGCATGAAGCCCTTGAATGCACCAAAGACTTGGACATAAGGAGGTGAACACACAAAAATAATAATTAAAAAAAAAAAAAACAGAAAGAAAAAAAAAGTCTTTTGGCATTTAAAAAAAACACACTAAGAAATATTACTGCCTAGTGGGCCTACAAACACACAGACGGAGTTCTTTTCAATTGCACAAGACTCGAGCCAGACGGGGGAGAATTAATAAGGCTCTACAGAGTATCGGTGTTACTAAATTGGCGGTGTTTCATAACAAAGTCTTTCAGAGCAGATATCAATTAGAAACAATTAAAAGAACCATTCATCATTTTAACAAAGCGGGCTCCATACAGGGAGCAGCGCTACAAGAGAAGCTGATCAAACATAATAAAGAATCCTGTTTCAACAGAGCTCCATAACGGAGATTTATGTTGATAGAACTGATGTGTTTTTTTTTATTTATTTATTTTTATTTTTTTGCAAAGATCCCACCTCCGACTGGCTCCACTGGACAGAACTGTGCTTGTCTATCAAACAAACACATGGCTACTGAAGCAGATTCTGTGCAGAAATATTGACAACACACATGCACGCAAAAACTAATTTAAAATTCAAGCGCGGAAGGAACTTCAAGAAAATCCCCAGTAAAACACACAAACATGTCCATCCTTAGGGCATGCCAGTGCAGCCCGCGTGTGGGTATGACGCTTTTAACCAGTCTATCTGTGTGCGCTCGGTTGATTGACAAACAGTTTCCTTCTTTCCTGGAAAACCCTCACAAAGGCTTCCCATATCAATATCCAGATTATCTTTGCTTTGTTGGAAACTAAAGTAGATATGATCTTAATGCAAAGATGCACTGGGGGAAAGCAGGCCATACACAGTGGCACACAGTGCGACGACAACCCTCCGAGCCTCCAGGCTCACTAATCAGTGCAGCGTCTTCCGTGCAAATGTAACTCTATACCCAAGCAGGGAGGATAGAGGAGCTACCAGCATGGCCTCCTCTGCCTCTCTGTCCTAATGAAGCTCCAGGTAATCAAATCACTGCACACACAGGCTGATGGCCAATAAGCGAACATTTGGGTGCTCCTAATGGGAGCATGACAACGTTTTTACATTTTCAAATGACTTCTTTCTTTTTTCTGAGTCTACTTATCTACTTATGACCATGATATTGCACATTAGCGAATTTGTTTAATATGCCCAATGTGTCATTTATCTCTGCATGCCCGTTAAAGCACTAAAATATTGCAATAAGCCTCGTCTGCTGGGGGCTTCCCATGATGCACTGTTTCTTCTTCACGCACCTCTTTTCACTCACTATATGTTTAATCATTAGTTACTATCTCTCTCTTTCACAGTGTGTCTTTAGCCCTGTCTCTGTCCCCTTAACCCCAACCTGTCATGACAGATAAGCCTAAGCCTTGTTATGCTGCAGATTTCTTAATTAATTGAGTTGTTCTCACTGGTTTCCAACTGGGTGGCCAGTATGCCATAACCCTAGATGCCCCTTTTCACTGTCTAAGTGATATGGACAGCTGCATGGCACAAACTGTTCTCCAGTTAAATACATGAATACAATGAAATCCAAAATCTTATAATGACACCATCCAAACTTGGGCCCCTTACATGCAAACAAGAAGCAAGCTGCCAGAAACTTTGGGGTGTGGTTCAACTCATCCCTAACCTTTTAACAATCACAAAAGTTAACAGTAAAAAGAGCAAAAATGAAACCAATATTTGCAGCCAGGCTTTTGTTTTCCTTCAGCTAGAATACTGCAACTCTCTTCTTTCTGGTCACTCTCTCCTCTCCAGCTGGTTCAAAATGCAGCAGCTCGGCTTCTTACTGGTATTAGCAGACGGCATCATATTACCCCGATCCTGGCTCATCTCATTTGGCTCTCTGTATGCTTTAGAATTGATTTTTAAACTTTACTCGTCACTTTTAAAGCATGTTGCGGTCTGGCTCCAAGCTACATGGCAGATACAATGGCTCCACATGAGCCTTAGATCGTCAAATGCCTCCCTCCAAAATCAAGGCTCAAGTCTTGAGGTGACCATCGGGGCCTCTTGGAATTGGAAGAATCTGCCTGAGGAGGTAAAGCTCGCAACATCTATCACGTCTTTCAAATCACTTGTAAAAGCACATTTTTATGAACTTTCTTTAGAGCAATGCCAGTTCTCTCTTTTTTCTCCTTCTTAAGTGTTTGTGCCTCTCTTTTTTTAATTGTCTCATGTATTTTTATGCAGTGTTTTCTTGCGTTTTAACTTCTCTTTAACTTTATTCAGTTTTATTTATGGCCATAAGCTCTGGCTCGTTATCTCATTATCAAGTGAAAAAATGTAAAGTCAAACTAAAGCTCAGTGAATCTTTTCAAATTGTCAAACACTAGTCAAACTGCTAAAATTAATGGCATTGGTTGCTGGGAAATATCCATCATTCTGCTCTTGTTCTTTCCTGCTGTGACAAGTCTAGGTTTAAATGTTAAAAAAAAAGTGGGGAAGAAAAGAATGAAAAAAATGTGCTTTGGATACCATAGAATAGAACAACAAAGAAAATCTGTGTGCAGGTAAATATAGCTCTAAACCCACATGATATTTTAAATCATGGGTGTCAAACATAAGGCCCAGGTGCCAGAATCGGCCCAGTGCACACTTCAATGCAGCCCACTGGATTTGGAAAATGTAGAGTAGGGCATAAATATTAGAGAGTTTTGCAGCTTTTCCTACTGATAAAAGCCTTCCCCGTGGCCATTCATACTACACCAAAGTAATTACTATATTTTTCAGACTATAAGACCGAAAAATACGGCCTTATAATCCAAATCCTTTAATTTTCTTAAAAATCGATAGTGCACCGTATAATCCGGTGTGCCTTGTGTATTAATTCTGGTTGTGCTTACTGACCTCGAACCGATTTTATGTGCTACATGGCGCTCAAAAATCTGTCAAAATGTTTTAGTATGACTTTGGTAAGCTACAAAGTTACATCGCTTGATGGATTGTTGGAGCAGTACGGCTACTGTAGTCAGGAGCCTCGCGGAGGAAAGTAGTGACACGGACAATGACGAGAGGGATCCGGGCATGCTTGATGCTGAAATCGCCCAACCGTTAAACTCAGACACTGAACATGAAGAATTTGATGGATTTGTGGAAAAGGAATGAACTGAAAAAGTGAGTGTATTGTTCTGTTTTTTTGTGTTACAACTGAACAGTGTTGAGAATTATTGTGAATGAGTTGAATAAAGTTTGACTTATCTGACTGTTTTGCTTCGCTTAATGCGCCTTATAATCCAGTGCGTCTTATGTATGAAAATAGACCCGTTCATTGATATATTTGCCTTATAATCTGAAAATTATGGTAAGTATTAGACAGTAAAAATCCATTTTTTTTCACCATCTAATATAGAAATGTGTCTTTTTTTTATGGGTGCAAAATTTTTTAAAAAAAGAAAAGTGCCTTTTCTGTGAATTAACAAAAATCTGCTTTAATAATGAATATATTACAAGACAGCCTAGGCAATAATCTACTTTAATTTTTTTAATGCAATTTTTCACATTTGTATCTTATAATTTAAAGAGTCGTGCCGACAGATCTTTCTTTAATACAGCAACATTTCTATGTCATGTAATGCTGATATGTTATGACGATGTAAATATTTTTAAAAAAATGTAAACAGTTAAACTTCTTTACTTTGATAGAATGGGGAGTTTCACTGGTACAGCCTATTTAAGATGAAATTGGGATATATGTGGCTGACAGTGTAAAATGAGTTTAACATCCCTCTTTTAAATGATCAAGGATACATCAATTAAGCCTGTTTGTAGTGGCTGAAGTGGATGTGTATCTCAGTTGTCAAGCAGCACTCTGTCATGCGCATTTACATAGCTCGCTCTCGTGCCTCCAAACACACTCTCTCAATTTGGGGATCTATTTACGTAAGCTGGGAAATTTCCTCTCTCCTTCTGACATGTCAGTACTGCAGACCTGAATCCTTATTTCAAACTCTCTGACACTCGAGCATTCACCTGTACGCTCCAGGAGGATATTTTCCCATCACTCTAGTGATGGTGCCTATAGATGCCAAACTCTAACTAGATTGTGATCCTATAATAAATGAGAGCTGTGTGACTGAAAGTATAAGGTAATGTGGCAGATTGCTATTATGATGATGATTTGAAATGTTTTTGCAGACAAATGACTGCGTTTGATTAACAGGCTGTGAAGAATCACTAGAACCACATCAGCAGCTGGGATGATACCGTGCATGAGGTTTGCATAAAGTTTTGTCAAACTCCTTCTGACGAACAGATTGTGTGATAGCCGAGTGTAAATTTTAAAACATACTCTCGATTCTGTAAATATTTTGTGTGGTTAGGTTTCCAGAATGATGTTTCCTCAGGGCTGGGCAGTTGATTGAATTTTATTTTCAATAAAATATAAGCTATCCAAGCTAAAACACTTAGTGTGCCACAGCCCATTTCACAATGATCATCTAGCTTTGCTGTTGTTATAAATCCAGCACAGCCCTTCAGGGCACCGTGCTTTCGCCTGTCCCTAAATGGCCCGACTCTCTCCCTGCCTGGCCCTTGCCTGGTAAGATTAGCTCAAGCCAAGAGAGCAAAAAGAGAGCATTTGATCAGGAATTTTAACTTTAATTTTCACATTTATTAATTTGAGGAAAGTCACATCTGAATCACACACTCACCATATCATAAAGAATTCAAGATTAACTAATTACCTTTCAATCAGCGCGTTAACAGTGATTAAATCAGAAAAAAGCTCAGCGTTATCCGAGCACACGTGCTGGCAGGTGTACAGAAGCTGCTCAGCTGCTATGTGTTCTCCAGCTTGATTAAATAATGAGAGATTATAATACGCACGCACACAAAAACAACGTTCCCTGTCCTCCCAATCTAGGAACTGGCAGTAAGACCTGTCTCATTCTCCTCGCTCAGCAGAGCAAGTAATATCAACTAATCCTAGACACAGAAAGACACTGTGGGGCTGAGAGCAGGACAGAGAATAAACGATAAAGCTAATGTCATTATTTATAGTTTTTGTACTGAAGCCCTTTCTTCAGCCATTCATACTTTTAGCCTCAGACCCCAGGATTCTTCAAGCCTGTGGGTTTAAGGAAACGTGTGATTTTTCTGTATGTGTGTGAGTGCTTTGTTACCAGTGCATACCCGGTGTGACACCATGCAAAGAGTCACAATCCCCAACAGTGTTCATTTAGAAGAGTTCACATTGGCAGCACAGACACACACACGTGCGCGCGCACACACACGCACAGAGGAAGCTCCCAGGCCTATCCTATCCACTGTGATGTAATGAGATATCTGCTGTTTCCCATTTGAGCCTCTTTATCCTCCACAGAACAGAAACAACTGATGGAGATGGGAGAGGATAGAAACTAAAGTGAACGAAGCAAAATCAGATTCCTCTGCTTCTCTCTTTTCTCTCTCTCTCTGTTTAAGGCAGTAATATGTCTCCATCTATGTCTATAGTATTGTAATGGGTGGGTCTCACTACCCTGCCTGAGGAAATTGCTTTATAGTCCCTCTGCCCTCCTCTATATGTGGACACACACATGCACAAACAGACCCCACACACTCTCATGGCAGTAGCCCCAGTGACACTGCTTAAATATTAATGACCTGATTCTCTCTCATTAATAATAGCTGCAGTGCTGATTACTCTGTGAATACCACTGAGTGTGTGTGTGTGTGTGTGTGTATACACATGGAAGTATGCCTACTCACAGTGCATGAGCCAAGTATTTGTTCTGCCTGTCACTGGCATATTATACTGTGAATGACTCCAAAATGATCACTGACATTGCATTACTGAGGTAAATTAAATATTATTAAATTACATAACACCGGGGATGTTAAAGGTTAATGTACGATGATAAATCCATTGTAATTTATGTCAGCGTTGGTGTTTGTGTTTTGCAAAGGACAAAAGAGCAGAAGTGTGGCCGGAGGATGCAGGGATGATATGAAGAGACGTGCACAGACACAAGGGAAAGAATTTAACGTGGTGAAGCAACGTGCACACACACGCACACACAAATAAATACAATTGCAAATGCAAAGACATACAGAAACACTCACACAGACTAGCATTCGCTCAGTTAAGCCATGCATGAGTCGTGTGCGATGCAGCTGGCTTAAGCTAGCTTAGTACCAGACACAACACACTGAGTCACACACACACACACACACACACACACACACACACACACACACACACACACACACACACTAAGGCAAAGGGAAAGCAAGAGTAGACATCAGAATCCAGTGGGTTGTAATGGAGAGCTGTCCTATCCTCTGCTAAGAATAGCAAGGGCTAGCCATGAAAAGGAAGAGAAAGTAAGGCTGCAGATAAAAAGGGGAGTGTGACACCAGGAGCTGTGTGTCCTTTAGGAATGATGAGTCAGGGGAATTACAGTGGCACACATGTCAAATAAAAAGAAACCCAAAAATGACATATTCACTAACAAGTGATTTTTTGCTTGTGATATGCTGGCTTAAGATAAAATACAACTACAGGCATCGCTTTTGCAAGAAAAGGGCAGCGTACTAATGCCTCAGCAGCATGAGGTGCGCACACACACTCTCTCACACACATTGCGTGTGTTCGTACTTGAGAGTCTTAAACACCTGAAAAATTCACATTTCTCATTTCCCTGATGAATTACACTGAGCTGTATTTAGACAGGAGGAAAGAAAGTGCTAAACAACAAGAAGAAGGAAGGTACTGTGTGTTTGTTAGGGTTGTAACACAGTAACAGGTCAGCTGAATGTGGGTCTAGATTTAAAGGATCCACATGCAGTGTTGTCTCAACAATCCATGTAACAATTGTTCACCCCTGCCGGTGACTGATGCCTTCAGGGGTCGGTGCATTGGTGGTTCTTGGTGTCAGGGGCTGGGCGCTCAGGTATGTACCAGCTCACTCCCGGTGGCTACCTGGCGGGGCCTGGCGCCTGTTGCTCGGTCAGGCCTCTTCTGGGGCGCGGGGGGCCCTCGGGCCTCCGGCCTCTGGGCCTGCGGCTTGGTTCACTCTGGCACAGCTGGCTTCCGGCAGAGCCGGCGGGCACGCCGGTGCAGCCCCCTCTAGCTTCTGCTCGGTGGCTACTGGGTGACCCCTCGTCTGGGGATCCTCAGCCCTTTCCATGAGGGTGGCACGGATGCCCCTCCGGTGGTCCTCCTTGGGCTCTCGCACTCTGGGGCCTCTGGATGTCTGTGGCCTGGATCTCCTCCATGCCTGCTTCATGCCCTGGGGACAGGGCTATGGCTCTCTACATCCTCTTGCAGACCATTACATGTGGAAACCATTTGAATACAAGCGCGCTGATCCACACAGGTGTGCACACGGGTGTTCACTGTTCGTAGACTTAAATTACACCTTTCTTGGCTGCTACTTCAAAGCACATTGTGCGCTGTCTGTCCTGCGTGCTGCACAACAACATTGAATATTTAGTATTTACTGCTGTTTACACTTAGCTAGATTAATGCGATGGTGTTGTGTTTAGTATGTTGCTTTGTTTTTTTTTTTGCTTGTTTTCTATTCTTTCTCTCTCAACAGGTGATCCAGGAGATTTTTTTTCCCTTTCTCACTGTCCCTCTCCCCTTCTGTTTTTCTTTTCCTTCCTCTTTCTTTCTCCCTTTCCTATCCCTCACTCATGTCTGTCCCGTCTGTAACAACTGAAAATAAAATAAAATAAATAATAAAAACAAAGGTCGATCAAATGGACCAATACGGCAATGCCATGATGATCCATTTGGCAAAATAAATCCATTGGGTATCCTTGTTGGTCTTCAGACAACAATTCTGACGGCTAAAGAACCAAATGGGAGAGGCAAAAAAAACCCCCCAAAAAACAAAAAAACCCCAATTGTTTTAGTATCCTGCTCTTCCTCTTCTTTTCTCTCCTCTCCTCCCACTTGACTGACATCTTCCTCACTACCCAGTGCAACCCTAACCCCCCCCCCCCCCCCAGGCACAAGTCAGACTTTAACACCCAACCTGCTGCCCATCCCAGGACATTCTGGCCCTGGCTGTCTTTGCCTGCACTGTCTGTCTCTGGCTGATGGAAATCATCTTATTAGAGCTGTGCTAATGTCTGCTCTGGATTCCTGGGACACTCCGGCTGCCCCTATTTTAATTGGCTGCCTCTATTAATATTTCATTCGTTTAAATACAGCACGCCACCTTTCACTCTGCTGCCCGTGACCCCGCTGGTGGCTCCTCGCTATGTCAGACTGGGAATATTGATAGGGGAAAATTGTTTTAACAGTGACACACCGCATTATTGCTTTGGATATTTTGTGAGCTGCATAGTTTAAGTTTGCTTTGTGAACGCCTGAGTGAAATTAATTTGTTGTGGAATTGATTTGGAACTGGAATCAATCAGTTATGGCAAAAAGACACAGTAATTGAAAGCGGATGAGAAAGGTTTGTGTAGCTTTCTACTTGATATGTCACAGAACTTCATACACTCGTTAAGTCTTGATTCCCTCGTTAGGGTTTGTAAGAGAGTCGACGTGTCATTTGGAGTCAGCTAATGAAACTACAGAGCAAAGAAATTCTATAAAGAAGGTATCAAAGTTCTTCCAGCTGATGTTTTCTATCATCCATAATGTCACTATTAAAAAGCACTAAGAGGAGCTGTGGAAATCAAGGCAAAACCTGGAAGACCAAGAAAAGTTTAAAATAAAACTGTGGTTCTGGCAGAATGAAATGTTAAACCCCAGCATGACTGCAAAACATCTGCAGGACCAGATGAAACTGAAATTTTTTTTTTTTGGTGAAAAATGTGGAACTGATCTAAACTGTACTTCGAAATGTATTTATAGGGACATGTTAGACACACAGGCTTTGAGACTGGTCTGCAACCACGTGGCAACAACTGCTCAACAGGAAAAAAGTGTATCCTGTGACTGGTGGTGAGTGGTTGCTGGCAGTAGCTGTGAAACTGACTGGTAAAGTCACAGTCACACAGGCCTAGAGATCAGTGAGTGATCGCGAGGAAAAAGTGTGTTTTCTGCAACTGTTGCCGGTAGTTTGCATTAGAATGTGGACTTATCTGCAAACACTCGCAAACTATTCACCAAGTGTGAAAAACTGTTCACCTTCAAAGTAAAAGCTGCACATTTTGAAATGTGTTGGTTGCAGCAATAAGGCAAAGCTTTTATTTTGAAGCTGAACATTTTCTGTGTCCGGTTTGTGTCACACTTTTCAAGTTTCAATGTAAAATAGAGGTGACCATGTCAATAATAAGAAGGTTTTCAGTGCAGTACCATATACTTGTATGTATGATTTCACCTGGTAACAGCCACCAGCCTTCAGCAGCCGCTCGCAAACTGGTTGGGGAATGTACATTTTTTTCTTAGCAACTGTTTGTTTCCAGGGGCTCAGCGACCGGTCTCTAAACACTTCATTGGTGTGACTGAGGTCTTATTTATTTTCCAGTTTTCAGTTTCAGAAGCTACTCAATAAGTATGGTGAGAAGGAGTAACTGACATTTTAATTTTATGTGTGCTAAAGAACGCAATCTTGCTTAATTTTATTTTTTGCAGAATAAGCCCAACAAATATCTAAGTGAGACGCATGCTCACTCTGTACTTGCTGAAAAAATGCAGGTGAGCACATTGCTCACTCAGGAATGCACAGATACACACACATACGTGCAAACACAAATGCACAAAGAGCCTGGGGCTACCACCAGGACAGAAGTGCAGCTGGAAGAAGGAAAGGAGGAAACACAACAAGTGGAATAAGTTAGGATTTGTGACATGAAAAGTGAAGAGAAAGAAGAGAAGAGGTAAAACAAATGAATGTAACTTTTGTTTTAGTTCACAATCTTTCATCGACTCGTTACATTTAACAATTATTTTCTCAGCTCTGTTGTTTTTCCGGTATTGTGGTTGATATTTTTTGACAACAGCAACTCTGGGCTTCCCTGGCTCTGAATCAGGAATCCTCCACACACCTTCTATAAGGATTAAGTACTCTATCTGTAGAGTGCCAGAGAGTCTGATGTGCATTCCCTGTGTAATTTTGCGGTTTATAGGTAAGCAGGTATTTTCTGCTCGAGGTGAAATTCAGTCAGCATGGTTTTTACTGTAAATTGAGGTGGTTGCATTATTCACCATATATTTGTTGGTTTGTTTGTTTATAGAAAGAGTTCTAATACATTTATTATATAAAGCCATTCATGGCCCAGAAAATGTCTCATAAATTGATGTCACCTGAGTCAGGTTCAAAAAAACAGTCACCCTGTGGTGATAGTTAAGAAAGGAACAGACCTATGTAGAGATGCACCATACTGACTCCTTTGGCACCAAATATTACAGTTTTCAGCTGATTCAGTCTGTGCCAGTTAAAAAAAACACCACACTTTAACAGTGCAATGCAAACTTAACGTCATATCCTGTTATTATCAGTGCAAAAAGTTTGAAAAACTGCTACTAATAACTTGGTTAAAGATTCTGCTGTAATGATTTTTCTTTATTCCAGTGCCATGATGATAAATGATAGTGTTTTTAGTATGAGTATTTAGTATTATTAGTATTAGTATCTAGTATTCTTCTCAAAGAGAAACTTGAGAAATCAATACTTAAATCACATAAATCCCACGATCCCATGTTCATTCATTACTTTAGTTTAACATCAGTGTTTTAATTTTATTTGATGCTATTGTAATGTTAGGTGTGTAATATTAGTTCAAGGCTATACTTCGCAGGCTCTAAGCAATTAGCAGCTAATTTAATTGCATTCAATTAAAAGCAAAACACTTATATTTGGATAGTTAGACACACTGGACCGGGTAAGCAAAAACAGCTGTAATGAATTTCAACTCTTCAACAAAGTACTAAACCAAGTAAAGTTATCAATACCAAACTACTGTCTGCTGTTCTTAGTCCATAAAAGTTCAGTATTTGGAAAAAGCTGAGGATTTCCCACATTACTTGGAGCCTATAAGAGCTAGCATTCAAACTTGCCATTGCATTAGATTTTATTTGACAGTCCTAAAAGTGAAAATGCAAGCACAGGTAGGATTATAATGTGACAGCCATGGCAGCAAGGAGTCAGTCCGCACATGTGTGTATGTGAATAATGGCAGCTCCTGCGGCCTTCAACACCCATCTGTCATACGTCAACTAAGCTCTGCACTGCTGCCATCTCAATCAGCTGACATAATGTTCCACACACACACTTTCTCTGTCTCTCCCTTTTACACGCATTATTTTGACAGCGTGCCACCGTGAGTGTGAGTGGCGAGAGAAACACACACTGTGTCCCCACAGCGTTCCCTGATTAACGAGATGGTTTGTTCTCTTCCTCAGACATCGGCCAATCAGGCACGAGGACACAAATCTCTCCCCACTGGTGATACTGAAGGCCACCGGCCACTATTTATTGGCAATCTCAGCCCTAACTGCCCAGACAGAGAGAGCAACACGCTTGCACAGGCAGACACCACCAACGTGTCTGCCTGTGTGTGTTTTTCATGTGCTCCAAGTCAAATTTTCTACAGGAAATATGATGGCAGGCATATAATAAATATAAGTATTACAACGATGAAATAACAGCTTGAAAAACCCCCCCACAAAAAAATACAAATACACAACAACATACATGGAGGAATCTCCTCATTTTTGTTTGTGTTGGTGTTTGAATAGAGTGCAGGTATTAAAGCTGCAAATCACCACATCAAGGCTGTGATTAAAGCAGATTAGGCCTTATAATGGTGTTTAATTAGTCCCAAAACTCATGCACATCAAAATCAGGGGCATGCACATGATATGAGCACACACACCAGTATTTGTAAGCATTTGTGTTTTATGTAGATGTGATGTTGCAAGAATGCATGAGGCCAGCATAAGGACAAATGGACCTTCTACACTATGCATCTGCAATTCATTAAAAAAAGCAATGGTTTATTTGAACTTAACAGTTTCCACAGTGATGGTTAGTGGCTGGCTAACATATTGGCTAATATTAGCTATTTGCTGTTAGCCACTGCACTATGAAACGGCTAACACATTAGCCTAAAACGCAAAGGATCATTGGTTTGAGACCATGGAAAGATACAAATCCCTCAAAGGATGCATCAGGAAACATCCGCGGTGTGGTGACTCCTCTCCCTCACTGCCCAACCGGTCATGGCAGATGGCTGCCCCTCCCTGAGCTTGGTTCTGGCGGAGGTTTCATCCTGTTAAAAGGGAGTTTTTCCTTCCCACTGTCACAAAGTACTTGCTCATAAGTTGTAAAAGTTTTCTTCAGAATACTTATGCTTACAGTATAACTCACCTTGAGATGACTATGGTTGTGATCTGTCCCTATAATGAATAAACATGAATTGAAATTAAATAACTGTGCAACTGAAAGACACTATATGCTGACCAAATATTATCAACATCTATAAAGACCAATAAAGGATAAGTGAAAATTTAACAAATTAAGAAGAGATGAGAGAAAACAATGTTTGCAAGTGTTATGAGTTTTTACATTATACAGTTTGTCCACCAGAGGACAAACTTCGCTGTTTTAAAACCACATTCCACAATAAAGTTAAATTCGATTCAATTCAATTTTATTGATATAGCACCAAATCACAACAGTTGCTTCAAAGCGCTTTATACTCTAAGGTAAACCCTACAATAATACATACAGAGAAAAAAAACCCAACAATCATATGACCCCCTATGAGCAAGCACTTTGGCGACAGTGGGAAGGAAAAACTCCCTTTTAACAGGAAGAAACCTCCAGCAGAACCGAGCTCAGTGAGGGGCGGCCATCTGCTGCGACCGGTTGGGGTGAGCGAAGGAAAATAGGATAAAGACATGCTGTGGAAGAGAGAGACAGATTAATAACAAGTGTGATCCAGCAGAGAGGTCTATTAACACATAGTGAGTGAGAAAGGTGACTGAAAAGGAAATACTCAATGCATCATGGGAATCCCCCAGCAGTCTACACTAGTGATGGGAATTCTGGCTCTTTTTAGAGAACCGGCTCTTTCGGCTCGGCTCACTAAAAAGAGCCGGCTCTTTCAGCTCCCAACCGGCTCTTCAGGTTGTTTTGTTGCTTTAATTAATTTATTATCAACAACAATATACAAAAGGAATTACTAATGTAAAAAAACATGGTTTTTAGTATATGTTTACATATAAATATATATGGTGGCCCCTAGAGACAAAGATAAGATAAGATAAGATAAGATAACCTTTATTAGTCCCACACGTGGGAAATTTGTTTTGTCACAGCAGGAAGTGGACAGTGCAAAAGTTATGAGGCAAAAATTAGAATACAATAAGAATAAATACAGTACACAACTGTACAGAATAGAATAAAATACTATATACAGTAGAATAAAATAAAATAAATATACAATAAGATAAAAATAGAATACAAATACAAATACTATATACAACTGAGTAAAAATACAACGATGACAGAAAGGATTATTGCACTTAGTATTATTGCATATGTATGGATGTGTGTGCTTGATCAGTTAAAGTCTTTATTATGGAGTCTGACAGCAGTGGGGAGGAAAGACCTGCGAAATCTCTCCGTCCCACACCGTGGGTGCCGCAGTCTCCCACTGAAGGAGCTGCTCAGTGCTGTCACAGTCTGCTGCATGGGGTGGGAGATGTTGTCCAACAGGGATGACAGCTTAGCCGCCGTTCTCCTGTCACTCACCACCTCCACTGGGTCCAGAGGGCATCCTAGAACAGAGCTGGCCCTTCGGATCACCCTGTTCAGTCTCTTCCTGTCCCCAGCAGAGATGCTGCCGCCCCAGCAGACCACGCCATAAAAGATAGCAGAAGCCACAACAGAGTCATAGAAGGTCTTCAGGAGTGGGCCCTCCACTCCAAACGACCTGAGTCTCCGCAGCAGGTACAGCCTGCTCTGCCCTTTCCTGTAGAGGGCGTCTGAGTTATGAGTCCAGTCCAGTCTATTGTTCAGATGAACACCAAGGTACCTGTAGCTGTCCACAGCCTCAATGTCCATACCTTGGATGTTCAGTGGTTGCAGTGGAGAATGCTTGTGCCTGCGGAAGTCTACCACCAGTTCCTTGGTTTTACTGGCGTTGATCTGGAGGTAGTTCAGCTGGCACCAGTCCACAAAGTCTTGGGTCAGTCCTCTGTACTCCTTGTCGTCCCCATCAGTGATGAGGCCGACTATTGCAGAGTCATCAGAGAACTTCTGCAGGAAGCACTGGGTGGAATTGTGGGAGAAGTCTGCAGTGTAGATGGTGAAGAGGAACGGAGCCAGAACCGTTCCCTGTGGGGCCCCCGTACTGCAGACGACCCTGTCCGACACACAGCCCTGAGTCCTCACATACTGTGGTCGGTCGGTGAGGTAGTCCAGGACCAGATAAAGCACGTACAAACTCCAAAACACATTTCTAGCGTTAACTGAACTTCCAAAACAGAGCTACCTAGATCACTTAAATTACACAATTGAAAGCATGTGTGTATTGTTTGTGTATTTATACACAAGCACTCATATATATTCAAATAATTTAAAAAAAATTCATTTACCTGTTACTACCACACACCAAATCCGGTCGTTGGTACTTCCTGGCTTGTGTAGCCACTAGGTAACTGCCCATAGCATCCTGAAGCACTTCTGTTGTGTTTTGGAGTTTGTACTTGTTTTGGAGGTTTCACATGCTTTGTAATTTGTATGTGCTTCAGAATTTGTACGCGTTTTGGAATTTGCATGTATGTTGGAGTTTTTACGTACTTCGGAGTTTGTACGTGTTTTAGAGTTTGTACATGCTGCTTTGTATCTAGGGGCCACTGTAAATATACTTTTATTTATTCACTCCACATAAAATGTAATAAGTAAATCATATAATACAAAAACCAACTATTTCCATTTCAACTTTTAACACTTTAAATTTTCAGCTTTTTCCTTTTAAACAAATTTAAAGTGAAACAACACAAAACACTGCAAACCACAACACAA